>NC_037677.1:36658682-36958682 GCF_003255815.1 Theropithecus gelada
TTTTTTTTTTTTGAGACGGAGTCTCGCTCTGTCACCCAGGCTGGAGTGCAGTGGCCGGATCTCAGCTCACTGCAAGCTCCGCCTCCCGGGTTCACGCCATTCTCCTGCCTCAGCCTCCCGAGTAGCTGGGACTACAGGCGCCCGCCGCCACGCCCGGCTAAGTTTTTTTGTATTTTTAGTAGAGACGGGGTTTCACCGTGTCAGCCAGGATGGTCTCGATCTCCTGACCTCGTGATCCGCCCGTCTCGGCCTCCCAAAGTGCTGGGATTACAGGCTTGAGCCACCGCGCCCGGCCGGCTCAGAGCAATCTTAACCCTTTTAATGTGGTGCTTTCATGGTAAACATAAGAATGCCCAATATCTTCTGTACTTTCTATTCATTTCTGTCTCTCTCCCTTTCCTTCCTTCCTTCCTTCCTTCCTTCCTTCCTTCCTTCCTTCCTTCCTTCCTTCCTTCCTTCCTTCTTTCTTTCTTTCTTTCTTTCTTTCTCTCTCTCTCTCTCTCTTTCTTTCTTTTAGACAGAGTTTTGCTCTTGTCATTTAGGCTGGAGTGCAATGGCATGATCTCAGCTCACTACAAACCTCCGCCTCCCGGGTTCAAGTCATTCTCCTGCCTCAGCCTCCTGAGTAGCTGAGATTACAAGCATTCACCACCTCGCCCGGCTAATTTTTTTTTTTTTTTTTGTATTTTTAGTAGAGACGGGGTTTCGCCATATTGGCCAGGCTGGTCTCGAACTCCTGAACCCAGGTGATCCTCGCATCTCGGCCTCCCAGAGTGCTGGGATTACAGGCATGAGCCACTGCACTCAGCCTTTATTCGTTTTTCAATAGTCCATCATCATGTCCCACCAAGCCGAAAATCCTGTGAGATTGTTCCTCCAGGATAAGAAACTGTTTCTCCAGGAAGTTTTCAACAGGAATTTAATTCCCCCGTGCAGCTAGCAAAAACATGGAACCAGCACATTGAAAACACACAGTGGCCTGTAGGCCAGGAGTCTTTGTAAATTTTCCCATATATCTCATTCTACCAGCTTTTCACATTCCCTGGGCAGATGCTGATGAGGTATCAGACAAGTATGTCAGGGATGAAGCTGGTCCAGTGTGCACAGTTTGTGAACTTACAGTCTCTTGAGAGGGCCCAGCTGTGGGTCTTCCCTTCGGCAGGAAGACTCCCCCTGGCCCCAGGAACTTTGTTCCACTCTTCCACTGTCCATATTTCCACCACGTCCCCAGAGACTTCACTTCCTATGGGAAAGAGGCACTTGTTGACAACATTTCAGGGAAAGCCAGCTTTATGTTTATGATATCCACACATATTCCCTCTCCCAGCCCTCTGGAGCTTATTATTATTTTATTAGTTCATTTCATTCCAAGGACATAGATAGGACAGGAAAGTCAATAAAACCCACCTTGTTCTCTGTTTAGGGTTTGCTCTGCTCTAACCTATAAAGGGAAATTTGGCATTTTAGGGACTCACCTGAGACCCTGGCATGTCTAATCTGAGCCCGGTTAGTTACAAGGACATTTAAATGAAGGTGTTTCAGAGGATGTGGAATAAGATTTTGAAGCCATTCTTTCCCAAGGAAAGGTGATGTCTCCAAAGGCTAGTTTTTTCTTCCTTCCTTATCAGTCACACCAATTTGCGTCCTGATGGATGTCAACGCCAGTGGGATAGAGTCTGTTTTATTCATTGCTGTGGCCCCAGTGCCTGGAATAGTACCCAACACATGGTAGTTGAAAGAAATATATTGAAAGTTATTTGTTGAAATGTAAATGTTGAATGACGAATATTGTCAAATGCTCATGCTGTGCCTAGTATTTCCGTTAGTATCTAAAAATCTACACAAGATGTTGGGAAATTGGTTGGATGGACTTGAAATTTAAAAAAACAGGCATTCCTTTTTTTCTTTTCTTTTTTCTTTTTTTGAGAAGGAGTCTTGCTCTGTCACCCAGGCATGAGTGCAGTGGCAGAGTCTCAGCCCACTGCATCCTCCACCTCCCAGGTTCAAGCAATTCTCCTGCCTCAGCCTCCCAAGTAGCCAGGACTACAGGCACCTGCCACCACGCCTGGCTAATTTTTGTATTTTTAGTAGAGATGAGGTTTCACCATGTTGGCCAGGCTGGTCTCAAACTCCTGACCTCAGGAGATCCGCCCACCTCGGCCTCCCAAAGTGCTAGGATTACAGATGTGAGCCACTGCGCCTGGCCATAAAACAGGCGTTCTTAGAACTTCATCTCACTTACATGAAAAATCAGCTTGTCTCCCTGTTTCCATTTTGCACACTGTTAAAAAGCCTTTGGCTGTGTCTTCCTCATGACTGTAGAGCGAGGACACCAGCACATTGCTTAACAAAGTGCTATGACACCTCCCAAAGAGTAACACATTTGTACTAGGTGCTCTGCAACCTCAGACCTAGCTCATTCTCCTTTTAGAACCACAGATGCTTAAACTGGCAGAGACCATGATGTCTAGAGTTCAGTCCCTTGTTTTTGTCCTCTCCCAATAGAACAGAATTGTCATGGACTTGGCACTGGGTCATTCAGGCTGAATATTAGTCCCCACACTGGATAAATGTGGAAGTATTGCAGACAGTGCTTACATGTGCTAAATCGCCTCTGGAAGACATACCCTGTATTAATGTGCAGGGGAAGAAAAATGCGTATTTTGTCTCAGCAGTTCCGTAGCATTCCTTTTATAGAACCAGATTCCAACAGAGTTTCAACATACAAAGTTATCTCTTAGGAAGGAGGCCCCACTTGAGAGCCAGGGGACCACAGGCAGGGAGTCCTAACCCCAAGTTCCATTCCCAGCCCCTCACACTGCCTGTAGTTCTGTGACCCCGGGGAAGGCATTCAACCTCTGGGACTGCAGCTTCTTTATCTGTGAAATAACATTGGCTTCCTGCCTCCCAAGGATACCAGAAGGAAGAATGAGTTAACATTTACATTGTACATTAGGAACCTCCAAGGAAGGCCCTGAATAAGTAGGAAATATGATATCATAGGAATAATGTCTTTTATTTTTGAGTTGCTTGTCTCTGTTTAGGTTTTCTGGGCCCATTCCTCGTATACAGTATTCAAATATTTTGAAAGTTGTTTTGCTTTTTTTTTTTTTGCTTCACCAAAAAAGTCAGCAAAGGGGAAAAAGAAAATTTTGAGCTCAACTCAGGTGGGATAACTGCATCACAGCTGCTGGGGTTTTTATTTGTTTATTCATTTGTTAACTCTGATGGGAGGGGAATTTTGAGAGGAAGTAACTTGGTTGCCACTGGGAGAAGTATCTGACTTTGGACCATACGTAAACGGTAGCAGATAAGCTCTACTATTGTTTTATTAAATTTTTTTAAAGTTTAACTTTTTGTGGGTACATAGTAGGTGTATATATTTATGGATTACATGAGATATTTTGATATAGGCATGCAGTGTGTAATACTCACATCAGGAAAAATAGGGTATCCATTCTCTCAAGCATTTATCCTTTGTGTTTTGAATAATCCAATTATACTCTTTTAGTTATTCTTAAATGAACAATTCAATTATTTTTGACTACAGTCACCCTGTTTTGCTAGAAAATACTATGTCTTTTTTTATTCTAACTATTTTTTCTACCTATTAACCATCCCCTCTTTCAGCGAACCTAGGCTCTCCTATTGAAGAGCAATGATAGGCACAGATGGAGTGGCCCGAGTTTGGGGTTCGTCGGCATGGGCAGTTCCTGGAGGGTAGAAATTGTGTCACGTCTGTTTCTATCTCTGGAATCTTTCCAGTGTCTGACATACAGCTGCGAACGAGTTTGGGTTGATTTAATGAATGAGTCGATGAGTCTGAATTGCAGCTTTATTCTTTGCCAGCTATGCACCCCCTTTCCTTATCTATAAATTGGGGGTAGTAACACCACCTTTGCAAGGGTGTCGTAAGGGCTGCATGAGTGGAACATGTGGCATCCTCAGCACACTGACACACAATCACAGTAACCGCTGTGATGACTGTTAGCTCTCCCATCGTCAATGCCAGAAGACCCAGGGGAGTGCTATGGCAAGAGCAGGGATGAATTCCCATCTTGGCCTTATTAGATATCAGCTCCCGGAGAGCAATGATCTAGCCCTTTTGGAATTTGATTCCTAATCTGTATAAGAGGCTGATGGAATTTAATCTACTTACCAGCTCAATCTCAAGAATATAGTCCAGTAGGATAGAGGGTCTTATAGGTCCTTCTAAAATCTTTTATTGTAACTACATCAGGCAAATACATAAATCAGATTTATGAAACAAAATGAATGACCATACAGCTACCACTGAAGTCAACCCAGCACCCCAAGAGCCCATCATGGGCTACAGCTCATTTATACTCTTCTTTCACTTAACATTATATCACATGCACGCCATTTAGAATGTTTAAAAATATGTGTGTGGTAAAATATTCAAATATATGAATGTGCTACAATTTATAAATCACTCCCTGTTTGTTGGCAATTTCAGTTGTTCCTACATAACTATATTAAGTTCTTATGAACAAAGATTTGTTTTGTTCTCCTTATATGACTGTTGATTCTTGCACAGTTACCACACTGTTTTAAGCATTGTAGCTGCATAATATACTTTTTAAATATCTGTAAGAAGAAATTACTTATGCCAATCCTCTTTCAAAAAATTCTTAGCTATTTCACTTATTTAGTAAATTTTCTGCTCACGTTTATTTTCTCACTCAAACTTACAAAAGAGTTGCAAGCCCAGTACCAACAAACTGCTATAGGATATGCATCATCTGCAAATACTTTAGTGTGTATTTCCTAAAATCAAAGGCATAGAAATGGCAAATTAGAATTGATATAGTATCATATTTCAGTTCCCATTCAAATCTTGCCACTTGTCCCAATAATGCCATTTATAGCAAAAGGATCTAGTTCAGAATTATGTGTTGCATTAGTCTTTTGCATGTCTCTTTCTCTCCCTCTTTCTTTTCTCTTTTTTTTTTTTTTTTTGAGATGGAGTCTTGCTCTGTCGCCCAGGCTGGAGTGCAGTGGTGCGATCTCAGGTCACTGGAAGCTCCGCCTCCTGGGTTCATGCCATTCTCCTGCCTCAGCCTCTCAAGTAGCTAGGATTACAGGTGCCCACCACCACGCCCGGCTAATTTTTTGTATTTTTAGTAGAGATGGGGTTTCACCATAGCCAGGATGGTCTCGATCTCTTGACCTCATGATCTGCCCGCCTCGGCCTCCCAAAGTGCTGGGACTACAGGCATGAGCCACCATGCCTGGCTTTTCTTTTCTCTTTTGTTTTGTTTTGTTTTGTTTTTTTGAGATAGAGTCCTGCTCTGTCACCCAGGTTGGAGTGCAATGGCGTGATCTCAGCTCAGTGCAATCTCTACCTCCTGGGTTCAAGTGAGTCTCCTGCCTCAGCCTCCTGAGCAGCTGGGATTACAGGTGTGCGCTAGCACGCCTGGCTAATTTTTGTATTTTTTAGTAGAGATGAGGTTTCGCCATGTTGGCCAGGTTGGTCTTGAGCTCCTGACCTCAAGTGATCCACCCACCTCGGCCTCCCAAAGTGCTGGGATTACAGGTGTGAGCCACACACCCGGACATGAATGTCTTTTTCGTCTCCTTCAATCTGGAACAGCTACAGGGTCTTTTATTGATTTTTGTGAACTTGACACTTTCAAAGATTATAGGCTAGTTATTTTGTAGAATGTTCCTCAGTTTGTGTTTATCTGATATTTCCTCATGTTTACATTCACATTTTGCATCATTGGCAGGAGTATCACGAGGTGATGCTGTGTTCTCAGTATGTTTTATCAGCTGGCGCAAGATTCCAGTTTGCTCCATTACCATGATATTTACTTGGATTACCGTGGTGTCTGCCAGGAGTCTCCATCTATAATGTTGTTCTTTTTCTCTTTGTAATAAATAAATATTTATTGGGAGCTATTTGTAACTATGTATATATCTCTAAACTTTTCTAATGATTCATTTCTGTATTTACTACTGTGAATTCATGGTTTTCTATTTTATTCTCTCGGTTATAATTCATTATTAATTTAAATGCATCACTGGGAGCCCCTTTAAGGGTGTGGGTGTGTGTATGTGTGTGTCTGTGTGTGACACTTCCCAGTTATTCTTTCAGCACTCCCTTACTTTTTGGCACAAAATGTTTGTGGCTAATCAGAATTTTCATGTCCACTCATCATCTACTCTCTGAAATCATTGATCTCTCTAAGGAGTCCTGGTTCTTTTTAATGGAGAATGATATTTAGAAACCAAAATCTGGCTGCTAGGTGCTCGCATTGCTTTTGGAATATTATTGCTCCTGGACCTTCTTGGTGGACAGAGCTAGGAAATATGTGTGTGTGTCCCAAAAGTCTTAGTGCAGTTTTAATACTTCTGAAAGTTTTAATAACTTCTGAGGAATAAATGTGATAAATTTACCAAAAAAAATTTGGAAATTATTTATACTCCTATACACTTAGTTTTGTGAATTTTGAATATAAATAGTTTAAGTTTTTATTTAATTTTTTCAGCAGCAATAGAAAAATATTTTTCTTTGTGACAGTTTATTAGAATATTTTAATTTTTAGGTTCATGGTACATGTGAAGGTTTGTTATATAGGTAAACTTGTAACTTGGGGATCTGGGGTACAGATTATTTTGTCACCAGGGTACTAAGCATAGTACTCAACAGTTTGTTTGTTTGTTTGCTTGCTTGTTTTAGACAGAGTCTCACTCTGTCGCCCAGGCTGGAGTGCAGTGGCGGAATCTCAGCTCACTGCAATGTCCGCCTCCTGGGTTGAAGCAATTCTCCTGCCTCAGTCTCCCAAGTAGCTGGGACTACAACAGTTTTTTGTTTTTTGTTTTTTTTTTTAAATGAACTTCTCCCTCCTCCCACCAGCAGTATATAAGCATTCATTCTTTTTTCTCTACAACCTTGCCAGCATCTGTTATATTTTGACTATTTAATAATAGCCATTCAGACTTGTGTGAGATGGTATAATGTTGTGGTTTTGATTTGCATTTCTCTAATGATTAGTGATATTGAGCATTTTTCATATTCTTATTGGCAAGTATGTCTTCTTTTGAAAAATATATGTTCATTTCCTTTGCCCACTTTTTACTGGGGTTCTTTTTTGCTTGTAGGTTTAAAGTTCCTTGTAGATTCTGGATATTAGACCTTTCTTAGACGTATAGTTTGCGAATATTTTCTCCCAATCTGTAGGTTTTCTGTTTACTCTGTTGATAGTTTCCTTTGCTGTGCAGAAGCTCTTTCATTAGGTCTCATTTGTCAATTTTTACTTTTGTTGCAATTACTTTTGGCATGTTCATCATGAAATCTTTGCCAGTTTCTATGTCCAAAATGGCATTTCCCAGGTTATCTTCCAGGGTTTTTATAGTTTTAGGTTTTATATTTAGGTCTTTAATCCATCTTGAGTTGATTTTTGTATATGGTGTAAGAAAGGGGTCCAGTTTCAATCTTCTGCATATTGCTAGCCTGTTATCCCAGCACCAGTTATTGAACAGGGAGTCCTTTTCCCATTGCTTGTTTTTGTCAGCTTTGTCAAAGATCAGATGGTTGCAGGTGTGTGCCTTTATTTCTAGGCTCTCTATTCTGTTCCCTTGGTGTATGTGTCTGTTTTTGTGCCACTACCATGCTGTTTTGATTACTGTAGCCTTATAGTACTGTTTGAAGTTGGGCAATGTGATTCCTCCAGCTGTGTTCTTTTTGCTTAGGATTGCCCTGGCTATTTGGGCCATTTTTTGGTTCCATATACATTTTAGAATAGTTTTTTCCTAGTTATGTGAACAATGTCATTGGTAGTTTGATAAGAATGGCACTAAATCTATAAGTTGCTTTGGGCATTATAGCATGTTATATAGGCATTTTAATGATATTGATTCTTTCTATGAGCATGGAATGTTTTTCCATTTGTTTGTATCATCTCTGATTTTTTTGAGCAGCCATTTTGTAATTCTTATTGTAGAGATCTTTCACCTCCCTGGTTAGCTGTATTCCTAGGTATTGTATTCTTTTTGTGGCAGTTCTGAATGGGATTGTGTTCCTGATTTGGTTCTCAGCTTGAGTGCTATTAGTCTATAGGAATGCTACTGATTTTTGTACATTGATTTTGTATCTTGAAACTTTGCTGAAGTTGCTTATCAGCTCAAGAAGTTTTTGGTGAGAGACTATGAGATTTTCTAGATATAGAATCATGTCTTCTGAAAACAGGGATAGCTTGATTTCTTCTCTTCCTATTTAGATGACTTCTTTGTGACAGGTTTTTTTTTTTTTTTTTTTCTAAGACAGAGTCTCACTCTGTCATTCAGGCTGGAGAGCAGTGGTGCCATCTCAGCTCACTGCAACCTCTGCCTCCCAAGTTCAAGCAATTCTCCTGCCTCAGCCTCCTAAGTAGCTAGGATTACAGGCATGCACCACCGCACCCGGCTAATTTTTGTATTTTTAGTAGAGATGACCATGTTGGCCAGGCTGATCTCAAGCTCCTGACCTCATGATCCACCAGCCTTGGCCTCCCAAAGTGCTGGGATTACAGGCGTGAGCCACTGTGCCCGGCCCTTTGTGACAGTTTTATAGATGAGAATTTCTGAGACCAAATGAATTGGTAGAGGAAATCCACTTGTTTGACTACTCTATCACCTGATTCATCCATGCTTTACTGTGTAGTAATAGTTCATTGCTTTCTATTGATGAGTAGTATTTAATTGTAGGCCACAGTTTATTTATTCATCTACCTGTGGATGGACACTTGGGTTGTTTCCAGTTTGGGACTACTACAAATAAAGCTGCCATGGACATTCATATATGAGTCTTGATATGGGATATGCTTTAATTTTCTCTAGTATATCCCTAGGAGTGGAATGGCTTAATCATATGTTTAACTTTTTAAGCAGCTGTCAAATTGTTTTCCAAAGTGCTTTTACCATTGACATTTCCACCAGCTCCATGAGAGTTCCAGATCCTCCATGTTCTTGACAACACTTGGTATGGTCATTATCTTTAATTTTTGCTATTCTAGTAGGTGTGGAGGAGTATCTCATAATGGTTTTGAGTTTCCCTAGTGACTAATGACTTTGAGCATTTTTTCATGCCCTTATCTGCCATTCTTATCTTCCTTGGTGAAGTGTTTTTTTAAATCTTCTGCCCATTTTTTATATTGGATTGTTTGTTTTCTCATCATTGAGTGTTTTCTGTTTTTTGTTTGTTTGTTTGTTTTTTGTTTTGAAATGGAGTCTTGCTCCGTCACCCAGGCTGGAGAGCAGTGGCATGATCTTGGCTCACTCCAACCTCCACCTCCCAGGTTCACGCGATTCTCTTGCTTCGGCCTCCTGAGTAGCTGGGACTACAGGCACCTGCCATCACACCCTGCTAATTTTTGTATTTTTAGTAGAGGTGGGGTTTCACCATGTTGGCCAGGCTGGGCTCGAACTCCTGACCTCAGGTGATCCAACCACCTCAGCCTCCGAAAGTGCTGGGATTACAGGCGTGAGCCAATGCACCCAGCCTCCTCATTGAGTTTTGAGAGTTCTTTGTGTATTTTGAATATGTATCCTTTATCAGATATATGATCTGTAACTATTCTCCTCCGGTCTATGGCTTGATATTTAATTCTTTCATTAGGCATTTTGATGATGTCTAAGTTTTGTCTAACTCAAGTTAGCAGAGGTTCCCTCCTAGATGTTTTATAGTTTTAGGTTTTATATTTTGGGTTAATTTTTGTGTACAGTGCTAGGTATAGGCCGAAATATTTTTCCCCCAATGTTCTAGGACCACTTGTTTAAAAGGTCATTCTTTTTCCAGTCAATTTCCAATGAATTATCTCTGCAGCTTTTTAAATAATCAGTTCTCCATACATTTATGGGTTTATTTCTGGACTACATTCTGTTCCTTTGACATAGGTATTTGTGTTTGCACCAAATCACACTTTATTGCTTACTATAGCTTTATAGTAGGTCTTGAAATCAGGTGATGTTAGCCTTCTGATTTTGGTCTTTATTTTCTAAGTTGTTTTTGGCTATTCTGAGTTCTCTATATTCCGTATGGAATTTTGACTATGCTTATCAATTTTTATCAAAAAGTCCACTGGGATTTCTATTGAGCTTGCATTTAATTTGTAGATCAGTTTGGCTAGAATGAACATCTTAACAATATTGAGTCTCCCAACCTATGAAAAAAGTATATAACCCCATTTTCAAAATATTCTTCAATTTCTCTCAATAATGTTTTATAGTTCTCAATGTATAAGCCTTTTACATATTTTATGAGATTTATTTCTAAGTATTTCAAATATTTTGATGCCATTGTGAATGGTATTATTTTTTTAAATGTCAATTTCCAATTGTTGTTAGTACAGAGAATATGATTGGCTTTTGTATATTGATCTTGTATTCTACTTGTTAAACTTGCTTATGAGTTCTAGTAGCTTTTTTGTAGATTCATTTGCATTTTCTAGACAGATGATCATGTCATGGGTAAATAGAGTTTTACATCTTTTTTTTTTCAATTTGGATGCTTTTTATTTTATTTTATGGAATTATTGCACTGGCTAGAACTTCCAGTACTATGTTGAGTAGACACGATGAAACTGAACATCCTTGTCTTGTTCCTGATCTTAAGAGAAAGCTCTCAGTCTTTCACACTAAGTGTAAGGTTAGTAGTAGACTGCACAGATGCTTTTTATCAGGTTCAGAAAGTTCCCTTCTATTTCTAACTTACTGGGTTTTATCAAGAATTCTCTTTTTGTAAGCATATAACATATATTGCTAAGACTTGTAGGACAGACAAAAGTGTATATCCACACACAAATTCACATGCAACTATATTGATTTCTATATCTATTATTAAAATCTATGAATTCATGTTTCAGCACCACAGGATCCATTCTAGTTTTCTTCGTTCCCATATATGTAACTCCCTTTTTTGATAGTGAGAAACTGGTTTCCATCCTCCTTAATAGATTTGCTTATTTGATCAACCTCTTGTGTGTAACTATTCTCCTATCACTACTCCCATCCCATAGCTCACACCATGTCTTCCACATCACACTTGGAGTCTGGCATTCACTGCACTGCTGCTGCCTTCCCCAACGTGGACATCCTCATTACCCTGCTTGGCCTCTGACTCCCTGGCTTGGGCTGCCCTTCTGCATGGACACTCATCTCACCCTAACCATGCTCTGATTCTCTGAACAGGGTCATGCCCTTTCACATGGGAGTCCCCTGTACTTGCTCATGCACTGACATCCTTGTGGATGTTACCCCTGTTGGCTTCTGAAACCCATGTTGGGCTGCATGTCTAGGAGGCCCCTCTTTGCCTAGACACTGAGTCTCTGCAAAGGCTGCCCTCTCACATGGTCAACCCCATGACAGGGTACCCTGACAGTACCCCCACGACAGGCTCTTCCTATGCAGGGACTCTCCTTAACCCTTCTTGGGCTCTGACATCCTGTAGTGGGCCACTCCCCTGCATTGATGCCCTCCTCACCCTCTGTGGCTCATACCTGCAGTGGGAAGCCCCAGACAGAAGCTCCTCCTATCTTGCATGTCTCTTCCATCTCTTATCCTGCCCAGCTTGGAGACCTAACTTGCTTGGCCCCGGCTAAAGACTTTTAGAGCTGAGTTTTTCAGGAAGAGATAGGAAGAAAAGAAGAAAGAGGAAAAACTCATTTATTTTTCATGACTAACTTGGAACATTTTTTACATAACTAAAAATTTTTCCACTATTTTGTATTGGGATTTTAAAAAATTATTTTAGGAAGAAAGGACATATTTAACAGTACTTAGTCTATCTTCAAGAGGGTGTACCTCCATTATTGCTTCAAAAGTGTCTTTTATAAGGCAATTGTAGTCATAATTAAGTTCAACTAGTGGTATAACGAAGGTAAAAGCTCAGCATGTCCCGGGAGACAGGTACACACTATGATCCAGGAGGAAAGACTCCAGACACTAAAGAAATTTCAAGACTGCCTAAATATATATATCAGTAGACTCCAGGCAGAACTAAAGTGGGCAGAATACAATACTAGTTTTGGCAAAATTTATTGTTTTGACGCATTTGAGAGTACAAATTTAATATACTTCTAGAGGTGACTCTAACAGCTTACTTGATTGGTTGACTAAAATTTGAAGGAATTCAGTGGTGGCCTCTATTCAGTGAGGCTGAGATGCCAGAGCTTTCCTGAAACAATGTAGAGGGGGGAATCCGAAGGCTTAGGGAGTTAGGAGGGTTGAACTGAATGCTCGATGTGTGACCTGCACAGCCACCTGCCAACCACATTCCGCAAGATGACCCAGAGTTATCTCCTTCATGATGGTGATGAGAAATATTAATTATCATTACATATTTAATTAATTATTAATTAATTATAATAATAAAAATTCATTATTATTAATGAAGGGAGTAGCGCATCCTTGAACATCTCTGTGGTTTCTTCTCTTTCTAGAAAAGTTATGACTCTAGTACAGAATGATGCCATTGAAAAGGGTTCCCAGATTTCAAAGGAATGATGGAATTCTAAAGTAGCAGGGGTCAGGCGGCAGCACTTAACTGCCAAAGGGAAGGTAAGTACCTCTACCATAAAGGTTAGTGGGGGCATACAAGTAATCAGAATGTTTTGATTGGCAGAGATCTTTGACAGTGGATAGTTGATCATGATGTCTCTTGAAAGTAAATATGTGGGCAGCCTGCTAGTGCAGTGCTTGATCTATGTAACAGCAAAAACTCTGGTAGCGGAAAACCTGACTTGAATTCCCACACACAGGAACTGAAGCCCCTTACCCAGCTTTTAGACATAAGTAAATGTATAGACACAGAGCCTTTTGACTGAAAGGTACACCAGGTGCCCTTGAGGAAGGACCCTGCACCACTGCCACGTGCACACACCATAAATCCTCCTCTAAGACTTCTCCAAAGGGACCAAAGTTGACAACTGACAAACCCCCACATTTTCTCTCTGACCCATGAGTGATGGCTTTTATTGTTGGAAGGGCTAAACAGAAGCTCCTAGAACTGTCATTTCTACCAAGAGAATAAATCAGAAGCAATATTGCATCCCTGAGGGGATTGCAAAAATCCATGCTATCATCAAAGACTTGAAAGAAGTGGCGATAATTATCACATCTCCACTGAATTCATCAGTTGGTCTGTGCACAACTCACACGGGTCTTAAAGAGTGAGTGAGGACTACTATGAACTTAATGAGGTGGTAACTAAAATTCCAGCTGCTGTCCTAGATGTAGTATCTTTCCTGGGGCAAATTGATATGTCTTCCAGCATTTGCTTTGTAGCTACTGACCTGCCTTTTTCTCCTCACTGATTTGCAAGGATTGCCAGCAACAGTTTGCATTTACCTGTCAGGGCTAACAGTATACTTTCAGTTTTGCCTCAGGCTATGTCAGTTCTCCTGCTCTTTATCACATTTATTCTGTGGAGATTTTGATTGTCTTGACATTCCACAAAACATCACATTGGATTACCTCATGGATGACATTATGATGAATGGATCTGATGTTCACAAAACACCATATACTTTAGAGGCCTTGGTAAGATATAAGGTGGGAGATAGGCCCCACAAAAATTCAGGGGCCTGCCACCTCAGCATAGTTTCTGGGGGCTCAATTGTCACTCCTCCAAGGCAAAAGGAAAGTTGCTGGTCCTTGAGTGACCTACAATGGGAAAAGAGGAAAAATATGTGTTCAGCCTTTTTGTATTTAGGAGGGAACATATGCCACATGTAAATGTGCTTTTTAGATTCATCTATAGAGTTATCTGTAAGGCTGCCAGTTTCAAGTGGTATTGAGCAAGTTCTGAGAAGTCTCTGCAGCAAGTTCAGGCTGTGTACAAGCCATTGTATCACTTGAGCCTTATTATCTAGAAGGTCCAGTGATAAAGTACTTATGACAAATGGGAATGTTGTATGGAGTCTTTAGCAAGCACCAAAAGGAAAATGACAGCACCAAACTCTAGGGTTTTAGTGCACATCTATGCCTTATTCTGGATATGGCTGTTTGCCTTTTGAAAAATAGCATCCCCCTTGCTATTAGGCCTTGGAAGAGATTGAATGCCTAACCATGGTATGCTGGGTGATTATGTAATATGAACTTCTCATCATGAACTGGGTGTTGCATGACCTTCCTAGACATAAGGCCATGTGTGCACAGCAGCAATCTACCATCAAATGGAAATGGTATCCAAGAGAGTGGGGTTGGGCAGGTCCAGATGGTACAAGCAAGTTGCATGGGCAAGTGGCTTAGATTCCTTTGACTCTGAAGGTATGTTGCCTCTTCCATTCATATGGTTTATAGCCTCTTGAAGATACTCCAGTTGAATGAGGAAGAACTAACAAGACTGGTTTACAGATTTTTCTGTATTACACACAGATATTACTCAGTTTCACTCAGGGGTGATCCTGAAGGACACTGGTGAAGAAAATTTCTCCCAGTGGATATAACTTTGAGCAGCAGATTTCATTGTATGCTATGTCTAGACTGAGAGATGGTAGTACACATGGACACTGATTCGTGGGCGATTGCTAGTGGTTTGGTTGGATGGTTAGGGACTTGAAAGAAATAGGATCAGAATATTGATGACAAGGACATCTTGGGAAGAGGTGAATGAATGGACATCTCATAACGGTTACCAACTGTGAAGATATTTGTGACCCATGTGAATGACGACCAAAGTGCATTCACTGAAAGGGAAGTTCTTAGTGATTAGGTGGGAAATTGATGTACTCAGTGGATGTCTGTCAGTCTCTTTTCTTGCCCACTCTAGTGCTTACTCAATGAGCCCATAAACAGAGTGGCCATAGTGGTAGAAACAGAGGGTATTCATTGCCTGAACAATGTGGACTTCCTCTTACCACGGCTGGCCTGGCTGACACTACTGCTGAGAGCCTCATATGTCAACAATAGAGGCCAGCATGGATCCCCTAATATGGCACCATTCATCTGGGGAACTAGTCAGCCACCTGGTGGCAGGTTGATTCCATCGGACCTTTTCCATCTTGGGGTGGGGGGTGGGGGTCAGAGATTTGTCCTCACTCACATTCTGGACATGGATATGCCTTCCTTGCAATAATGCTTCTGCCAGTAGCACCATCTATGGACTCACTGGGCACCTTATCCACTATCATGGAATTTCCCATAATGATGTTTCTGATCAATGATTCCCATAGCATTGCTTCTTCCACAGCAGTGAAGTGCAGCAGTGGTCTCAAGGCCATAGAATTAACTGGTTTTACCACATGTCCCATCACCTGGAAGAAACTGGACAAATTCTGAAAGGTGTAACAGCTTAGTGAAGACTTAATTATAGCATCAGTTGGGAGTCACCACGCTGAAATGATGGAGTCCATCTCAAAGTGTACTTACTGTGTGTGCTTTGAAACAGAACATATGTGGTACTATCCACCCCACAGCCAGGACACACGGGTCTTGGAATCAAGAGATGGAAGTGGCTCATGTCACTATTAAACCCAATAATTCACTCCCAGAGGGTTTATTTCCCCTCCTGGCTACCTTGAGCTCAGCTTGTTTGGAAGTCTTGGTCCCCAGAGGGGAACTGCTCACTAGGGTACGCTGCAGTGGCTCGATCAGGAAGAGAAACCGAATCAGCGAGGCACGCTGCCAGATCTTACAGAGGAGAAAAGCATGACCCATGTGTCTGCTGAATCCACGAGGACGATTTCTTGCAGGTACTCACTTCTGCAAAATACATTGTGGCAAGTACTGGAAGAGTTTTGATTCTGTCAAGTTTATACAAGAAGAGAAAAAACAGCCATGTTTGCTGATTTTTATTTATTTGTTCACCTATGTGGAAAGAAAAGACAGGGCCTTACAGTCTTTTAGGGGTAGACAAATCTTTTCCAGGTCTTCAAGGCACTTGAAGATGCAATTAATAAAAACTTTCTTACTATCTTATCTACATAAGTTATAGTATAGGACTAAAATAGAGCAGGGATTCTGGGTGATACAAAATGAATGTTAGGTCAGTTGCACACTCTTTGAGCCATGGTTGGTGATTCTGCTAAGGTTTTTATCTTGATTTGCTCTGTGTATATTCTGGTTAAAGGGCCGACCTGTGTCTTTAGAGCATTTCCTATATTTGGCCCTATTCTAGTGTTGTGTTAAGTACATGGACTCTGGAGTCCAAATGCTGGGGGCTTAATCCTGGCTTGGTCATCTTGTAGCTTTGTGATCTTTGGTGTCAATTAACCTCCCTGTGCCTGTTTCCTTATCTGTAAAATGAGGATAATAGTTATATCTACTTCAGAATGTTGTTTGGAGAATTAATTAAAATGACATATGTACAGTCCTTACAACAGTACTTGGCCCATGGTCAACAATGACTAAAGTTTAGCAATTCTTATTATAACTTGGCAATGTGTGCTGTGAGTCTGCCTGCCCGGAATATAAACCATTTGGGATCCCTGCTCTCTTTCTCTAGCAAACCTGCAGAACACCTGCTAAACAGCTCATATAGACTGAATAGTGTCTCCCTCCCACCTCCAAATTCATATGTTGAAGTGCTAACTCCCTAATGTGACTGTATTTGGAAATAGGGTCTTCAGGCAGGTAATTAAATGAGGATGTAAGGGTGGGGTGATAACCCGATAGGACTGGTGACCTTGTTAGAAGAGGAGGAGACCAGGGCTCACTTTTTCTCCATCAGACACAGAGAGAAGGCCACGTGAGGACACAGTGAGAAGGTGGCCGTCTGTAAGCCAGGAAGAGAGGCCTCACCAGTAACCAACCCTGGCACTTTAATCTTGGACTTCCTGCCTCCAGAACTCTGAGAAATTAAGGTCTGTTATTTAAGCCACCAGTCTAGAGTATTTTACTATGGCAGCTCTGGGAGACTAATAGCATTATGAAATTGCATAATTTAAATATTCAGGCTGGATGTGGTGGCTCACGCCTGAAATCTCAGCATTTTGGGAGGCTGAGGTGGGAGGATCGATTGAGCCCAGAAGTTTGAGACCAGCCTGAGCAACATAGCCTGTCTCTACTGAAGAAAAAAAAATCATCTGGGGTGGCGGTGTGCCTGTATTCCCTGCTACTTGGGAGACTGACCTGGGAGGATCCCCTGAGCCCAGGGGAGGTCGAGGCTGCAGTGAGCCCTGATCAAGTCACTACTCCAGCCTGGGTGACAGATGGAGACTTTGTCTCAAGAAAAAACAACAAAACCAGAAACCTGTTGCATTTAGAGATAAAGATGGAACTGTGGAGTTTGAGTATCCTCAAAATCACTCACTGATGTGAAAAGGTGTTTGGAATCTACTTCTGAATGTATTTCTCGGGTGTACAGTGTTGAGAAAATGGAAGCAGGGATTATGGAAACCATCTAGTTTTAAGAAAATCAGGGCCAAATGATTGCTTTTTGGAATCTTTTATCAAAGCTTTTCTAAGATCTTCATTAAATAATAAGCAAATCTGAAAGAGCACGAGATCTAAAAAACCTTTTCAGCCCACACTGAATTTCCTAGTTAATCTCTGGGAAGATAAAGTCAGATTTGGTTTCTACATATTTTCACTCTGAAATGCAGAGAAAATGTAAAAACTTAGTAATCGTGCAAATTAAGAGTCATTCTTTTATGAATGCCTTGCGTTTACAAACAGGCTTTACGCCTCGCAAACTCAGACCCCTTCCATAGTGGGGCGCCAGGAGAGGGCTGGGCCGCTGTCCCCAAGTCAGGGCTAGCTGGATCCCGGCGTCCCCGCGTTCTCCGAGTCCCTGGTCCCCGCCCCAGCCAGCGCCGGGACCCGCCCGAGTCCCCGCCCCAGCCGCAGGGGGCAGGGCGGGAGGCGGGCGCCCGGCGCGTCCTGTCCCCCGGACCCTTTTAAAGCGTGGCGCGCCAGGGCCGGGCATGCCGAGCCCCGCGGCGGAGACAGCGGTGCGCCCAGCTCCCGGGAGCGGCCCTAGCAGCCGAGCGCCCAGGGCTGCCCTTCCCGGGCCGGCGGGCTCCCCGGGCTCCCCGCCGCCGCCCCGTGCGCCCCGGGAGGGCCCGGCATGCTGCGCCAGCTGCTGCTCGCCGCGCTCTGCCTGGCGGGTCCCCCAGCGCCAGCGCGCGCCTGCCAGCTGCCCTCCGAGTGGAGGCCCCTGAGCGAGGGCTGCCGCGCCGAGCTGGCCGAGACCATTGTGTACGCCAGGGTGCTGGCGCTGCACCCCGAGGCGCCCGGCCTCTACAACCACCTGCCCTGGCAGTACCACGCCGGCCAGGGGGGCCTCTTCTACTCGGCCGAGGTCGAGATGCTGTGCGACCAGGCGTGGGGCAGCATGCTGGAGGTGCCCGCCGGCTCCAGGCTCAACCTCACCGGCCTGGGCTACTTCTCGTGCCACTCCCACACCGTGGTCCAGGACTACTCCTATTTCTTCTTCCTCAGGTGAGCCCGGCGGCGCCGCCACCTCTCTCTCTCTTTGCATCACCTCCCGAGGTCGCCGTTACCTGGAGCCAGGCCGGTAACTCCCAGGGCAGCCTGTCGGTGCCAAATGAGAATGCCCGTGGGGCGCCTACCCCTTGCCTCCTTGGATCTCTCTTGCTCCGTCTGACGTCTCTACAGACACCCTGGCTACCCCTGGTAAAGGCGGTTTAAAAGACAGGGAGGCTTTCTGTGCCTTGTACACAGAAGAGCATTGCGGGCAAAAGCTCAAAGCGCTCTCCAGCAGTCCCTTTGACTCGGATCTTTAAACTGGCCTCAGTGGGAGTAGATTGGGACGGTGAGAAGAACAATCTTTGAAATCAGTCTGTGGCTGGCATTTTTGGCTCTGTCTTTCCTAATAGTGATTCTGAGCCCATTTCTTGACACCTTCTCAAGAACTTCCATAGCCTCACCTGTGTAAAGTGAGAGGCAGGGCTGGTTGAGCGAAAAACGTAACTCATGCAAAGCACCTGATGCAGGTTAGAGGTTGACCAGCTGTCCACTCTCCCCTCTTCCCCACTTGCTCAAATGCGAAGACGTGATGGTGTGGAATATAGCCCAGGATTGCTTCATTATCTCGTATCAGCTGCCAGGTTATTTGAAATAGCAAAGGTTTATTGGGGGTAGCGGGTTCTGCTGCAGGTAAAATCCTGGGTAGCAATGCTTTGAGGGGTGGAGAGGTCAATCAGGCAGGAGATCCTCTCTGATTCTAGACCACTGGAATCCTCTGAAGTTCCATGAACATTGGCCTGTGGTCAAGATGGAATGCATCTGCCTAAGAACTCAGTCAATTCTCATTGACTACTGAATTCTTCTGAAATTTGAGTAGACAGCACCAGGTAGAACCTAAATTCTTTGATTGGCTTCAATTGAATTTGGAGAGAGATATAAAACAACTGAGAAAAACATCAGAATGGAATCTAACCTATCTATCAAGATAGAGAATTAATCCACTGTTGTGGTGATCAGTGGTAGTTCCAGTTTTGCCAGTCTGGGAAGTAGCACTAAGGATATTTGGAATGAGGCTGATGTCGGTCTGCAGATTCACTTTTAGCTCACATTTCTCTGAGAAAGAAAACAGTTCTACAAAGTGGTGTTTGTAAGTGCATGGCAACACATGTTTTCCATATTGAAGCCAGAATATCTAAGTTTAAAAAACATGTCTTGCTTTGTGTTGGCTTGAGTGGTTCAGCTAGATTAAGTTTTTTTCTCTCTATATATATTTCCAGAGAAGTGTAGTTTCTAAATAAAGCTAGTGGGGCTGAGAGAGTGCCCTTCTTGATACAGAGAAACTTAGAGTTTCATGTTTTTAATTAGGAAAAATACTGAGATACCATCTATAAAACTATTCAAAACCAGAACTCTGTTCTCCAAAGAAAAAAGAGCCCAAGTATTTGAACAGACTTTTTAAAGAAATTTTTATCATGAAATACAATTCGTCCAGTGGTTCCGTGGTGCTCAGCCAATTCTCATCTTTTTTACTCTACCATGTTTACAAAAGTTAGGAAAGAAATACAAAGTCAGACAGTAGTCTGACATTCTCATTTCACAGGACTGTCTTGGTGTTAACAACTACATACAAATCATTCCTCCTCTGTTATTCTGGGACCTACTGAGAGGAGACTGGACCTCTGGTCACTGTCAGGGGTGAGGGTGGCAGTGGAGACTTGCTGGTGAGCCATACATGTTGTTTTTTTTAGACTGGAGTGTAACTTTCATCTCTTTCTTTTTGTGACTTTTTAAAGAATCATTCTAATTGATTTATGCTAGGCCTTTAAATATGTTCACTAATATGTATACTGCATTTACTTTGTACCAAGTGCTTCATTTACTTAGTTTTTGATGCAATGCTTATGACATCATCAAAAAAGTAGGTGCTATATATATATATATTCCTTTTTTTTTTTTTGAGATGGCATCTCACTCTTGTCGCCCAGGCTGAAGTGCAATGGTGCAATCTCTGCTCACTGCAACCTCCACCTCCCAGGTTCAAGTGATTCTTCTGCCTCAGCCTGCTGAGTAACTGGGATTACAACAGTGTGCCACCATGCCCAGCTAATTTTTGTATTTTTAGTAGAGACAGGGTTTCACCATGTTGGCCAGGCTTGTCTCGAACTCCTTACCTCAGGTGATCCAAAATGCTGGATTGGCCTCCCAAAATGCTGGGGTTACAGGCATGAGCCACCGCACCTAGCCAGTACTATATTCTTTTTGCAGATTAGAATCCTGAGGCTTAGAGGAGTTAAGACATTTGTTTCATGTCAAATAGAAGATAAACAGCAAAGACAGAACATAGGTCATTACAGCTGGCCTTTTTTTCACCAGGAAATCAGGAACCCTCTTTGAGAAGGAAGGACTTGGAAGACAACACAAATAGACAAACAGGCACCATATGCATACTTTTATCCATACTTTGCTCAAACTCGTCTTTTTGAAAACCTTAAGGATAGACTGATGTAGTGTGAGACAAAGAAATAATTAGAAGTAGTAACTCCTCTAATGAGAGCCACGCCAGACATTGAAGTGAAACTGGCAAGCCCATCGCAGTTGTCTGTGACTCTTGATTGAAGTTGGTACACCCTTGGCCGTCGAGTCTACATGTCTGCCTTTTTTTCCCTCTTCTCCATTAGGATGGATGAAAATTATAACCTCTTGCCTCACGGAGTCAATTTCCAAGATGCCATCTTCCCGGACACTCAAGAGAACAGAAGGATGTTTTCTAGCCTTTTCCAGTTTTCAAACTGTTCCCAAGGGCAGCAGCTGGCGACTTTCTCCAGTGACTGGGAAATCCAGGAAGACAATAGGGTAAGAATCGGCTAAATCCTGTGCCACAGCAAAACAATAGTGTAGCTATACCTTGTGTGAATTTTGTGACCAAAGGAGTCAAGAATACTCTTCCAAAAGCCCAGACCAGAGAGCATTATTATATACCCTCTCTCTCTCCTACTATCCCTCCTTGCCTCCCAGCTGTTAAAAAGACCATTCATAAACTTTGGATCCCTGAAACTTTACTGTTGGATAAGGAATTCTTCCCAAAGTATGAGAACAGGATGAGATGAAGATTGGCATGCTGAGCCTTAGTTTCCTCTTCTGCAGACCGGGGACAATAGTAGTGTCTATATCAGGCCTGTCCAACCTGCAGCCCAGGACAGTTTGAATGTGACCCAACACAAATTTGTAAACTTTCTTAGAACATTACGAGATTTTTTTGCAATTTTTTTTTTTTTGCTTATCAGCTATCATTAGTGTTAGTGTATTTTGTGTGTGACCCAAGACAATTCTTCCAATGGGGCCCGGGGAAGCCAAAAGATTGGACACCCCGATCTATGTCAGAGGGCTAATGCAATATGATTTAAATGTGTAAAAACTATAATTATGTAAATCCGTTAGCGTAATGCTCGAAAGAGTAAGTGCTCAGTGCCTGTGAGCTGTTACGACTGTTCCTGACTGTGTGATTGTTATCGACAGCGTAGGGCTCTAAGGAATTGTCTCAGAGGAAAGGAAAAGTGCTGAGGGAAATGAAATGAAATTGCTATCACAGCTACCACTCCTGTGATTCTTAACCGTAGTTGGTAAGACATAGAGGTGCAGGATGCCCAAGGTGGTTGCAAAATGTAAGGGTCGGGATCTTAAGGGTTGGGATCATTTTGGGAATGAAAATATAAGAGTCTTCTGCTCTGGGCCAAATGCCAGAGTTGGAGGAAAATTTTGATGATCATCACTCTTCCGAAGCAATGGCATTGCCACAACCAAGTTGGGGTGATAGTGGGGGGCAGGCCAGTCTAGGCCTCTGGGGCAGTGACCCATCTCTTCCAGTCCCCCTGATGGAAGACATTTTTAGGGTAATGTGACATACTGCTGGAGAGAGTTCTGATGTGGGTATCACATGGAATAAGGCCTTTTTTTTTTTTTTTTTTTTTGCATTAATGAACCCATTTGCACATGTTAAGAAACTCCCTTCTTTCTACCCATCAAGAAAAGTCTGAGGGAAGTGTCTTTCTCTTGTCTGATGGGATGGCTTAGGGTAGCTGCCTTGCTCTTCCCAATCCCTAGTGTCCTTTTTATTTTGTTTTCCTTCCAACTTTTATTTTAGGTTCAGGGGCTATGTGTGTAGGTGTGTGATGTGGGTAAATCACGTGCCGCTGGGATTTGGGATGCCAATCGTTTCATCACTCAGGTAGTGAGCACAGTACCTGAGAGGTAGTTTTCCATCCTCACCCTCCTGCCACCCTCCACCCTCAAGTAGGCCCCGGTGTCTATTGTTGCCTTCTTTGTGTCCATGTGTACTCAATGTTTAGCTCCCATTATAAGTGAGAACATGCAGTATTTGGGTTTCTGTTCCTGCATTAATTTGCTTAGGATAATGGCCTCCAGCTGCATCCATGTCTACAAAGGACAGGATTCAAAGGGAGCTTTGCCCAGGGCTCCCTGGACCCTGGAGGCCTTCTTCATGCTCTTGCACAGAAGCTGTTCCTGTAAAGGGAAGGTACGTCCAACTACGGGAAATGATTTATTCTTCTTTGACATATGCCTGTAATCCCAGCAGTTTGGGAGGCTGAAGTGGGGGGGATCACCTGAGGTTAAGAGTTCGAGACCAGCCTGGCCAACATGGCAAAACCCCGTCTCTACTAAAAATACAAAAATTAGCCGGGTAAGGTGGTGCGTGCCTCTAATCCCAGCTACTTGTTAGGAGTTCGAGACCAGCCTGGCCAACATGGCAAAACCCCGTCTCTACTCAAAGTACAAAAATTAGCTGGGTAAGGTGGTGCGTGCCTCTAATCCCAGCTACTCGGGAGGCTGAGGCAGAAAAATCACTTGAACCCGGGATGCAGAGGTTGCAGTGAGCTAAGATCACACCATTGCACTCCAGCCTGGGCGACAGAGCGAGACTCCGTCTCAAGCAAACAAACAAACATTCCTCAGCTCTACACTACTGACAGTAGTCTAGACTTTTCTAACCCCTTCCTGATAGTTTGCCAGAACTTTCTCAACGTTTGTCAAGTATTTTGCCCCCAGTGTGGCTCCAAGCACCTGTTTTTATTCTTCCTTTTCCCCTTCTTAATCTTTACTGTTGTCTACTCCATGTTGAGTTGGACACAGCAAGTCTAAGCCTGAGTATCCCAAGCCTGAGTCATACTTAATTTTTTCCAAGTGAAACCTTTTTAGGCTTGTCCCTTTTGTTCTCCATCTTGTGGGAGCTTTGCTTATATGACTATGTAATAGATTTATGTCAAGAGATTAGATGTTATTCTGAAAATACTCGAATAGGTTAGCCCTTAAAATCTTAAGCCACATAACTTTTTAGCACTATGGTCACATCATCTAGCTACTAACATTTTTCTGGAATCAGATTTTTCCATCATTTGGGAAAAACAAAGAACAATAGGACCGTGGAGAATTGTTTCAGTGTGAAGGCAGATCCATTTCTGTTGATCAGATGTAGATCTTGGGGGAGAATTCCTTTCCCCTTTCCCTTGAATCACCCTGGCCTCTTAGATAACAAAGTGTGGGAGCGTTCCAGGCTTGGAGGAAAAGTGGAAACTTGAGGCGAGGAAGAGAATTATTTCACTTTGCTGAGCTGCTGTGGAGCAGAATTTAGCTCAACCTGGGAGACCCTGCACGTTTCCAGACCTTTGCTTATGCCATTTTTATTCCCTATCCACTTTGAAAGGGATCACATCAAAGCTACATAAAATTAGCCCATTATGGGCTGATTGCAGTGGCTCACGCCTGTGATCCCAGCACATTGGGAGGCTGAGGCGGGCCCATTACCTGAGGTCAGGAGTTCGAGACCAGCCTGGCCAACATGGTGAAACTCTGTCTCTACTAAAAATTCAAAAATTAGCTGAGGATGGTGGTACGTGCCTGTAATCCCGGCTACTTGGGATGTTGAGGCAGGAGAATCGTTTGATCTTGGGAGGCAGAAGTTGCAGTGAGCCAAGATCGTGCCAGTGCACTCCAGTCTGGGCAGCAGACCAAGACTCTGTCTCAAAACAAAGCAAAACAGGAAAAATTAGCCCATTAGTTTAAAATTTGAAATTAAAATTAAATTGACTTTTTAAAGTTTTGTGATGCTCCCTAAAATATTTTTACATACCCTAGAGAAAATAGTTGTGAGTTATTGACTACTACTTGTGCCGCCTTCTTTTTTTTTTTTTTTTTTCTTTTGAGATGGAGTCTCACTCTGTAGCCCAGGCTGGAGTACAATGGCATGATCTTGGCTCACAGCAACCCCCACCTCCCGGGTTCAAGCAATTCTCCTGCCTCAGCCTCCCAAGTAGCTGGGATTACAGGCACCCACCACCATGCCCAGCTAATTTTTATATTTTTTATAGAGATGGGGTTTCACCATGTTGGCCAGGCTGGTCTCGATCTCCCAGCCTCAAGTGATCCTCCTGCCTTGGCCTCCTAAAGTTCTGGGATTACAGGCGTGAGCCACCACACCCCGCCTCTAGATGCTGTTGATGCTGCTGTTCTTTAAGCTTCTATTCAGCTTGGACAGTGGATCCAGACTGTAGTTATGAAGGGCACGTTTCATTCTCTTCGCTGATAGTTCCCGCTTTCTCTCTGTTGGAGGATCTGGGACTCTAGAGTCGATTTGGAGGGTACGAGATGAAAGAGGAGGAAAAGCTAATGGAGGGAAACTTTTGCAAAGCATATGCAGAGCGACATTCAACTCAGTCTTTGGGAGCAAAGGCCTCCCACACTCTGCTTCCTTTCCAGCACCTCTCCATCTTCAAATATCCCACCCACGCATTAGTAAATAGCAGCAGGATCTTTCTTTCAAAAGCTGCCAAGATGTCAGCAGTGTTAGTACGTGTTCACCGCCTCTGGTTCAGTGTCATGGTGTTAATAGGACTTGGGGGGATATCTTTGGCATGTTGGAACATCCGCCAGATTTACTGGCAGAGCTCTCTCCACACCAGCCAAGGACATTTTTCCTTCCTCATTTCTCTCTTGCTGGACAAGTGCAACAGTCAGAACAGAATTTGGATATTTTTCCCTCTCTGCTGGTACTGTCCCCTGGGACCAAGACCCAGACTGACCCATACTTATATCAGTCTGTCACAAAATGTCATGGGATTGAAAGAAAATCTGCGGAGGTCTTGCTATCATTTTCTTCTTTCTTCTTTTGGAGTTGGGAAGGATGATAGGGGTGTTACCCTTCTCTAAGCTGCCTTGGAAGGACTGTCAACTTGTAATCAGAAGATCTCAATCGGCTCTGCCATTTCTGGAGGAATGACCATGGGCAGATCCCCTAACTTCCCACAACTTCAGTTTTCCCTTCTATAAAATAGAGCCTGGAACAGATAAACTGTCTCAGGGTGTTCTAAGGACCTAATTAGAACATAGTTTTGAAAACACTTTTCTAGAGTGATGCAAGCGCTCATTACTGGAAGCTGATTATTCTCAAGTATTGTTTTAAAAACCACATTAAAAAAAAAATTTGAAGAGCTGCCTGCTGCTGTCCAGGGGGTCCTGAAACATCCCATGGAGGAGTGCCAACATCAGTAGTGACGGGTGTGTGCTGGAGATGGGAACAGATGGAAGGGAAGCTATCTTGCGTACTTTTTTCATTCAACAGAATTGATTGGGTTCTGTGCAAGGATGACATTTAAAAATATAGTGTATTGAATTGTTAACAGATAACACACTCATGTGGGTTCTCTACTATCTCTGACACCCATCCACACAGTCCCCACACACCCTCCAAATAAGTAGCCATTGTTATTAGTTTCTTGTATAAACAGTCAGTGGTGTTTTAAAAATTATTATTTCAATCAGTTCTAGGGAACAGGTGGTGTTTGGTTGCATGAATACATTCTTTAGTGGCAATTTCTGAGATTTTGGTGCACCCATCACCTGAGCAGTGTACACTGTACCCAGTGTGTAGTCTTTTATCCCTCACCCTCTCCTACCCTTTCCACTGAGTCTCCAGGGTCCTTTCTTATTCTCATGCCTTTGCATCTCCATAGCTTAGATCCCATTTATGAGTGAGGATATAAAATGTTTGGTTTTCCATTCCTGAGTTATTTCACTTAGAATAATGGTCTCCAATTCCATCCAGATCTCCACAAATGCCATTATTTCATTCCTTTTTATGGCTGAGTAGTATTCCATGACATATATAAACTACATTTTCTTTATCTCAATGGAGTTGTTTGTTTGTTTTGTTTTGTTTTTTTCTTTTGAGACAGAGTCTTGGTCTGCTGCCCAGGCTGCAGTGCAGTGGCACAGTCTCAGCTCACTGCAACCTCCGCCTCCCTAGTTCAAGCGATTCTCGTACCTCAGCCCCCTGAGTAGCTGGGACTACAGGCACCCGCCACCACGGCCAGCTGATTTTTGTATTTTTAGTAGAGATGGTGTTTCATGTGTTGGCCAGGCTGGTCTCAAACTCCTGACCTCAAGTCATCTACCCACCCCAGCCTCCCAAATTGCTGGGATTATAGGTGTAAGCCACGGCACCCGGTCCTCAATGGAGGGTTTTTTTGTTTGTTTGTTTTTAAATCCAAATATGTGTTATTACCATCGTCTTTGACACAAATGGCAGCACACTGTGTACATTTCACTACACCTTGCTTAATTCATGAGTAGATCTGGGAGATCTTTCCATATGCATGGCCTGAGGGCTAGACCGGGTGAGAAAAAAAGATAAGAAAGAGACAGAAACGAAGGCCTTTGTCCGTAATAAGGGATTTCTCCTGGAGTTTTTGCTACACAGCTCCATGATTCAGCCCCCTTTGGGTCAGATCCCCCATGCTTCTAATTGTTAAGTGTTCAGAGTTCAGGCGGGTAGGGTTTTGGGTTTTTTTTTAACTATATGCAGAGATTTCAGTTAAAATCAGTGGGAATCATAGAGTATGGTCAGCTTGCTTCATCTTGACTGGTGCTGGCGTTGACGTTTCTATCTGACTGTCTCCATTAAGAATGTGTGTCCAAAGCCAGGACTGGTGGTTCAAGCCTGTAATCCCAGCAGTTTTGGAGGCTGAGGTGGGCAGATCACTTGAGGTCAGGAGTTTGAGACCAGGCTGGCCAACATGGTGATACAACATGGTGAAACCCCGTCTCTACTAAACATACAAAAATTAGCCAGGCATGGTGGCATGTGCTTGTAATCCCAGCTACTTGGGAGGCTGAGGCAGGAGGATCACTTGAACCTGGGAGGCGGAGGTTGCGGTCATTTGAGATCGTGCCACTGCACTCCAGTCTGGGCAACAGAGCAAGACTCCCTCTCAAAGAAAAAAAAACCCAAAAGAAAACAAAACAAAAAAACATATGTTCAAGTTTTGATGGAATATATAGCACGGAGGGAAAGAAATGAACAGTATTTATTTTTTGATGATCAAAAGCAAACAGGAATGGGACAGGATCTGTAGTTTCTAAAGTGAGATTTGAACCCCAAATAGACTGAAAAAAGAATCAGAACTCATTTCATTCACATTTTTCAGAAAGGGCTCTAAAACAATTTAAAGGTATCCCCACAAGTGTGCTGAGATCCTCAAGTTTAACAGATCATTTGGTCAAAAACAAAGATACTCATTCCTTAGAGATGGAGGGAGGTAGCTTATGGTCAACAAGTATTTGAGCACCTGTTAAGTAGATCTCTGTTTCTTGATTCTTCTTTGATACTGCACCCAAACTCAAAAGTGGTGGTATCTTAAAAATTTGTTATAATGTAGAATCTGAAACCTCATCAATGAACTTTCTGTATTCCTACCTGAAAATACATTGGCGTATCTTGTACTTTGAATGGATTTCTTACTCATGCGTGATTTCATAACATGATGCCCTGACCGTTTGGAAAATAGTAGTTTTACCGCATTATGCAGACCTTCCAAATGCAGTGAGATTTAATTATACGATATAAAAATCATATTTGTTAATATCACTATTGATCTGATGGGGGAAAGACTAAGTATTGGGAAATTGTCAACTCATAGTGGCAACTTTCCTAAAATTCTAATTTTTGCTTGAGAGCTCACACTCAGTCCCTGGCAACCAATACTGTCCGTTGTTTTCTTTCAAGTGACAAGCTTACTTTATTCACCTTCAAGAAATTGTCTATCAAATACCCAAATCTGAATAAATATGGTTGGCGCTTTATTTCGTTGTTTCAAGTAAAAATAGTGTTTCATGAAGAAAGCCACTAGTTCAGCTCAGAACTCGAAACAACCATCGTACTTTGCTATGCGGAGGGCCTTTATGTGTATACTTCATTTCTTCATACTTGGGTGTATTAACAATGTGTATGCAAGGGTCAGGATTTAATAATTTTTACTGCTTCAGTGAAGACATTGTTAAACTGGCATTTTTTTTTTTTTTTTTTCTGCTTGCACCTGGCACTGAAGAATACAATGACTACTAGAATCATCTGGTCCCACTGTCTTGATTTGCGCTATGAGGCCGGCAGTTTAACTTACCTTGCTGTTGCACCAGCAGTGCAAATAACAAACAGTGAAGGCCGGGCGCGGTGGCTCAAGCCTGTAATCCCAGCACTTTGGGAGGCCGAGGCGGGTGGATCACGAGGTCAGGAGATCGAGACCATCCTGGCTAACATGGTGAAACCCCGTCTCTACTAAAAATACAAAAAACTAGCCGGGCGTGGTGGTGGGCGCCTGTAGTCCCAGCTACTCGGAGGCTGAGGCAGGAGAATGGCGTGAACCTGGGAGGCGGAGCTTGCAGTGAGCCGAGATCGCGCCACTGCACTCCAGCCTGGGTGACACAGCGCGAGACTCTGTCTCAAAAAAAAAAAAAAAAAAAAAAAAAAAAAAAAACAAAAAAAACAGTGAAAAAGACAAATAACATCTTGGTAGTATTCTGAAAATAGTTTTAATCTGATGGACTGCCTAAAAGGGTGCTGGGGCCAGGTGCAGTGGCTCATGCCTGTAATCCCAACAGTTAGGGAGACCGAGGTGGGCCGATCGCTTGAGATCAGGAGTTTGAGACCAGCCTGGCCAACATGGTGAAACCCTGTCTCTACCTAAAATACAAAAATTAGCCAGGTGTGATGGCACGTTCCTGTAATCCCAGCTACTCAAGAGGCTGAGGCATGAGAGTCGTTTGAACCCAGGAGTCGGAGGTTGCAGTGATCTGAGATCGTGCCATTGCACTCCAGCCTGGGTAACAGAGTGAGACTTTGTCTAAATAAATAAGTAAGTAAAATGAATGAATGAATGAGTGGGTCCTGGGGCCCCTTAGGATTCTGCAGACTTTGGGAACTGCTGCTCTGGACTAAGTCAGTGATGGACAATGGTAGAAGAGAGGTATTGACTGAGCTGAGGGCTTAAGGAATGGGGGATTTAATGGTCTGAGTGCAGGGAGGTATGTGACCTCAGTAGTATGCAGCCCAGAATTTCGGGAGACCTTGAGTGAACATTGAGCTTGGAATGATTTTGGGAGCTTGGCTTCTAGCCCTGTTGAATAATGGACAGCTGCATGGGCAGGGTTCGGCCAGATTGTAGGTGACTGTGAAAACCTTTGTAAAGATTCCAGGGCTGAGACTCAGGAGACCCTGGATTGAGCGGGCTTGATCTGGACTTCAGAGGGTGACTAAGCATACACTGTTTTCAGAAAGCTTTTGAGCTATTTAGAATCGTGCTATTCCCTGCTTTCTAGGTGAAGGCTGTTAATGTACTCTGATTGTCATTACTCGGCCACTTGATTGGCCAAATAGAGCCAAAGCTGTGAAGTAGGTAGGATAGTGGTCTTTTTAATTTATTCATTTGTATCTTCATTCTACATATATTTACTAAACACCTATGGTGTGTCACTGGGAATACAAAAGGGAACAGGGGAAAAGAGCTCCAGGCCCTCCTTGAACCTACATGGTAGTGGGATGAGGGAGAGACAGTCACTACATCAGTGAATGTATCAGTCCATAGGAAAAATATCAGATAATGATAGGTGTTTGACCAATAATTAAAAGAGGGTAGGCCGGGCGTGGTGGCTCACGCCTGTAATCCTGGCACTTTGGGAGGCTGAGGTGGGCGGCTCACTTGAGGTCAGGAGTTCAAGTCCAGCCTGGCCAACATGGTGAAACTCTGTCTCTACCAAAAATACAAAAATTAGCCAGGAGTAGTGGCACATACCTATAATCCCAGCTACTCAGGAGGCGGAGGCAGGACAATTGCTTAAACCTGGGAGGCAGGCAGAGATTGCAGTGAGCTGAGATTGCACCACTGCACTCCAGCCTGGGTGACAAGAGTAAGACTCTGTCTCAAAAAAAAAAAAAAAAGGTAATATGATAGGAACTGGAAGCCACTTTAGGTTGAAGAGATGACTTTTAAACTGAAATCTGAAGGACACAGAACCAGCCATACAAAGATCAGGCAGAAAAGCATGGCAGGCAGACCAAGAATCCATTGCAACTGGGCCCAAGGTGGAAACAGTTTGGCCTTCTTGAGGGGTGGAAAAATAGGAATGAGCATTGGTGGTGGGGAGAGAATGGGACAAACTGGGTTTGGAGAGGTGAGTGTGGGCTGGATCATGTGGACATTTCTAAGCAAGTGGGGGAAGATTAGATCTTTGTGCTTTGGGGAGCCATTGAATGGAGTAGTGAGATCTGATGAGCCTTTCAGAAAAGGAACACTCTGACAGCCGAGTGAACCACAGATTGCTGAGGGGCAAAAGTGGAAGCAGGCAGACCAATTGGGAAATGACTGGAACTGTCTAGGCAAGATCAGAGGCTTGGACTAGTGGGTAGCAGTGGCTCTGGGAAGAAATGGCTGAATCTGGGATACGTCTGGAAGGGGCGCTCTCCTGTGTTCTTCCAATTTGTCTTTGATCACAGACCACTGCTGTCCCTACTTTTTAAGACATTTGCTCTGTGTCATCTTCGTCCAGCACTTCGACCACCCCCAGGGTATTGGCCAATGTCATGCTTTGTGCTGCAAAATATTACACTTCCTTTGGGAATATTTGTACCTGAATTAATTAATAACATACCTAGTTGAAAATAGTTTTAAGGTAGAAATTTGCATCCCGATAGATGCAAGAATAGACAGGTCCTTGATAGGTTTTAAAAGAGAGTTCTGGGTTTTAACTGGGTGTCACTTGACTATTCTGAACTTAGTTTTCTGTAAAATTGGTCATAATATGCCTACTATGGTTTATCCATAGCACTGTAATAATAAAAAAACAAGGTAACATACTAATAAGGACAGAGTATTGGTTATGTGTGAGGTGTTATGTTATAGCTCTCATATCCCCGTATATCCCATAAGATCTCAAGGCAGACAGGCGTTTATTCCATCCACAAGGAAAATCCTTCCTATATGCTTAGCACGGTGTCATGGGTTATGGAGAATGTTGTGGAAGAATTAGACCTGGTCTCTGAAGTCAAGTGACAAGATACAATTAACCCACATGAAAGATGGGTACTCCTGCTGGGCCACAGGAAATGCGAGGAGTTGGTGGAGGCGAGAGACGATGAATTCAGACAGGGGAGGGATGTGTTCAGGCGCTGGGGTGAGCCAGCACACAGCAGAGGACAGAGCTGCATACCAGGGAATGGAGGGCAGATGAGGGTGCACAGGTCAGTGGACCCACACTGGGAGTTCCTGCCTTGTTTTTGAGTGTAGGCAGCTCACGCTCGAAGGAGACTGCCCTCCAGCAAGGAGGGGTCAGGATTTGTGACTATACTGTGCACGGTATTTCTCTTTTTTTTTTTTTTGCCATCAAATGAAAGTTTTATTGAAACACAGTTATTACTCTTAAACAGGGACAGATGCTATATTATTGTTATATTTTTAGTTTCCTGTGGTACAGGGATTACTTTTTTAAAACATTCTTTTTATTTTGTAATAATCTTAAATTCACAGGCAGTTGCAAAGAAATGTACAGACAGGTCCCAGGCACCCCTCTCCCCTTGTCCCCTACTGTTAATATGTTGTTTAACTGTAGTGCAGTATCAAAACCAGACAATGACATTGATGAAATCTGCAGAGTTTATTCAGATGTTAGTGTTAAATCGCTACACAGACACTCATTTGTGTACATGTGTAAAACTCTGTGCAAGTTTATTATGTGTGTCTTACTGTAAAATGTACAAAAGTAATTACTTTTAATGGCAAAAACCGCAATTACTTTTTGCACCAACCTAATAGTTACACAGGCAGTCATTTATGTATACGTGTAAAACTCAATGCAATTTTATCACATGTATCTTCCTGTAATCCCCACCACAATTAAAATACAGAACTGTCCCATCATCAAGTGGCTTCTTCCTACTACCCCTTTTAAGCCACCCTTCCCCTCACCCATCCCTAAACTCTGGCAACCCTTTATCTTTTCTCCATATCTATAATTTTATTTCGGGTGTTATGTACACAAAGTCATACTATATGTGCCTTTGGAGATTGTCTTTTTTCATTCAACATAATTTCCTTGAGGTTAATCCAAGTTACTGGATTCCCTTTCATTGCTGAGTCATATTCCATGGTGTAGATGCACTGCTGATTGTTTTACAAGTCACTCACTGAAAGACATTATGGTAACTTCCAGTTTGTAGCTATTATTAATAAAGTTGCGGTGAACATTCATGTACAGATTGTTGTGTGGGCATGAGTTTTCACTTCTTTGTGATAAATGCCCAAGAGTCCCATCGCTGGGTTGCATGGTAAGTCCATTTTTAGTTTTCAAAGAAACTCCAAAATTTATTTTCCAAAGGTCCTGTACCATTTACATTTCTACCAGCAGGGGATAAAGGATCCAGTTCCCTGCCTCATTGCCAGCATTCGGTGTAATTACTATTTCTTATTCTAGCTGTTTTGATAGGTGCATCATGCTATCTCATTCTGGTTTTAAGGTTTTGCTTTTTAAAAAATTAAGATATGATTTATATGCCACAAACTCACCTTGGATGAGAGTAGATTTCATATTTGTTCTTTACCATAATTAAAAAAAAAATCTATAGCTCTGAAAATTTTGGAGTAAAAAAATCTATAGCTACAAATAGCTTAAACAATTGAGTCTCTAACTGTACAATTAAGTGGTTTTCAGTATATCCGCATATATGTGTAACCGTCACCACTTTTAATTTCAGAACATTTTATAACCCCCGAAAGAAACCCCAGATCCATTTTACCGATCAATCTCAATTCTTCGCTTCTTCCAAGCCCCAGCAATTGCTAGTCTCTTTTTATCTCTATGGCTTTGCCTACTCTGGACATCTCATATACATAAAATCTTACACTATTGTGTAAGAGTTGTCTGTCTCAGGCTAGTCTCACTTAGCATAATGTTTTCAAGCGTCATTCATACTGTAGTATGAATCAGTACTTTGTTCTTTTTATGGCTGAATAATATTGCATGGTATGGCGCTAGCACATTTTGTTTATTCATTCAGCAGTTGGGCATTTGGTTTGTTTCCACTCTTGCCCGTTATAAATAATGCTGCTATGAACAGGTTTTTGTATGGATGTAAGCTTTCATTTTTCATGGGTGTATAACTAGGAGTGGAATTGCTGGGTCAGATGGTAACTATGTTTAGCCTTTGCGGGAGCAGCCAGACTGTTTTCCAAAGCAGCTGCACCATTTTACATGCCCACCAGCGGTGTATGAGGGTTGCAATTTCTTCACTAGTAGTTGTTACTGTCTACATTAATGATTTTAGTCATCCCAGTGGGAGTCAAGTGGTATCACATTGTGGTTTTGATTGGCATTTCCCTAACGACTAATGATGATGAGTGTCTTTACGGTGCTTATTGGGCATTTGTATAGTGTCCTCTTGAGAGAAATGTCTATTTAAGTCCTTTACCCATTTTTTAATGAGGTTATCTTTTTATTGTTGAGTTGTAATAGTTCCCTATTATGGATACTAGACCCTTATTACATGTATGATTTGTACACATTTTCTCCCATTCTTTGTGCTGTATTTTCACTGTGGGTTTGTGAGTTTTTGTTTGTTTTTGTTTTTGTTTTTTTGTGACAGAGTCTCGCTCTGTCACCCAGGCTAGAGTGCAGTAGTGCAATCTTGGCTCATTGCAGCCTCCGCCTCCCGGGGTCAAGTGATTCTCCCACCTCAGTCTCCCAGGTAGCTGAGATTGCAGGCATGCACCACCACGTCCAGCTAATTTTTGTGTTTTTAGTAGAGACAAGGTTTCACCGTGTTGACCAGGCTGGTCTCCAACTCCTGACCTCAAGTGATCTGCCCACCTGAGCCTCCCAAAGTGCTGGGATTACAGGCATGAGCCACTGCACCCAGCCTCAGTGTGGTTTTAATTTGCATTTCCCACATGGCTAAAATGATGTCAATCATCTTTTCATCTGCACATTTACCATCTCTCTGGCCTCTTTGGTAAAATGTTCATATCTTTTGCCCAATTTTTTTTTTCCGCCATTTCTTTTTATTAGAGCTATGACTATAAACATTCCCTTTATAGTATGTTAAACGTTTTCAAAGTCTTTTTTTTTTTTTTTGAGACAGGGTTTCACACCCAAAAGCCAGGTGGGAGTGCAGTGGTGCACTCTTGGCTCACTACAACCTCTACCTCTCAGGCTCAAGTGATCCTCCTGCCTCAGCCTCCTAAGTAACTAGGGCTACAGATGCACGTCACCACCCTGCTAACTTTTGTATGTTTAGTAGAGGTGAGGTTTCACCATGTTGCCCAGGCTGTTCTCGAACTTCTAACCTCAAGTGATCTGCTTGCCTCAGCTTCCCAAAAGTTCTAGGATTATAGGCATGAGCCACCACTCCCTGCCGTTTTCAAGCTCTTTGCATCAGTGTTAAGATGGATTAGAGACACAACTGTTAAGCAACTCATAGCTATACATTCTTTTTAATTCTACCCCAAAACTTTTAGAGCGATATATATATATATATATACACACACACACTAATTTATTTATTTTTTGAGACAGCAGTCACCCAGGGTGGAGTGCAGTGGCACAATCTTGGCTCACTGAAACCTCCGCCTTCTGGGTTCAAGCAATTCTTGTGCCTCAGCCTGCTGAGTAGCTTGGATTACAGGCACCCGCCACCATGCCCAGCTAACTTTTGTATTTTTAGTGGAGACAGGTTTCTCGATGTTGGCCAGGCTGGTCTCAAACTCCTGACCTCAAGTGATCCGCCCACCTTGGCCACCCAAAGTGCGGTGATTACAGGCGTGAGCCATTGTGCGCCACCTAGAGGTATAGATTTTTTTTTTTTTTTTTTGAGATGGAAATCTCGCTCTGTCACCCATGCTGGAGTGCAATGGCGTGATCTTGGCTTACTGCAACCTCTGCCTCCTGGGTTCAAGCGATTCTCCTGCCTCAGCCTCCTGAGTAGCTGGGATTACAGGCTCATGCTGCCACGTCCAGCTAATTTTTGTATTTTTAGTAGAGATGGGATTTCACCATGTTGATCAGGCTGGTCTCGAACTCCTGATCTCGTGATCCGCTCGCCTTGGCCTCCCAAAGTGTTGGGATAACTGGCATGAGCCACTGCACCCGACCGATTTTTTTTTTTTTAATTATAGTTAAAAACATGTAATATGAAATCTACTCTTAACAAAATCTACAGTATTGTTAACTGTGTATACACTGTGGTATTGAGATTTCTAGAACTTTTTCATCTTGCATGACTGAAACTCTATTCTGTTTCCCTTTCCCCAACTGAGTCCTCACCCCTCCAGCCCCTGGCAAGTACCATTCTGTCTGTTTCTGCGAGTTTCACTGCTTGAGATCCCTTATGTAAGTGGAATCATGCAGTATGTGTCTATGACTGGCTCATTTCACTTAGCTGAATGTCCTCAGGGGTCCTCCATGTTGTAGCGTGTGACCATGGCCATCGATTTTGATTGGTGGTAGCTCACTACATTTTTTTTGTGTTTTTTTTTTTTGTTTTTTTGTTTAGATGGAGTCTCGCTCTGTTGCCAGGCTGGAGTGCAGTGGCACGATCTTGTAACCTCTACCTCCTGAGTTCTCCTGCCTCAGCCTCCTGTGTAACTGGGACTACAGGCGCGTGCTACACCACGCCCGGCTAATTTTTGTATTTTTAGTAGAGACAGGGTTTCACCATGTTGGCCAAGATGGTCTTGATCTCTTGACCTTGTGATCTGCCTGCCTCAGCCTCCCAAAGTGCTGGGATTACAGGCGTGAGCCACCGTGCCTGGCTGCTCACTTCTCATTTTTAACTCATGGATAATCATGTGGTATCGCCACAACTCATTTCTCCATCATAAGTCATAGGGGATGGAATTTGGCAGTAACTAAAGTCAGAGCTCTGTAAGTAACTGGGACTCTTCCCATGGACTGCTTCATAGATGCCCTCAGTAATATCACCTGTGCCAACAAGTCAGAAGTCAGCAGAAGAAAGTTCTCAACCTGCCTGGTTGAAGAGGCTTCACTGGCCTCATTTCTTCCTGAATTTTATCACTTTTCTTGTATAACTAAGTTTATTCTTCAGTCCCCCAAGCCTTTCCAGAGAGCCTCAGTACATGATACCCTCAGGTGGATCTGAAAGGATCCTGGGCTGAGCACCGTGGCTCATGCCTGTAATCTCAGCACTTTTGGAGGCCGAGGCAGGCAGATCACCTGAGGTCAGGAGTTCTGAGACCATCCTGGCCAACATGGTGAAACCCCGTCTCTACTAAAAATACAAAAATTAGCTGGGTGTGGTGGCAGGTGCCTGTAATTCCACCCTACTCGGGAGGCTGAGGCAGGAGAATCACCTGAACCTGGGAGGCGGCAGTTGCCATGAACCAAGATCCCGCCACGGCACTCCAGTCTGGCCAAATGTGAGAATACATTTCAAAAAAAAAAAAAAAAAATCCCGGGCCAGATGCAGTGGCTCACATTTGTAATCCTGGCACTCTGGGAGGCTGAAGCAGGAGGATGGCTTGAGGCCAGGAGTTCAAGACCAGCCTGGGCAACATAGCAAGGCCCTATCTTTTTTTTTTTTTTTTAAGTCTGATCTTCCATAAAAGGTCTCCTCTCCCGCAAAGAGACTCCTCAAGCCGGCCTTCGTCTGGCCTCATGAGGTAGCCGACGCTAGGGTCGTTATTATGGAAATGTGCCACGGTACTAGAAGCAAAGCTTGAGAGAAAGCGTTCCGAGAGTCTTGCAGTCTAGGAGATGGAAGATTCTGAGTTCTGTTCCCAAAGTCCCCTGCAGCTGTTTGCTTCATTGAACCTCTCTTAGTGTCTTGTCCCCATGCAGATGTGGGGTCTGAATATGTAGACTGTCTTTATAGGGTCTATGCACAGAAGAATGACAGGCTCATGGGATCTCTGGCCATAAAGCTGTGGTTTTAAGTATGAAATGATCATTTATCTCCCCTCTGTCTTGGAAGCAGAAAGATTGCTACTATCTGAGCTCCCCAGGTGGACATCTTAGCTCATGCAAACTTCTCCGGGGAAGAGGACAGTATCTTTGCTTACCTCCTTTCTTCCCCCACCCCCTGTCTGCCCTGTGTTTCTTCCTCGTCCCATCCATCACTGACACCCGCAGATTCAGCTTTCCCCTTTCTCAGCTTGCACGGAGGTTTTATAGATCCGTGGGGACATTTCTGGGGACTGATGGCTGCGGTTAGAATAAGCGCAGCCTGTGAATCTTGGGCTGGAGAAGATTTCCTCCTGTCCTCCCCATGCTGTTTTGGCTCTCACTGGACAGACCCTCGGGGACGCTGTCAAGCTTCAGTTCCCCTGGCTGGTTCTCATCTTTCTTTTAGTTAAATCAGCTGTGACACCTGGCAGAGCCATGCTTCCCCCAGGGGTCTAAGCAAACCCAGATGCTTTTGGCAGTTTCCAGGGACTCGGGGCCCCAGAGATCACCCGATGCACTTGAGGCCAGTCTGTTTGCTTTGCAGAGACACAGGATGAAGAATGTCAGGACTGAAAGGGACCCGGGAGGTTGTCTAGTCCAACCCCTTCATGTAACATCACAAAAGAATCAAGGAAAATTAGGACATACCCATAGCTACAACTATTGGCACATAGCCTAGTGATGCTGTTTTGACCTTAAATTCAATAATCATCATTTCAATGATCAAACTATTAAGGCTATCAGTAGAAACTAGCATAGGGCTTCAAAAATGCACAGGCCTGTGCACTTTGCCACAAATTTGTAGTAAAGCAAAACTGTCCTACCGAAGGTCAGCTGAAGTGAAGAAATCAATCCATATCATTAACCATAAAGCAACTGAGGCAGGTGTCTCAGTCAATAGCGGTTCACTTAGCCAAAGTTTGAGGATGCACCAGGGAAAGCACAAGTCACCAGAGCATGTGTGTTTGACCTGTGCTTTTCCAAAGAGGGTTTTGGGGGCCAGGTGTGGTGACTCATGCTTGTAATTTTAGCACTTTGGGAGGCCAAGGTAGGAGGATCACTTGAGCCCAGGAGTTCGAGACCAGCATGGGAAACACAGGAAGATCCTGTCTCTACTAAAAATATAAAAATTAGCCAGGCATGGTAGTGTGTGCCTGTGGTCCCAGACACTTTGGAGGCTGAGGCAGGAGGATCGCTTGAGCCAAGGAGGTTGAGGCTGCAGTGAGCTGTGATCATGCCACTGCACTCCAGCCTGGGCAACAGAGTGATACTTTGTCTCAAAAACAAAAACAGAGGGTTTGGGGAACTTCTATATTTGAAAGGGAAAGAACAAGCAGGAGGGGAAAAAAAGAAAGGGTAGGCAGCAAGCACTTACTGATTAACACTCAGTAAATCTACATCTTTCATGTGAAAAGTCAGTGATGCATTTGTCTGAGTGTAGACGGAAGGATGATTTGTGGTCTTGTCCTTGTCCTATTCCTGTGAAGATAAGTTAGTAATTGACATTGTCAGGGTGAGATTCAACAGAACTCAGTTTTAGGGCTAGTTTATAGAGAAGGATATGTATCCGGAAAGAGTTAGGGACTCACGAGGAATCTCCTTGTGAGCAATTTGTGAGGAGGCCATCTGGGGAGATATGTGACCTTCTGTCATTGTGGGAGCCTGGCTTATGGATGAGGCGATGACACGGGGTTGTGAAATGACAACTCTCATTTGGGAACAAAAGGAAGGCGGTGTTGCGTGACTCAGTTTCCAAGATGACCTTTCCCTTTGGCATAAGGAATGTGGGGTCCAGAGATTCTATTTACTTTCACAAAACAGCATGTGCATTAAAAAATGAAGGAAGAACATTCTTACATGGTACCAGATAGTAACTTGTTAGGTCCTTTTAAATTACTTACCTGCTCTAAAGAAAGGGTCCTCTTTCCATTTCCTTATTCTGAGGCTGGAGAGAAGGGTGGACTCCCCAGTTTTCAGGGAGATGGTGGTCATTGTGTCTGGAGACTAGGCTGGCTCCCTGGGTGTGGTCCAACTTTCTTTCTGACTGCCGTGCTCTCTGGGTCTCCCTGCAGACCCCTGTTTGGCCTCCTGCCTTTCTGCTTTCTCTGGCCTTCTCTCTCCGTCTTTCTCTCTGGGTCCATTCTCCAGGCCCCACAGATTTCTTCTGCTTCCTGAATACTCCCCTGACCATGTCACGTAACCCCAAGGTTCTGCTAGACAGTCAAAGCTGATTCCATCGGATAATTCGAGTTAAAGTGTGAAAGGAGAGTAGTAGCATAATTCATTCTCTCTCCATGAACATTTACATTTGAAAGCTTTCGTCTCTTAACCTGAAAATGTGATTGGAACAGGCACTTCAAGAGTGTGGAAAATATGGCCGGGCGTGGTGGCCCGTGCCTGTAGTCCCAGCACTTTGGGAGGCCGAGGGATGTGGATCACCTGAGGTCAGGAGTTTAAGACCAGTCTGACCAACATGGTGAAACCCCGTCTCTACTAAATGCAAAAAATTAGCCAGATGTGGTGGCATGTGCCTGTAGTCCCAGCTACTTGGGAGGCTGAGGCAGGAGAATCGCTTGAACCCGGGAGGTGGAGGTTGAGCCAAGATTGTGCCACTGCACTCCAGCCTGGATGACAGAGTGAGATTCCATCTCAAAAAAAAAAAAAAAAAAAAAAAAAAAAAAAAAAGTGTGGAAAAAAGCTTTTCTTTCCCAAGCAATAAATTCCTTATTCGGAGGCTGGACTCCCCAGTTTTCAGGGAGATGGTGGTCATCATGTCTGGAGACTCGGTTGGCTCCCCGGGTGTGGTCCTACTTTCTTTCTGACTGCCGTCCTCTCTCAGAACGTGGTCCCTTAAACCACATCGTTGACACCATCTGTATGCCATCCATGCGCAAGCCTGGGCCTGAGTTCTGGTCCTTTCTCCTGTTGTTCTGGAGGAAGATTCGACCTATGCGGATCCCAGGAATGTCTTTTATGAGTATCTGTCTGAAACCGCTAATGAACATGAATCTTATCTTTTAAATGCAATTCTTTTCACAAACAAGAGGAACTTGATATGCATCTGTTAATGATGAAACATTAACATGGTTGATGAAGTTGGCAATAAATCTTTCCTATGGTTTGAAAACTGCTTATAAAGTCTATTGGAAAGGTCCTGTGAAGCTTGGATTTTGTGTCATAAGAATCAGTAATTGAAACACTCTGTGAGGGTTATTTCTTCAGCCCCTCCCCACTCCATGTTGCAAATATGTTTCTCTCTTGCCTGGGGTTTATGCTTCTGGAGAGATCTGTCCAAGGAAATTGACTTTAGATGCCACAGTTGTTAACTTTGCAATCAGCTACTGTTAATAGCTTTATGGGATCCGGGGGTTTGCTCTCTTCCTTTGAGAAGTTTATGGACAGTGGTGTCCACAGGCACTTAGGGACACCAAGAGAAAATTTAGAGGGCACTGCTTACTATCTTAAAGACACAACACTTTCTTTTCTTTTCGTTCATTTCTTTTCATTTGTTTCCTTCCTTCCTTTTCTTTTCTTCCATTTATTTAGTTTCTTTCTTTCTAACAAGGTCTCGTTCTGTTGCCCAGGCTGGAATGCAGTGGCATGATTTCAGCTCACTGCAACCTCCGCCTACCAGGTTCAAGTGATTCTCCTGCCTCAGCCTCCCGAGTAGCTGGGGTTACAGGTACTTGCCACCATGCCCAGCTCATTTTTCTGTTTTTTGGTAGAGATGGGGTTTCACCATGTTGGTGAGGTTGGTCTCAAACTCCTGACCTCAAGTGATCTGCCCACCTTGGCCTCCCAAAGTGCTGGGATTACAGGCGTGAGCCACTGTACTTGGCCTGACAGACACTTTCGAGCTGGGGACACCATTCTGAGCTTTGGACTGGGGAGCCACTGCTCCTGTCAATACCATAATCTAGTGCTATTGTTTGGTTATTAAAAAATAGATTTAAATTTACACTGACACACAAAACACCCGGAGTTCATAGTTTAGGGTTCACTCTTGGTGTTGTACATTCGATGGGTTTAGACAAATGTGTAATGACAGGTACCCACACTGTAGTATCAGACAGTCATATCACTGCCCCAAGAATCCCCTGTGCTTTGCTGATTTATTCCTCTCCCTGAGTCTTATTGGATTTTCAACGAGAATTAAATGATTCTGCATATTGGACAGGGCCTATTTAGAGGCCTGCACATCTGTTTTTATCCATTTGTGTCACGATTCCGTGTGTGAAAATAGGTTCACGGATCAGATAAGTCAATTCTCTAAGCTGCCTTCCGTTGTGGCTGTGGATTCTTACCTTGATGATTCAGCTTTGTGTGATGGAGGTCTCTGCTGGAGAACTCCTGGCCACCCAGCTCCTCAGCTCTCTGCCTACACCCCCGACACACATACCTTTCTTCACTGTACCAGATGCTCTTAGAAATTAGGGACCGTTTCATCTTCATCTTTGTAGCCTGGGGCCTAAAGCACAGTAGTAATTGCTCAGTAGATGCTCTGAGTGTGAGTGAATGAATGAATGAACGCTCAACCACCAGGCCCTAAAGTGCTTTTGTGTACTCAGCTACATGCTCATTTCCTGACCGCAGGTTGCCCTTCCTTGCTGCCCAAGCCCAGCTCTCTGTCCACCCATCTTAGGGGAAACAGGGCCAAGGCTGGGTCTCCAGAGACACACAGAGGTTGCGTCTCAGCCCCGCCTGGGCTTGTCACTCTGGGAAGAGCGAGCAAGGGTGTGAACTGGTAGAGATGGCATCACTCCAACGTGTGGGACCCATCTGGAAAGACATGGGGCTTAGAGGCAAACAGCAGAAAACCCGCCTCTGCAGGGATTTGCATCTCCTGCCTTTAAGAGAGTACAATGCAGTATAGAACAGTGTGTCTTGGAGCTAGGGTCTTGGCTGGGTTGTGTCCTGAATTTGCAGCCTGGCTCATTTCAACTCCATGAAACCAGGGGAGATGAAATTTTACACCTGCAGTTTGGGATTGGGATCACTCCGTCACCCTTGCTGACATGGTTCCAGGACAGTAGGAGTGAGATGCTTTGAGACCTTTCTGTGAAAGTTGCCGATTATTTGAACACTCCGTGCCTCTGTCTGTCAAACGCCAGGGCTACCTCTTCGTGTGACACAGGGTGCTAGGCAACAGAAAAATGACTGTTAGCCGGACTGGCCCACCTAATTCTCAGCAGGTGGGCCACTTTCTGTCCAGAGTCCCTGCTGCAGCCTTGGCCACCTGCACAAAGGAAGGCTTGCAAGTCCTGGAACCAGAGCAGGGGTGGTTCCGCACTGATTTGCCCATCCTTCCTCTCACTGACAAACAGCCAGGGGTGAGGTGAGTTGGTGGATTTGTTTCCTCTAAAGAGGCTGCTGAAACTCGTCATGTTCTTACTCCTTTCTAAAGTGGAATGAATGGCCAGCAGGTGGAGTTAGGGCTGAGCAGAACTCTGGAAGGTTCCTGCCTGTTCAAAACTCCAAATGAATCTTGGTTTGTTTCCATGGGAGGGCAGTGGGGATGCCTGGGTGGAGAGAGGAGTGAGCACCTTCCTCACTAAGTGTTGTGAAATGGGCAGAGGCGTCGGAGCCCTACACAGAGGACATTTGTTAGAGCAAGGAGCCGGGTGAGGGGCTTGGGAAGAGGTTGTAAAGGAGGATCTGAGCCCACAACACTGATGTAAACCTAGGATGGAACGAGCCAGAAAACCCCACCTAGTGACCAGAGCAGTGTGAGTTAGGCACGGACGAGACTCCTGGCTTTGCCAGCTGTTTCGGCTCTGGAAGTTTCCTAACCTCAGTGTTTCCGGGTCTTCATGTGTCACGTGACATATGAGGTGGGCATAACCATGCCTACCTCAAAGGAATTAGGAATGTGTATGTGTAGAAAACACCAGACACTGTTAAGTCTCTAATGCATAGCGAGTTCTCAAAAAATATTAGTACCTTTCAATGATGAAACTGGAGGAATGTATCACTGGGGAGACTGTGCTGCCATGAAATCCAAAGGCGATCCAAATCTGGTGATGAAACCTTTGTCTGAGGCTGGGATTGAAGGATTTGGCAGTGCATGTGCTCTAAGAAGACCCAAGGAAGAATGAACGATCTGGGGGGGGTGTCATGTTGGCCAGGGAGGATACAGCCCAGCCTGGGCCTTCCTGGCTGTGGGCTCAGCCCTTGGCCCCATGGTGACTCAGAACTTGAACTCAATCAGTCCTGTGTCCCACACCTCCGCTTCCCAGCACCTCATATTCCACCCTACCCCACACATCCCCTGCCTTCAGAAGGCTGTCAGGAGGCTGAGTTTAGGTGGATAGAATAGCCACATGTACGATTTCAAAACCCCATATAATTGAGATCACTTAAATATCACAATCAACCCGCAGTCAGCCCCGTCTTCTGCTCATGGAGATAACAACTGTGAAAACAGCGTGAGAGCAAAACAGGACAGGGATAAGGTTGGCCCCTGCCGGCAGGACAGCGGAAACCTCCGGCCTGCACCGGGCTGCCCCGTGCCTATGCTCTGTTGGTGATGACTTGGCCAGGTTCAGAAAGCAGCCCCTCCCAGATGGACACTCCAGACAGGAAGCTGGCACATCTGGCTCTGTCTTCTGCATGTGATGAGTTTTTCTCGCTGTACCCAGCAGGCCTTTCCTATCCAGAAAATTTCATTACGTTGCCTAGGTTATTGCAGATTTTGGAATGCTGGGTCTATCACCCCATATTTCCCACCATGAAAGGGGCTATAGACTATGACCTTTGACCTTTCTGGAACCTCTGGGCCTCTCTGGAACACTACCTGGTTCTTGGGGTGCTTGTACTTCTCTTGCTGTTGGATCTTCACAACCATAGGTGCCATTCTCCCCATTTGATGGATGAGAATAGGGAAGTCAGTGACCCAGTCAAGGTCAGAGATTGTGATGAGAAAAAAAATTCCAGGTCTCCTAATGCCTGCTCAAATGATTTTTTTAAAAAAAACCACATCACACTACTTGTGTGGCAAGAAAATCCAGGGTCATGCAGGAGACCGTAGGGATATAAAACCTGGGTCAGGTTTACCTGGAAGACCAAATAAGGCTGTGGGGATATAAAACCTGGGTCAGGTTTACCTGGGGGTAACAAGTGCAGTGAGTGAAAGGAAACTTACACCTTATCATGGACAGGGTTGTGCTGGGAACTTACCCAGTAATCACTGCGTGTGATGTTTTGGGGAGACTTCCACACTGGAAGAACATGGTTGACTTCCTTTACATTTTGCTGAACAGACAGGCAAGGACCAGCGGCATTCCCCAAAGGAGCTCCTTCAGGAATTCAGGGATGAGGTCAGTCTGTTGCCTGACTCTCGACCCGTTTCCGTTGCTCAGACCTTCCCCCATTGCTTAGCCTCCTCCCCTTCCATTCAGCTGTGATTTAACTGGTAGGCTCGGCTGCTGTCCTTGGGCCCAGGACCTGGGACACGTGGCTGGGTGCAGTGCCTTGCACTGTGCTATAGTATTTTGTTCTTGCATCCTTTAGAGAAGGTCTCATTGCGACTCCTTTCCCCTGTAATCCATGCCAGGCTGGAAACTGAGGCAAGGAGCCCAAGGACGTGCCTGGGGCTATGGCAGGGATGAGGGACAGGCAGTTGTCTCCAGGTGGCTTTGGAAGTTGAGGGTGAGGGGAAGAGGAAGCTGGAGACTGCTTGGTTGTAAATGTTGTAGTGAAAACAAATGAAGAAACCCACAGGAACCAGTGAGGTTGGAGAGCGGGGTTGAGTTTGAAGTCATGGGTGGCTGTGTGTTTGGTTGGATTATGTGTGGCGTGAAGTGGTGGTTTGATAGTGAGTTACTGTCCTGCAGGCAGCGGCGTGCGAGGTGGAGAGAAGTCCAGGCTCTCAGCACAGGAGGTGATGGTTGAAGCATTGGGGGAGGCAGGAGATAGCATTGGGGAGCATTGAGGGAGGCAGGAGATAGCAGAGGGTAAAGACAAAAACTTCAGGCTGGGCGCGGTGGCTCACGCCTGTAATCACAGCACTTCAGGAGGCCGAGGCGGGCAGATCACGAGGTCAGGAGTTCGAGACCAGCCTGGCCAACATAGTGAAACCATGTCTCTACTAAAAATACAGAAAAATTAGCCAGGCCTGGTGGCGGGCACCTGTAATTCCAGCTACTCGGGAGGCTGAGGCAAGGAGAATCACTTGAACCTGGGAGGCGGAGGTTGCAGCGAGCTGAGATTGCACCACTGCACTCCAGCCTGGGCAACAGCACGAGACTCTGCCTCAAAAACAAACAAAAAACTTTGGGGCTTGGGCACAGGTGGGAGCAGAAGAGGGAACACAGCCCAGCAGACAGCGAAGGCGCTGTCACAGCACGGGTGAGCAGGGGTTGTGGCATGGGGGGACCCAGGCACAGAGACTGCTGGGGACAACAGGGCAGCAGTGCCTGGAGCTGACATTCAGGATGCCAGGAGGACACTGGATCTGGCAAGGAGGCCATTTAGGACCTAGAGCACAGTTCCTCCTTTTCCACGTCTCCGTCTTCAGTAGGCTACAATGAGAAGCTATGCTCTGAGTAAGAGATCTAAGGTTCTCAAAGACCAACTTATGGCCAATCTGCAGGACCTGTTAAGGCAAGCAAATGTCCTCATTCCTTTCAGAAAGGATAGAAGCCACCTGCGTATTCTGCCCAGGCATTGGTTCAGCTGCCCACGATGGCCCCTTTCCTGCTCGCTCCAGCTACTCAGGGTTACACTCATGGTTAAATGCAGCACATGAGTCCCTGGGGACAGGGAGGGAGGCAGCACTCTGTGGACACTGGGCAGCTTGGGGTCTGATTCACATGAACAGTAAAAGGCTTTTCTTCCCTTCAAAATTCTGTAACTCTGTAGACCTTTATATTTAAGCCTTGACATTTTATCTGTAAGTAGATAGATTCCAGATTTTAAAAAATGAACGCTGAGAAGTAGAAGGGTTTAATGATAGGCTGGACTTTGTGAAGTGCTTTATAGTTGCTTAGTTATTCGTTTGCAGACTGACATTTTATTTTATTTTATTTTATTTTATTTTATTTTATTTCATTTTTTTGAGACAGAGTCTTGCTTGTTGCCCAGGCTGGAATGCAGTGATGCGATTTCAGCTCACTGCAACCTCCACCTCCCAAGTTCAAGCGATTCTCCTGCCTCACTCAACCTCCTGAGTAGCTGGGATGACAGGCGTGTGCCACCATGCCCAGCTAATTTTTGTAATTTTGGTAAAGACAGCGTTTCACTATGTTGGCCGGGTTAGTCTTGAACTCCTGGCCTCAGGTGATCCCCTCGCCTCGGCCTCCCAAAGTGGTGGGATTATAGGCGTGAGCCACCACACCCGGCCCAGACTGACTTTTAATTTATTTAAGTAGAAATCGTATATGTTTATTATGTACAGTATGATTTTTAATATATCTATATGTTGTAGAATGACTGCATCAAGCTAATTAACATATATACTACCTCACAAAGTTATTTTTTTGTGGTGAGAACCTTAAGATCTACTCTTTCAGCAATTTTCAAATATATACTACAGATGTACCTCAACTTACGATGCGGTCATATACCAATAAACCCACCAGAAGTTGAAAACACATTTACTACCCCAGGGAACCCATTGTAAAGTTGAACTATTGTCTACTGAACCACCATAATAGTGTTATTAACTATAGTTGCCATGATATGCAGTAGATTTTGTAAACTCCTTCCTCCGGTGTAACTGAAACTTTGCGTCTGTGACCAACATCTCCCCCAGCTCTTCATCCTTCAGCCTTTGTCAGGAAAAACTGTGATTTGCCCCTTCCTGTAACTTTTACCATCTTGGAGACCATCATTGATGAAAAAAACCCTAAAAACCTATACGTTAGAAAAAATACTGCCAAAATACATCAAGAAACTAATTTAACTTGAGATAAAGCATTGCAGGCTATCCTGTTTTAAATTAAAATGACTTCATTAAATAGGCATACATTGAGTCCCTTTGAAGTATTATATTTTATTTTTGTCTTATTCTCTGTTTCTATGAGTTCGACTTTTTTATATTCCACATATAACTGAGATCATGTGGTAGTTTGCTTTTCTGTGACTGATTTAGTTCACTTAACATAATTTCCTTCAGGTTCATCCATGTGGTCACAAATGACAGGATTTCCTCTCTTTTTAAAGACTGAATAGTATCCTACCATATATATTGTATATAAAAACACTTTCTTTATCCATTCATTTGTCAATGAACACTTAGGTTGGCTTCTTTGACATACCATTATCATATCCTTTGGATATGTACCTAGTAGTGGGTTTGCTACTGGGTACATAAGCTTCTAAATCTTATGTACTAAGTTACCTTGGGTAATTCTATTTTTAATTTGTGTGTGTGTGTTGTTTTATGTTTACCATAATTGAACATACTTTCCAATCTATTTTTAATTTTCCGAGGAAACTCTATACTGTTTTCTATAGTGGCTGTACTAGTTTACATTCCCACCAACTGTACAAAGGTTCTATTTTCTCCACATCCTCATCCTCATTTATTGCTTGTCTTTTTTATAATAGCCATTCTAACAGGTATGAGGTGACAGTTCATTGTGGTTTTAATCTGCTTTTCCCTGATGATTCATAATGTTGAGCATTTTCTCATTTCCCTTTGGGCCATTTGTATGTCATCTTTAGATAAATGTCTATTCGGGTCTTTTGCCCATTTTTTAATTGACTTGTTTTCATGCTATTGAGTAGTTTGAGTTCCCTATATGTTTTGGATATTAACTTATCAGATGTATAGTCAGTCTTTTATAGGAGATTTTAATCTATTTACACTCAAGGTAATTATTGATAGGTAGGGATGTATTATTGCCATTTTGTTGATTGTTTTTTGGTTGTTCCTTGTTCCTTTCTTCCTCTCTTGCTGTCTTTATGATTAGATGATTTTCTCTCATGGTTTGCTTTGATTCCTTACTTTCTATCTTTTGTGTATCTACCATAGATTTTTGCTTTGTGATTGCCTTGAGGCTTACATAAAAGATATTGTAATGGGCTATTTTAAGTTGTAAATAACTTAACCTTGATTGCATGATAATACTCTATATACCTTTAATCCACCTCCCCATTTTGTGTTTTTGATGTCACAGTTTACATCTTGTATATCCCTTAAAAAATTATAGCTATTATTTTAAATAGTTTTGTCTTTTAACCTTCATACTAAAGATAAATGTTACTTACATACCACCATTATAATATTAGACTATTCTGAATTTGACTACTTACTTTTACAAATGAGTTTTATACTCTCATATATTTTCCTGTTACCCATTAGCATCTTCTTTCAGCTTGAAGAACTCTCTTTAACCTTTCTTGTAAGACAGGTCTGTTGGTGATGAACTTACTAAACTTTTGTTTGTTTGGAAAAGTCTTTCTCTCTGTTTCCAAAGTACAGCCTTGCTAGGTACAGTGTTCTTGGTTGACATGTTTTTTCCTGCAATACTTTGAATATATCATCCCACTCTTTCATGGCTTAGAAGGTTTCTACTGAGAAATCTGCCACTAGCCTTGTTGGAAGTCCTTTATATTTTGTCTTCCTGTTTTCTCTTGTTGCTTTTAGGATCCTCTGTGTGTATATGTGTGCATATATGTGTGTATATATGTGTGTGTGTGTTTGCATATATATACACATATATATGGGATTTATATAGGTGTATATATACACACACACACACACATACATGTATATATACATATATGCACTTTCACCTAGGCTGGATACGGTGATATGATTTTGGCTCACTGCAACCTCTGCCTCCCAGGTTCAAGTGATTCTCCTACCTCAGTCTCTTGAGTATCTGGGATTACAGGCACGCACCACCACACCCAGCTAATTTTTGTAATTTTAGTAGAGACAGGGTTTCACTATGTTGGTCAGGCTGGTCTCAAACTCCTGACCTTGTGATCTGCCTGCCTCAGCCTCCCAAAGTGCTGGGATTATAAGCGTGAGCCACCACGCCCGGCCTATCTTTATATTTGACAGTGTGATTATAATATGTCTTGGGATAGTCTTGTTTGGATTGAATCTAATTGGAGAACTTTGACTTTCTTTTACATGGATATTGGTGTTTTTCCCTAGAATTGACATGTTTTCTGCCATTGTTTAAGCTTGCCTACCCCTTCGCCCCTCTCTTCTTTTTCCTTAATTCCTGTAACTCAAATATTTTTGTTCTTTTGATGTTGTCCCATAAATCCTGAAACTTTCTTCATCCCTTTTCACTTTTTTCCTTTCTTTGCTGGCTGCATATTTTCAAATAACCTGTCTTTCAGTTCACAGATTTTTTCTCCTTGATCAACTTTGCTGTTGACATTTTCTATTGAATTTTGTATTAATTGTATTTTTCAGCTCCAGAATTTGATTTTTAAAAAATGATCTTAATATCTATTAAATTTCTAATTTTGATGATTTATTATTTTCCTGACTCATTAGGATATTTCTCTGTATTTTTTGAAGTTCATTGAATGTAAAATAATTATTTTGAATTCTTTGTCAGGCCGTTCACATATCTTGATTTCTTTGTGGTCAGTTACTGGGAGATTATAACACCACTCAAAGAATATGATATATTCTTTATTTCTTCGTTACTTTATGCTGATGTCTGTTCATTTAGTGCAGAAGTCGCCTCTTGGAGCTGCTATGGGCTCATTTCACTATAGGAAGACCTCTGCTATTTAGTGAATGGCATAAAAGTCAACACATTGCGTATGGAAGCAGCCTTTAAAAAGGCAAAACTTCTTTGTGGGAGAAGGTGGAGAAGGGGCATGGTTTCACAGCTGCCTCACCCTGGGTAAATCGCTTAGCTTGTTCCACTCCTTAGAAAGCTGGAGGAAGTCCAGAAGATGAAGGGACTCCAGCAAAAGAGATCTGGAAGATGATACAGGCTGTTACCCTGGATAGTTCCTTTAAAATAGCTGGGTTTCCGTTTCCACACCCTGCCTTCCTCCCAGGTTCATTGAGGAGACCCAAAGAGATAAGATACAGGAAAATGCTTTGAACGTTGTCAGGTGTTATACAAAGTTAGGGTATGGTTAAACCTCTTTATTTTGGAACACGTTAGAATTTGAAGGAGCCCAATAAATATTGGTTTCCTCACCCACTTTCTGACTTAACTGAGTCAAAGATTTCCTTTCTTAACTGATGAAGATAATACAATGTGGCTTGCATCTGTGGGCAAGAGGGATGATTCCCAACCTCAGGGTTAGATGGACTTAGGAGGCACAGGGCGCTTTGGAAAACCATAGCCCGTGTCTGGAGGGTCTGATGCTCTAAAATTTTCTGCTTTGATAAGAAGCAGATGTGACCGGGAACTCCCTGTGGCCAGCTGGCTCCCAAGAGGAAAAGGGGAGAGCTAGGCATGCTTTGTTCCTGTTTGCAAATGCAGCAATCAGAATTCCTGCCTGTTCCCAGAGGGGTGTGAGGGTCTGGGGAGAAGCCAGGAGCATGCTTGTAATGCAAGACTCATTATACAAAAACTAGCAGGCTGCGGAAAGGAGATTCCTCCTATAGATAGTAGTGTAAATGGGCTCTGCTGAATTCAAAGCCCACAGTCCCTCAGTTTCTAGTTTCTCGACCTTACTCATATGGTAATATGAGTAAGGCTGGTAATTGAGTAAGGTCGAGAAACTAGAAACTGAGGCTGTGGGCTTTGACTTCAGCGCAGCCTATTTACACTACTGCCAGGGGTTTATTGTCCACAGACGGTGACAGAGTGAGGCCCAGTCTTGGAAACATCTCGGGAAAGGCTTGCAAAGGGGAGCTAAGAAAATGCATGGGATGGAGGATTCACTCTGTGCCGGAGATACTTAATGATTTGTGGTCATCAAAAATGAACTTATTCACTTTCCTAAGACTCAATGATTTATCATCCAATGTGAACTGTGTTCTGAATCCTATTCTCTGCATACTTTGGTGCAGATGCCTTCTCCACATGCCATTTACAATGTGTGTATGTCATGAAGCCTTCTCTTTAGGGCTGAGCCAACTTGGCATTCTGTCTTGCATGATGTCTCCTTATAGATAGAAAATTCCAAACTGCTGGCATCCAGAAGTTAATGGCTCATGATTACATGAGAAAAGAAGTGTTAAAAATTAATAACAAGTTGTTTATACTTTGAATGTCATGGCTAATCATTTGGTTTTTAAAGATGCACTATTATAGTCAAAAATTAGTGTGTAAGAAAAAAGATATATTTGCCTTTCTATGTGTCTCGTGACACTGTGAGTGACATCTCTCTTACATTACACTCAAAATCTAACAATCATCGGGAGTAGGAATCAGAAATTTATATTGAACTCTAGTTGGTGAACTGAACCATAACTTTAGTCATGGTGTGTATATGTGACTATGACAGTATATGTACATATAATTTATAAAATGTTTGGAAGTCCTTTGGGAGGGAGGAGGGAGAAGACTTTCCCTCTGACTTCCAAGGTTTAGTAACTGGGTCTATGAAATAAACTGACAGCAGGCAGATTAACAGGAGAAAGGGTACACAAATTTATTAAGTGCACAGGGACATCATAGGAAAAAAAGGAATACCGCTTAAAACAGTGAGATTTAGAAGGTTTATGTACCCTCTTTTTGGGGAAAGCAGGGAGGGGGGGATGTAGGCAATTTAGGGGAAAGAAAATGATGTTGGGGAAAGATGAATAGACCCTTAGAACAAGTGATAGCTTGTGACAAACCTTGGGTGTGATGTCACCTCCAGTCTCCTCTCCTGTGATAAGAGTTAATTTTCCTTGGTTGATGAAACTCCCAGGGGTGGGGGTACTGATGACAACTGAGCTCCTTTTGGAGGTTCTGTCTTTAGGCAGATAAAGGGAATCCAGAGAAAGCCACTCTCTGCATGTGCTGTTTTTCAAGTTCCTCCAGCTCAAAGTAGTCTATATACCAAAGCAGCGTATTTTGGGGTGGCATGTCCTAAACTCCTATACACTCCTTTTAATTGTGTATAAACTTTAGTCCCTAATATCTGCATGTTCTTAATATATTTACCAGTGGTGTGACTGTAGGTGTCATTTGCCCTCTTCGTCTCTTTCTTCATCTGCAAAGTAGTCTCAATTATATTATTAAGGATGCCTTCTGCTACAAGTAAGAGAAAACTGGACTCAACGAATTTCAAACAGTGAGGAAATGTATTATCACATGAGGCAAGAAAGCGGAGGTGATCGTAGCTCCAGGCACGGGATAATCAGGGATCTGGGTCCCCTCTTGGTGATTCTCTTGGCTCGGCATTCCATCTTTGTGATACCATTGTTCTAAGGCTAGATTCCTTCATGGTTGCAAAAAGGCTGCAGCAGTTCCAGGCGTCAACTCCAGACCCAACAAGATCTGAAAGAGGGAGAGATTATTTTGGTGTGGCTTTTATAAACAACAGAAAACGTCATTCTCTCTTTTTTTTTTTTTCACTCTTGTTGTCCAGGCTGGAGTACAATGGGTGATCTCAGCTCACTGCAACCTCCGCCTCCTGGGTTCAAGCGATTCTCCCACCTCAGCCTCCTGAGTAGCTTGGATTACAGGCATGCACCACCATGCCCGGCTAATTCTGTATTTTTAATAGAGACGGGGTTTCTCCGTGTTGGTCAGGCTGGTCTCAAACTCCCGACCTCAAGTGATCCGCTTGCCTCGCCCTCCCAAAGTGTTGGAATTACAGGCATGAGCCCCCATGCCCGGCCAGAAAATGTCACTCTCATGAGCCAACTTCTTCCTCTCCACAATCAGCAAGGTTTTTCTCACATGTCATTGGCCAGAGTTGTATCACTGATTTGTACCTTGTAGGCCTGCTTAATTAGCTTAGACCAATAATGACTCGCCTCCTGGGACATCCCGCCCTGGAGTAACAGCCACGTGAAAGATGGTGCAACTTTAAGAAAACAGGAGTTCAGGCCAGGCTTGGTGGCTCACGCCTGTAATCCCAGCACTTTGGAAGGCTGAGCTGGGTGGATCACTTTCAGATCAGAAGTTCGAGACCAGCCAGGACAACATGGTGAAACCCCATCTCTACTAAAAACACAAAAAATTCGCTGGGCATGGGTGGTGCATGCCTGTAGTCCCAGTTACGTGGGAGGCTGAGGCAGAGGATCACTTGAACCCGGGAGGCGGAGGTTGCAGTGAGCCGAGATCATGCCATTGCACTCCAGCCTGGGTGACAGAGTGAGGCCCTGTCTCCAAAAAAAACAAAAAAACAAAACAAAACAAAAAAAACCCAGAAAACAAAACTGGAGTCCAACAGGAAGGAAGGCAGGATTTAGGCACCCTACATACTAACCCCTATAGGATTATTGTGAGGAATAGATGATAGAACATATGATTTCATGAGTTAGTATATATGAAACTCTTTAGAAAGTGCTTAAGACATGGGAATTGCTATGTGTGTATTTGCTGTTGTTACTGGGATTAACATGTGGATTTGATAAGTCTCAGTGCCATACCAATGAAAAAGATCACTATAATGGCACTGTTTAATTAGAGATAGAGGAAGAAAGATGGATCTTAAAGGCCAACAAGGTAAGAGGTCTCAGAAGCAAAGAGGAGATGGAGTGAGCAGTTGGCCTATGTTTGGTCATAGTCTGTATTTTGAGAAGAGGTAAAGCAGCCTTCTAAATAAAGAAAAAATGCGATTGCCTAATGTGTTAATGAAACCCAGTCTCAATTGCCTTCTCTTTCCCACAGCTATTTTCTTTCGCTAGTTGAAAGTGGTGTTTAACTGCAGACGTATTTTTAAAACAGCCAAGGTCTCTTAACCAGATAAAAAGCATAGATCCCATTACTTTTGATGAGGGAAGAATGGAGGTGGAAAATAGTGTATATAAGTATGTAAATTTAAATCTTTTTATGAAAACACACACATAAAGCTTGGAAGAAACCATATAAAAGCTCTATCAACCCTAGCCAAAAAGAAGGAAAGGAAGAAAATTGGCTTCCTAAGCTTTTAGCTATAACTAAAAATAACCTGCCTGGTCTATGTTTGATGCATTACTGGGGAAAAACTTTACTCTTGTGTATTCTGAATCATTTTGAGTGTTTTTCACACTTAAAAATCCCTATAATATTTGATGTCATTTTATACCATTTAGGACTTAGCTTTTTGCTCTGACCCCTTGATGTGTCATTTTAAATGTAACAGTGTCAGTTGTAAGCAGTTCGAAATGTAAAAGCCCATTTTATTTTATTTTTTTAAATTTTTGCTTTTTGAGACAGAGTCTCACTCTGTCGCCAGGCTGGAGTGCAGTGGTGCGATCTTGGCTCACTGCAACCTCCAGCTCCCGGGTTCAAGCGATTCTCCTGCCTCAGCCTCCTGAGTAGCTGGAACCATAGGCATCCGCTACCACGCCCGGCTGATTTTTGTATATTTAGTAGAGACGAGGTTTCACCATGTTGGCCAACATGGTCTCGATCTCTTGACCTCGTGATCCGCCTGCCTCGGCCTCCCAAAGTGCTAGGATTACAGGCATGAGCCACTGTGCCTGGCCAAAAGTCCAATTTAAAATGGCACTTCATTAATGCATCCAGTTTTATTCTTGCAGCCTTGAGGAGACTTGGGAGGTTTACTGATCGTTACGTATTTTTCTTGAATGCAAAGCAAATTCCTTTCAGGGAGGGCATCTATGTGACAGGAGAATTTGTCATATCAAATCCTTCAATTTCAGAGAAGCCGAAGGAGGCCTAGAGGAATCTGGGAGCTCTTACACTGCATGAAGATAGCAGTTTCTGTTTTCAGTCTTCTTGGCCTTTTATCAAATTTATTTTCAATCTTCTCAGACGGCAATGTTCCATTATTTACAATCAATCAGTCTCATAAAATGAGATGTTTGCCCATCTGTCTGGCTTGGCACTTAGCATATACGGGTCCAAGTAATCCTTTATTCCTTATCAGAGGTTTACATTTCCTCCTATACATACCCTTCAGAAACAGGTCAGAGAGGGTATTTTTCCATATTTATGGAATATTTTAAGTTCAGCCTGCAGCTGGCTACTTGGAAGCCTCATGAGGGGCTGATCAGCAGGAACCAAGGGCTGAAATGGAAATTGTGCTGATTTCATCTAATTACTTGGGGGTGGGAGACCCTCTCTGTTCCTACCATGAAATGCACTTAAGCTCCATTAACTTCCTCATGCATAAGCCTTCCTTTGAAAGTCAATTGAACGGACTGTACCAGCTGTGCTGATTTGCTTCAAGCTTAAGAGGAAAAAACTTCCACAGGGAGCTAGGTGGCTTCATGCAGTGGTCCCAGAGCCTCCAGGAAAAATTGTTGATGCCAAAATCCTTTGCAAAGGCTCACAATGACCCTGTCTATAAATACATCTGCGACATAGACTGTGGCTAGGACAACTTAAGACCAATGGAAGCTTTCTCCCTCCACCCCAAATGTTATTTGGATCCCATTATTATTTGGCTTTAAAGGAGATGTTGGTCTTCAGCAATGAGTTGACCCACCTGCCTTTTTCTTTCCTGTCACATTCTTGGCAAGAGTGGATTTAGTAGGTGGCGGCCACTTGGCAGGCTCTTGGGACGCTAGATTTTCACAATAACGCTGTGATGTGCATACTGTTCTGATTCTCATCTCATTCTGTTCAGGTCTCATTCTCAGACCTGGTGGGCTGAAGCCACTTGCTCAAGCCACTGAACTTGGCAGAGTCTGGGCTGGGACTTAGGTCTGTGGAATTCCCAGCCCGTGCTCAGGCAGCACCACACAGAGATGTTTCTGGAAGGTGGTGCCCCCTGACGACACCTCGGAGGTCATCCAAGTTGCAAAGGGAAAGGCGTATGTCTTGGTCTCTTCCCTGTTGTTGGCACTGGTCTTCTACCTCTTGCCCACTTTATCTCTCACTGAGAGACCCTATTCTAGGAATCCCAACCGAGAAGAAAGCCTAAGGGTCACCACAACATCCCTACGTTGGTGCAGAATGCTTTATATTCTACGGGACACTTCCCGGGGTGTTACCCTGCTTGGTTCGGTCGGGATAATGCCCATTCTGGGTGTCAGGGCAGAATCCCCAGCACGTGACCTGGCAGGCGGCGCTCAGGCAGCCGAGCGATTCTGAATCTGTGTTGACTTGTCCCAACCTTTGGCTCTAAGGGAGGGTCCCGCAGCCTTGAGCTCTCTGGCCATCTTCCACATTTCTCGCCTCTCCCGACTGCACCCTGCCCCACCTCATGTTTTGTTTCTGCGTAATTTGTCACTGTGGTGGGAAAGCTTCTAGAGCCCAGTACAAAAGTACTGGAGGCACATCCAGCATCGTGGGCTTCGGTCTGTTTACCCAACACTGCTCAGTGCTGGAATGTCACCTTATAAATCTCCCTGCCTGGCAGCTGCTTTCTGTGGCCAACAGGCAGATAAGCCTTGAACCCAGGGTTGGGGAATTTCCATCCTCAGGGGTACCAGGGTTCAGACCGTCTCTCTCCCGCCTTCGTCTGTCCCTGTCCTGGCTTCTCTCCCAAACACACATGACACACTCAAAGTCAATAGAATAATGACTCCAGAGTTTTGTAAAGCCGCAGGATAAAAACACAAAGGATACTCAAAAGTCTGTCTATGCTTTTCATTGCTTTTGCTTTCAAGGACAGTACAGTTATGCTGAGAAAACCTCTTTTTTTTTTTTTTTTTTTTTTTGTGAAATGGAGTCTCACTCTGTGGCCCAGGCTGGAGTGCAGTGGCGCGCTCTTGGCTCACTGCAACCTCTGTCTCCCAGGTTCAAGTGATTCTCCTGCCTCGGCCTCCCAAGTAGCTGGGATTACAGGCACGCGGCACCACGCCTGGCTAATTTTCGTATTTTTAGTACAGACAGGGTTTCACCATGTTGGCCAGGCTGGTCTTGAATTCTTGACCTCAAATTATCCGCCTGCTTCAGCCTCCCAAAGTGCTGGGATTACAGGTGTGAGCCACCATGCCTGGCCAGGAAACCCTTTACACAGGAGAGAAAATTGTTATTTTCCTTGGGCTTCACTTGTGAGTGTTCTGGGTGCCATAGGACGCAATGGTAGGTGCTGGGCTGGGAAGAGGCCTCTGGCTTTGACCAGCCGTGAGATCCAGGCCATGCTACTTACCTTCTCTAGGCCTCTGATTGTTTGGCTGTACACCAAAGAGTTTGGAGGGAATGGTTTGTAAGGCCCCTTCCAGCTCTGATGGTCCTGGCAGAGGAGATGCTGTGTCTGTAACTATGGTTTCCCACACTGCTCCTTAGCTCACCCTGACCCCTGACTACACAAATAGAGGAGCATTTGGGTAATTAGTATTTGTTGGGTATCTATTAGCCAGGCACTGTGCTGAGGAATCATGAAGTATATTTCTAAACTTTTTAACTTGTAGGTTGGGCACGGTGCCTCATGCCTGTAATCTTAGCACTTTGGGAGGCCAAGGCAGGTGGATCACCTGAGGCCAGGAGTTCAGGACCAGCCTGGCCAACATGTTGAAATCTCATCTCTACTAAAAATACAAAAATTAGCTGGGCATGGTGGCGGGCCCCTATAATCCCAGCTACTTGGGAGGCTGAGGCAGGAGAATCACTTGAACCCAGGAGGCAGAGATTGCAGTGAGCTGAGATCTCACCACTACACTCCAGCCTGGGGGACAGAGTGAGGCGCCATCTCCAGAAAACAAAAAAAAAACACTGCAGCTTGTGAAATGATGAAGATGGGTGAGTTGGGAGTGGAGGCCATTGCTGGTCTGCAGTGGACTAGGGCAGTGGTAGGAATCTGCTGACGTAGGCCCAGTATTTAATCCTTCATTCCCCCTATGTGGCGACACCTGCTATTTTTGTCAGCTTCTGGCTTTTGGCAATGGAGGACCTTGACTGTTCTTTAGTTACCCATTCCCACTAGGTTGATCACATCCCCAGGACCTAGCACTGGCCAATTAGAACTGTTCCTCTCCCCTGGCCACAGTGAGTGGTCAAGGAACAGGTGGGGGGACTTAAGCCAGGCAGTGAGACCTTTGCTGGAACTATAGGGAAAGAGGCCTGCTGTTCCTATGGGGGTTGGCAGGCTGGAGGGGTGCAGGATGAACCTGCCGAGGATGAGGCTGATGTCAGCTGGGGGAAACAGAGAGGAGAGGAGAGGGGCTTCAGTGGCCACATGGTCTCTCCTGCCCCCGAGCTCTGGCAGAATTGGGCCTGGTCCTGCCAGCTATGTAGAACAATAGATCTCTTTTTATCTATGGAAGTTTTGAGCTGAGTTTCTGACCGTACAATTGAGTCAAGACCAGTCCTGCTTTTCAGGTGCTACTGCCGTTTGCCACATCGTCTGGGCTGCTCTTGACCCTATGGGGTGAATCAGGGAGGATGCGTTTGGCTTCGAGATGGTACCCAAAGCAGCTTAAGCAGGAGGGGGTTTATCATCTCCTGTAACAGGAAGCCCAGGTGGCATGGGTCTGGGATTAGTCATTTGGTATCATCAGTGGCTCAGGTCGTGCGGTTTTTGGCACCTGCAGCTGCTGGCTTGGCTTTTAGGTCTGTGCCCTCATGGTGCGAGGTTTAAGTTCTAGAAATCACCACCTCGCGGCCCGGCGCGGTGGCTCAAGCCTGTAATCCCAGCACTTTGGGAGGCCGAGACGGGCGGATCACGGGGTCAGGAGATCGAGACCATCCTGGCTAACGCGGTGAAACCTCATCTCTACTAAAAAATACAAAAAAGGTAGCCAGGCGAGGTGGTGGCGCCTGTAGTCCCAGCTACTTGGGAGGCTGAGGCAGGAGAATGGCGTAAACCTGGGAGGCGGAGCTTTCAGTGAGCTGAGATCGGGCCACTGCACTCCAGCCTGGGCGACAGAGTGAGATTCCGTCTCAAAAAAAAAAAAAAAAAAAAAAAAAAAAAAAATAGTTAAGCTGGGGCTGGGCACGGTGGCTCATACCTGTAATCCCAACACTTCAGGAGGTCGAGGCGGGCGGATCACCTGAGGTCAGGAGTTGGAGATGAGCCTGGCCAACATGGTGAAACCCTGTCTCTACTAAAAATACAAAAATTAGCCAGATGTGGTGGTGTGTGTCTGTAGTTCCAGCTACTTGGGAGGCTGAGGCAGGAAAATCACTCGAACCCAGGAGGCAGAGGTTACAGTGAGCCAAGATCATGCCACTGCACTCCAGCCTGGGCAACAGAGCGAGGCTCCTTCTCAAAAAAAATTAACAGAAAAGAAAAAGAGGTTTAATTGGCTCACAGTTCAACAAACTATTCAGTAAGTATGGTGCTGGCATCTGCTTGGCTTCTGGGGAGGTCTCAGGAAGCTTACAATCATGGCAGAAGGTAAAGGGGTGCAGGCTCATATGGCCAGAGCAGGAACGAGGGAGGTAGGAGGGAGGTGCCACACACTTAAAACAATCAGATCTTGAGAGAACTCTCTCACTATGATGAGGATGGCACCAAGGGGATGGTGCTAAACCATTTGTGAAAAATCCACCCCCATGATTCTGTCACCTCCCATCCAGTCTCACCTCCAAAACTGGGGATTGCAGTTGCACATGAGATTTGAGCAGGAACACAGATCCAAACTATATCATCAGCTTTCTTTGTTTCGTTTTGTTTTAAATCAGAAAAAATTCTAGCAACCTTTAGCAGACTTTTCTGTTTCTGTTACAGAAAAACAAAATCAGACATGAGTTACGGTTGGTAAAGACAGATTTCGTTCAGTATTACTGCAGTACAGGAGAGGCTTCCGTATAGAGCTAAGCTCAGCCCCGACCCCTGTAGAGGTGACTGGGTGTCTTAAAAGAAGGAAGAGGGGGAACCTGCAGGGACCTGAGTTAGGAAGTGGAAATTTACAAAGTTACACAAAGTGGCCAGGGGGGTTGGTCAGTGTGCTTAGGCCATCTGGGTCTGCTAACTGACCCTTCGGAGGTTAGGCTCCCACCCTTCTGTGGAGATTCAGAGACAGAGCCCTTGCTCTTTCTGATGATTAATTTCAAAGGAAGTTTTCAGGTCTTTGAAAAAGACACTCCTAAATTGTAAAAGGTACATATACATCTCAAAAAATATGTATTCTCTGTATACATATACAGAGAAAGGATTTATAGTTAGCTTTGTTTCAAAAAATGCTTTGTGAAAAGGGAGGTCAGGTGCCTGTTGGGTTGTTGGCTAGAACAAATGGTAAATTCTGTTGGCAGCCTTGAGTTTTTTCAGACTGGAACTTAAGGGAGGCTGGATCATTCCAAGGACACGACCTGAGGCTGCAAGGAGAGTGTGTTCAAGTCTGTCTGTGTGAGTTTGTGGGGGGCGGGGTGGAGGCAGTAGGTGACATCCTTTGTGCTAAAAGTTGTAGCTGTTCTAAGCCAAGGCTGAGACCTAGCTAAAGAAGAGGGCTCAGGGGAGCTTGACTAAAGTTTAGTCTAGAAGAGAGTCTTTGTGATTCTCTTGGCCAGATTACATTACCTGCCTGGGATAAACCTAGCCAACAGAAGCTCCAGGCAAAAGAAATGCAATTTCCCTAATTATCATATAGTGTAGACTCATTAAGCTTCATCCCCTGGAGATGCGGAAGGCCTCTCTTGGCACAATACCATGAGGAGGGTGAACAAAATCGAGGTTCCATGGGTAGGAGGAAGGGGGCAGGGAGCAGCCATTAGGTCTACGGCTGGGTCTCTGTGTGCTGACATGACACCGCAGCCATGATGGCTAGAGGACTGTGACCTTGCCATGACGGCGAGAGGACTCTGACCTTGGTCCCCACCATTTTCCTGCTCCATAGGAATGCTAGGTAGAGGTAGATGGTTCTGAAGAGTGTAATTAGCCTAGTTCCCTCAGGGACAGTCCAGCCTACTTTGAAAGGCATAGAATGATGGAATAAGAAACTGCATTTCTTCTTGTGCTGGGGCAGGGTTGATGGTTTGGGAAGACTGCAACCCAGTGGTCACAAGTCACTGAAACAAGAATGAAGTGGGTGGGTGCAGTGGCTCATGCCTGTAATCCCAGCATTTTGGGAGGCCGAGGTGGGAGGATCACCTGAGCCCAGGAGTTCAAGACCAACCTGGGCAACATAACAAGAGCTTATCTATTAAAAAAATAATAATAATAATTAGCTGGGGCTGGGCACTGTGGCTCATGTCTGTAATCCCAGCACTTTGGGAGGCTGAGGTGGGCAGGTCATTTGAGGTCAGGCGTTTGAGACCAGCCTGGCCAACATAGTGAAACCCTGTCTCTACTAAAAATATAAAAATTAGCCAGGCAGGTGGTGCACACTTGTAATCCCAGTTACTTCGGGGGCTGAGGTTGCAGTGAGCCGAGATCGCACCGCTGCACTCCAGCTTGGGTGACAGGGTGAGACTCTGTCTCAAATAAATAAACAACAACAACAAAACACAAACAAACATTAGCTGGGCATGTTTGTGGCACACACCTGTAGTTCCAGCCACTTGGGAGGTCGAGGTGGAAGGATCACTTGAGCACAGGAGGTTGAGGCTGCAGTGAGCTGTGACTTTGCCACTGCACTCCAGCCTGAGTAACTCAGCAAGACCCTGTCTCTCAAAGAAAAAAAAAAATATGATGAAGTGGGCTTGGCTACAAACTAGATGATCCCTGGGGCTCAGTTGGAATTTGCCTCCCTCTCCTCTATCCCAACACCCTGCCCTGTAATAACGGTGGGCAGGCCTGGAAATGAATTTGTCTAAGAAAGGTTGTATTTTCACACAGGAACAAGACTCTAAAGTGTTGGAGTAGGATCAGGAGTGAAATCCTAATTGGAGAGTGAGTACAGTTTTCTTAAGCAAAAGACCACAGGTTGCCCAACTTAGATATGTCCTTGAAAAGTTAATTACACTATGTTTCATTTGCCTCAGGGGAGCTCGCTATTTTAAGGGATCTTTACTTCTTTAAGGAAAGGGAAGTAAACAATTTTGTGTGATTCATAACTTCACTGGGTATACCAGGGAATCGAAATGCCAGACACATCTGAACAATAAGGTGGTTCTAAGCATTTTAAAAATAAATGATTATTCATCACAAAAAACTTGAACAGTTTGCTCTTGTGGGTGGTGTGTGATGATTGTGTGAAGTGCTAGGCTGTGAATGACAACTGGTAATGTTTAGGTGGGACAGTCCACATTCTAAAAATGGAGAGGCAGATGGTGATGGGTATTTGCAAGGCTATTATGGCAGTCCTATGGGTTTCACAACTATCGTGACTGTCTGAGTCCCTTATGTTTTCATGGAGAAGTCATTTTGAATGATTGGATTATAACTGGGTTTATTTTATATAATATGTATTATATCCCATTTGCCATAGTTTGGTTTGTCCCCTCCAAATCATAGGTTGAAATTTGATCCCCAGTGTTGGAGGTGCAGCCTAATGGGAGGTGTTTGGGTCATGGGGGTGGATCCCTTGTGAATGGCTTGGTGCCATCTTCGTGGGAATGAATGAGTTATCTATCAGTTCTTATGAAAGCTGGTTATTAAAAAGAGCCTGCTGCCTCCCTTCTCTCTTGCTTCCTCTCTCACCATGTGATGCCAGCTCCCCTTCACTTTCCACCATGAGTGGAAGCTTCCTGAGGCCCTATGAGAAGTAGATGCTGGTGCCATGCTTCTTGTACAGCCTGCAGATTGTGAGCCAAATTAAACCTCTTTTCTTTATAAATCACCCAGCCTCAGATGTTCCTTTATAGTAACACAAATGGACAAAGACACAATTTGATAATCCACATCATGGAAAGAAAATTCAGGATCATTCAAAGTCAAAACTGTTTGGATTGAATGTCTTTTATGAGCACTGTGTTGGGATTTAATATATCCAAACCAGTAATTTGGGCTAGGTCAGACAATGGGCATTCTGGGTAAACTACTAGAATATTTATTTTCTGAGTGACCTGTAGACACTGCATAGCATAACTTCTTCACACTAGATCAGAGGCCTGCAAACTAGAGCCCATGGCTACATCTGATCAGCTAGTTAAATCTGGCCTGGTACCTGTTTTCATGTGGCCTCTGAGTTAAGTGTGCTTTTTAAAATGTTTTAATAGTTACAATGAATATTTTGTGCATTAAAATGTATGAAATTCAAATTGGTGGCTTTAAATAAGGTGGTGTTGGATCACAGCCATGCTCAGTTGTTTAGCAATTGTCCTTGTCTGTGGCTGCCTTTTTGCTACAGAGTCATGGTTGAGTAGTTGCAACAGAGATGGGATGGCCCACAAAGCTGAAATATTTATTATCCAACCTTTACTGAAGAAGTTTGCCAGTGCCTGTTCTAGATGCTTCCAAAGACTTATGTTATTCTCTTCTTCTCCCTACACAGAAAGTTTTCTCTTACGATCAAGGCTTTTGAGCATTCTCTGGGGCCGAGTGCCTCGAGGCGCCCTGTGGCTCTTCCAAAGTCACAGGTCCTCAGGGTAGAGCTGAGCAAGCTGTCCTCCCAGCTGGTGGCCCCCTAGCAAGGCAGCAGTAAGACTCAGAGCAGAGTTTTCTCTGTCCATATTTAAATAGTGTATGCCTGAGCAGTAGGCTAATAACTTCTCCGTGGCATGCCTGTACAAACACAACCACGGATCTTCTGTTTTCCTTTTGCCTCTAATCATACTTGTATTCTGTGTATATTTTAATCTAGTTTAATTTCCTCAGTATATCCCTACAGATGTAGTATTGGAGATATAAAGTGATGAGCTAATGGAGGGGGGAGGGGGTCTAATAGGGTTTGGCTGTGTCCCTACCGAAATCTCATCTTGAATTCCCAGGTGTTGTGAGAGGGACCTGGTGGGAAGTGATTGAATCATGGGGGCAGGTCTTTCCTGTGCTGTTCTCATGAGAGTGAATAAGTCTCATGAGATCTGATGGTTTTAAACATGGGAGTTTCCCTGCACAAGCGCTCTTTGCCTGCTGCCATCCTTGTAAGACATGACTTGCTCCTCCCTTGCCTTCCGCCATGATTGTGAGGCCTCCCCAGATGTGTGGAACTGTAAGTCCATTAATTTTTTTTTTTTTGTATAAATTACCCAGTCTTGGATATGTCTTTATCAGCAGTGTGAAAACAGACTAATACAGGGTCCAACAGGACTGAGTGAATTACCCCTCCCTTCTTTCCTTCCTTTGATATTTTTTGAATACGATCAACTGTAGCCCTCGAGGAGCTCAAAATCTGAAGGAGGGTAGAGAGTAAAACATCTAACCAGATGAATTGCAAGAGGATGATAGAAATAAAACCATGGATGTGCACATGGTACAGTGGTAATCTGGATGAGAACTTCATTTACTCAGCAGAGGTCGAGGTTAAGGGCATCTTGTGAGGGAAGGCTTGGAGGTCACACCTGGCCTGGGGCTTAAAGGAGGAAGGTGATAAATTGCTGGGCTCCCAAAATGACTGGAATCTCAGGCAGAGAACACTGAATGTGCAGTATCACCAAGTCATAAAATAGCCACATGCACCTGGAGAATTTGGATTCATTCACTAATGCCAAAGGATGAAGTTCAAAATGGGGCAAGGAGGAGGAAGGTGCCACTGGAAAGTAAGAGGTGAACTCGGCTATGAAGACACCTCAGGGGCTAGTCTGAGAGTTATTCTAGATGATGGGATGCCATCAAAACATTTCAAGCTTGAGAGAAATATATCCTGGGTTCTATTTGTAACTAGTTCTCTCAGTCTACCTGAGGATATTCATTTACACCTCATTGAAACATGATTTCTTTGTTGGGTTCAATACAGGGTCCATGATCGTAAAATATTATTTTTGAGTTTGGGGATTGTCCTAATTCATTCTATCATCAACTTATAATGATTCATTGAGCTAATATTTATTGAGGGCCTACTTTGTACCGGGAACTATCCTAAGAACTGAGGGTGGAGCAGTGAACAAACAAAATCTTCTCCCTGCTGAGCTTGCATTCTGTCTGGTGCCTGCTAGATAATATGTTTGTGGTCTGGGGAGAACCACAGAACCTGTTTCTTGGTCTCACCTGATTTAGGCACAATCGGTTTGGCTATGTTCTCTAGGTGGCCACAAGAAGTCATTTCTATTCTGCACCTTCATTTCCTTATCTGTCCAAAAGGTATACTCGTGGCCATCTTTGATGAAGATACCAGAAGGTTGAACCAGACATGGTACAGATAGGGACTGAGTTTCTTGGAAGGTGAATGCACAAGAGACACAAAAAGAGGAGTTCTCACAAGAACACCAGCTATCCCTCTCCACTGTAAATGAAATCAGTGACTTCCCGACGCTCTGGGCTGTAGCACACACAAAGAACAACTTTTTTTTTTTTTTTTTTTTTTTAGATGAAGGCTCATTCTGTCGCCCAGGCTGGAGTATTGTGGTGCGATCTCGGCTCACTGCAATCCCTGCCTCCTGGGTTCAAGTGATTCTCCTGCCTCACCCTCCCGAGTAACTGGGACTACAGGCGTGTGTCACCACATCCAGCTAATTTTTTGTATGTAAGTTAGAGACAGGGTTTCACCGTATTAGCCAGGATGGTCTCTATCTCCTGATCTCGTGATCTCATGATCCGCCTGCCTCAGCCTCCCAAAGTACTGGGATTACAGGTGTGAGCCACAGAGTGTCACAAAATTGCATAAATGATGCCTGATACTTCCTATCCACCCTGCCTTATTTACAAATGCTGGTAGAGACCTCCTGGATGGATTTCACAGCCCACTGCTACTGGATCATGCTCTGTAGATCAGGAGCCATTGCATTAGGTCAAACATTCCTTAAATGGGTTTTAAACTTTTTTTTTTTTTTTTTGAGACGGTTTCACTTTGTCACCCAGGCTGGAGTGCAGTGGTATAATCACAGCACTCTCTAGCCTTGGCCTACCGCTTCAGCCTCCCGAGTACCTGGGACTACAGGTACACACCACCACACTGGCTAATTGAAAAAAAAATATTTTTGTAGAGATGAGTCTCTCTATGTTGCCCAAGTGTTCCTTCCAAAGTGCTTGAATGACAAGAGCCACTGTGCCTGGCCTAACCTTCTTTTTATTTCTCACAGTGCTCACTGAATACTTGCTGATTGATTGCCTTAGCTCCTGCTTGGCCTTTTCTAACCCAAGCTACTGTGCACAGAGTGAGCCAGAGATAGCTCAACCTTGGTGTTATCAAGGAAGACTAGTCAGACATACCCTACTGCAACTCAGCCCCCTTCAAGGTGACCCAGGCTGATCTGTCATGATTACTCCAGCTGGGCATTAAATGGAGTCAGATGTGGTGGGGGAGCAGCCACCCCCCAAGTCCCCCATACCTTCCTCACAGAGTCTGTCAGTGCTGAATATGTGATCGTGTCATGACCCCTTTCCCTAGAGAAGCCCACAGGTCTTTGCTTGTGTGGTATGTGGGTGCTTCTAAGGGTTTCTCACATGGGCGAGGAGGCAGCAACTTTAGAAATGTTTGCCTTTGCCCTCTCTGTTCTAATGTTATACAGGAGATTAAGTCCAAGTCCAGGATAAGGATAAAAAAATAACCAAGTGCAAGGTTTTTGGGGTCACCAACCCCAACATATGAAAGCATTTCGTGTTGTTTCAGTAGAGAACAATTTGCCTTGTTTTGCTCTTTGCATCTGAACTGAGCTCAGTCTCACTGGCTAGAATCCGATGGGGCAGTGGATGAATTCTTTTCTTCAGATTATTGCTTTTTTATCCCAGCGGGGTGGTGCCTGTATTTTCAATTGAAACAAACCCCTGGGAAGAGCATCCTGGTGACCATTTAGGTTGAATCTCTTTCTCTTAAAACTGCTTTCCTGAGGGTGCTTTGGAGAGTTTTCTGTTAGCTTGAACTCTTATACCTGAGGCCTTATTGGTCTTATGTAGTTATTCATGCATTCAATAATTATTAACCTCCAGCCGGCAGAGGAAGGCCTTGGGTTAGTCAGGGCACAGATAACAGCTTCTATAGGAGATGGGACAAGAAAAGGATCCATGTGGTCTGGATTGGGCAAGGAAAGCTTTTAGAAGGAGATGGGGTTGGCCCCTATCTCTTAGAGAAAGTATCAGAAAAGAGAACAGTAGATGTAGGAAAGGGAAGGGGAGGTTGGGGCCATGGCCAGAGTGAAGGCATGGAGAAGAGACAGCAGAGATGAGCACAGGAGGCGATGAGAGGCTTGGATGTGACAGGTGGCCCCAACTAGGAGAGAACACAGGTGTGTGTACCCAAAGTAGCACACACATATGGATACCACGTAGCTCCTAATCTGTTCTCCCTGCTGCTTTGAGGTATGTATCTCTGGGTCTACACGGTCACCAAATATACATTAGATGAGATGACCTCAGCCTAATTTCACCACCTAATTTCTTGACAGTCTCTGCACCCATTACCATTTGCTTCCTTAGAAGTCATGATTGCACTTTGCTCTGGGCAGACAACCCAGATATACTGGTATTAAGACTGGAATAGTCTTTTGCTTCAGGATCTGATAGGATCTCCTGAAAAGAGCCAGGCCAGGCTATTACTTACATTGATTTAGGCAAGTGAGGCTGTGATTATAAATTGTTTCTCGGTAAGCAAGCAAGGCAGTCATATATCTTGTTGGGGAAAGTAGTGTGTATTCTTTAGGATTCAGTTCAGCTTCAGTATTGGAAAACCCAAATAATACTGGCTCAGGTAGATGTTTATTTCTCTTGTGTGAAGTCCAGGCTGGAACGGAACTCCACAGTGTCAGATCCCTCCATCTGGTTGCTCCACTGAGCATAGCCTCCGTGGCTAAGTTCAATTCCTGGTCCAAGATGGCAGCTCCAGACATCATGTCTGCATGCCAGCCAGCAGGAAGGAAAACAGAGTAAGAGAAGGACATGCCTTTTCCCTTTATGAAGCACTTCACTGAAGCTGTGCCCACCACTTCTGCTTATATCCCATAGCCAAAACTTACCCATGTGGCCACACCTGGTTCAAGGCAGGCTGGGATATGTGGCCTTTATTCTGGGCAGCCATGTGCCCAGTTATAGAGTTCTCTTAGCGGCTGTTTACTAATGAGGAAACAAGGGGAACACTGGCAGTGGTGTCTGGCTCTTCTGCTATTTAGCTAACCAGCAGTCTTTGCTCCCAGGAGCCCCCAAAATTTTGATGTTGCAGTTCCTTCATGGCCCAGTCACTGAGGACATTATGTAGGTATCCCCATAATGTCATGAGATAAAAGAATTGCCTTAAAAATGAGGACTTAAATTTTGACCCCTTTTGGTCTTCAGTTGGTCACCAAATTTAAGGTGTTGGACCAGGGGTCTAAAGAAGGGCAAACTCTATTTGACAGTGACTGTCACATTAGAGTTGAAGAAAGAGATCAATTTTCTCAACTCTAGGAAAAGTCCCAAAGGTAGAGAAAACATATGGGGTTCTGGAGCTAAAGGTTGCTCCTCCCCTGTGTGTGTGCACATTGTCTGCCTGCATTTAGCCACATCAAATTCTTCACCATGACATCACACATGCCTGAGAAAGGCCCTGGTCTCCTCCATATCCTAAGAGTCAGTTTAGTATATGGGCTGTATTAGTCTGTTCTCATGCTGCTAATAAAGACATACCTAAGACTGGGTCATTTATAAAGGAAAAAGGTTTAATGGACTCACAGTTCCACGTGCCTGGGGAGGCCTCACAATTACGGTGGAAGATGAAGGAAGAGCAAAGGCACGTCTTATGTGGTGGCAGGCAAGAGAGCATGTGCAGGGGAACTGCCCTTTATAAAACCATCAGATCTCGTGGGACTTACTATAACGAGAACAGCATGGAAAAAACCTGACACCATGATTCAATTACCTCCCACAACACATGGGGATTATTACAATTCAAGGTGAGATTTGGGTGGGGACACAGAGTCGAACTGTATCACGGACCAAGAGCTGGGCTCTGGAGTCAGGCTGCATGTGTTTACAGATTGGATCTTCCAATTTCACTTAACAGCTGAGACATCTTGGGTCTGTCTTCTGAGCCTGTTTCCCCCATCTATGAGCTGGGGGACGATGCTAGTAAGAGCAGGCACAGCACAGGATTGTCAGGAAGCTGTGCTTAGCACAATGCATGACCCCTTGGTAAGGACTGTAAAGGAAGAAAATCCGTTAACTCATCTCTTCATACAAGAGGTACTTAATTATCAACGTATGAGTTACTGCTAAGCCCAACTCTTAGCAATGTATTCTACTCAGTCAGGTGCTGAGTATCTCCTGTTTGTCCAGCTTCTGTTGCCTGGCACAAAATAATTAGAAGATCTAGATTCCTGTCTACAGGGAGTATATAATCTACTTGAAAATATAAAACACCATGGGTAAGATAGGGTGGCCTGTAGCTGAGGTGATAAAGTCGGTATCAGTGCCTCATGTATTCTTAGCACCCAACACTCTGGCACATGGTGGAAGCTCATGAAATATTTGTTGTAGAGAAGTGAACAGGCCAGGTGTCATGACCCACACCTGTAATCTCAGCACTTTGGGAGGCCAAGGCAGGCAGATCACTGGAGGTCAGGAGTTCAAGACCAGCCTGGCCAACATGGTGAAACCATGTCTCTACTGAAAATACAAAAATTAACCAGGCATGGTGGCGGGCACCTGTAATCTCAGCTACTTGGGAGGCTGAGGCAGGAGAATCACTTGAACCTGGGAGGCAGAGGTTGCAGTGAGCCAAGATCATGCCGCACTCCAGCCTGGGCTACCAAGCGAGACCCTGTCTCAAAAAGTGAGCAAAAGATGAGAATGGGAATGTTACATTGCTTTGAAGCTACATCAGGCACTCCAAAAACTAAGGAGACAGAGCTGTGGGTGGCAGAATTTTTGGCTGACCGAAAATAAACTGTGGAGATAGAAAAAAACAAAAAACCAGCAATAAGACAGCTTTTCTGTTTCTGTTTGGTTTTCTATTTCTTCTTGGCTTCCATCCTCCCTTATGCTAGTGGTGGAGGGGGCTGAATGTAGTGACAGGATCTTTAGGAAAGTATAATTTTGAGGTAGTACAGGATGAGATGATACAAATTGATCCATCCCCAAATAAGGTAATAATTCCCAAATAGGGGGGAAAATGCATGTTGATTAAAAAATGCATGTTGATTAAAGGAGGGAAAAGGCAGAAGACAGAATGAAAGAATACCTTTTCCTGCTACAATAGCAAATGGAGTTTTTGAGTCTTGGGGCATGGTGAAATATAATACCTGTGAAAAACTATAGAGAAATTAAATTTAACAGAATGTGAGCAAAGAACAATTCATGAATTGGGCACCACTCAGAAACAGAAGAGGTTCAGAGAGCTCTGCTTAGTAGTGTGAACCACAAGCTGCTATAGGCTGAACAGGAAGCAAAGTAGAGAAATGACCTGATTAGCCACAGTTGGGCATTTGTCTTATTGGGCATGATTGGATCAGTTGGCTGGCTGTGATTTGCTGAGACCTGGCTATTTGTTACCAAAAAAAAAAAAAAAAACTCCTAAGTTAGTTTTCAGTTTGTTTACATACTAAGTTAAGGTACAGTTTGTTATGTAGAAACTCACAGTACAGAGACAGCCTCAAGTGAACGGCCTCTGCTAGTTGAACAATTTCCCCCTTTTGGTCAGCCTCTCGAGACTGACACTGATGCTACCTTAGACACTGATGCTATTCCCTGTCACTATCATAGTGGACTTGTTTGGTTTCAGTATGGAATTCACAAGCTATGACATCAAGTGAGTTGAATGACTTGTTATGTTCCCTTTGTTGTTTTGCTGCTATAAATGGAGTGAGGCCATTTGAGGCAGAATGGGTGGCTGCATTTAAGACTCTTGAGAGAATACAGTGCCCTGGAGATACTACTATGATGACTTATCAGGAGGATAGTACTAACAGACTGAAATATGCTCCTTAACCAATGTACCCATGAACAAAACCAATTAGAACCAACCAAACCAAAGAATTAGCCAGAAGAATCTACTTGTTTAAACCAAGTTGCCTGTTTGTTATCTAAGTGCAGCAGAAGGCGACAGCTATCACACACACACTGCCCCCCATTCAGCCAACAGATAGTCAAAGGCAACCTTGTTATCTTAAATAACTTGAACATAGTTACAGAACAACCTTAGTTCTTTTTACTAGAAAGGATTCCATTTTCTTAATTGAAGGGCAAAGACAACATGAAGCACAGGAGATTATCTTGATAAAACAGTCTTTATTTCCTACACCAATTACTTAATAAGATAGGACAAAAGGTTTTTCTTTAAGAGCAGACCAGAACTCCAAGAAAACCTTGCTGTTTTAACACAGATGACCACCTTCTAGTTTTGTATCAGCATGCTTTTGATATTCATGTTAGAATTTAAAAACAACTTAATTCCTTTCAAATATTAGCAAATATTAGGAACTTGATCACACATATAATTCCTTTTCCATGATTCTACTTTTACAAGCGTCCTACAATTTTCTTATATCCATTCAGGGTTTTTTTTCCCCTATACTTTTTTCTCACTGTGGAACAATGTCAAAAATTACTCTCTTTTTGCCTTTAACAAAACACATTCTCATACCTCATAGATTTTCTTTAAAAAAATGCATCTTACCCTTCTTTGTATGCTTGCATATACAGTTGTTTCCCTTATTATTTCTAGTAATTTTAGTTATATACTAATTAGAGTTCTTACCCTAAGTCATCTTAATTTCCAGTGAAAGGAAGCAAGCAGTTGTGAACCCTGTTACACCAGCTGTCTGTAGATTGACAAATTTGTGAATCATAATTTCTAGAAGCATGCGCTTCCTCATAGAATAATTTTTTTCATTGTGACACAGAACATGTTTACTAACAGATTCAGCTATCTTTAGTCTCTAATAAGAAGCTGTAGGGGAGGAAAACTTGTAGCTCTATCCTTATAATTTTTGGCTAGGCCTGAGAATGAAATAGTCGTTTGTACACATTTTCCTCAGCCTCAATGTCCATCCTTGGTAAGAATATTAAAACCTTCTAGTATAAGGAAGATCCCTTTCATGTGGGAATATTTTTCCTACATCTATTTAATTCATTGTTTTTAACAGTTATACTTGGATTGCTCATGAAAATGAGACATTAAATATGTCACCTTTATTTTTCTTGCTAACAAATTTTGTACTACAGAGGTAATATGAGCTTATTTTACTAGTAAACATAGGTAGGAAAAGTTATGTGTCTGTATTATATTTCTAAACCAGAAAGTATCTGAGACAGATTTCAATCCATTTAGGGGTTTATTTTGCCAAAGTTAAGAACCATGGCCTGTGATATGGCCCCAGGAAGTCCTGAGAACATGTGCCCAAAGTGGGTGGTTTACAGTTTGGTTTATACATTTTAGGAGACAGACATTGCAGGCAAAGACATAAATCAATACATGAAATGAATACATTGATTTGGCCCAGGAAGGCAGGACATTTCAAAGCAGGGGCTTCCAGGTCAGAGGGAGATTCAAAAATTTCCTGATTGGCAGTTGGTTGAAAGAGTTAAGCTCTGCCTAAAGAATTGAATTCAGCGTTAAAAAATGCTTGTGTTTAGAGAAGGGGGTTGTGGAAGCCAAGGTTCTTGTCATGTAGGTGAAGCCTCCAGGTAGCAGGCGTCAGAGAGAATAGATGGTGAATGTCTTATTGGACCCTAAAGGTATTAGACTCTAGTAAGGGAAGGAGATTCTCTATAGAACACAAGTTTCCCCCGTAAGAGAGCTTTGTAGGGCCATTTTGGAATATGTCAAATAAATATGTTTCGGGGTAAAATAATTTCCTCTAGGGCCTGTTATCTGTCATGTGGTACTATACTGGAGTCACTTTGTAGCAGTAAGATAACAAAGAATCTGCTTTGTCGGTCTTAAGATCTCTGTTTTAATGTTAACACTGGTCAGTTGTATGTAAACTCTTGAGGGAAGAGGGTGAAATCCCTCCCTTCCCATTGAAGCAGCACCATTGTCTAGGGTAAATACCCAAGATTCGTCTTCTCATGCCAAGGAAATCAAGGATGTGGACACATAAGAAATGAGCTTAAGAGTGGAGGTTTAATAGAGAGAAAGAGAAAAACTCTCTTCCTGCAGAGAGAGAGGGTCTTCTGGTCTGTGGCGAAGTGCACAGGGTTTTATAGACAAGCTTGGGGAGATGGTGTCTGATTTACACAGGGCCCAGAAGATTGGTCGGACCAGGTGTGCCGTTTACATAGTCAGGAAGAGGCTGGCCATCCCACGCTAACCTGTTATTATGCAGATGGGGTCTCTACCTGGCCGGCGCCACATTACCTGCTTCATTACTGTACATGTGGTTGACAGAGAAAACAAAAGGGAAGCTAGGGCATCCATGTTGAACATGCCTCACCCCCAGGTAGCCTCTTCCTATTGGCACAGCTGCTGGCATTTACCCGTGCAAGCTTCCAGCTTGCTTTTCTATGTCTGCAGCTTCATTTTTCAGGCTGTTCTTTGTTAGAAAATAAATGATTTTGGGGCTGCTTTTTATTAAAAGGGAAACTTTGCCGAGGACTCTTACCCTCACCAACTGCCTCAATTTCTTTTTAGCTCCTGCATCAGTACCAGATACAAAACCCACAAAATTTACTACTTTACAGAATAGCTGAATTCTAATTATGTTTCTGGCAGATGGAAGAAGTTAAGATTACTTGCTCTGGTAGCAAAGCTTTTTACTAATATTTGTGGAAAAGACAAGAATTTTCATTTGCCCAAATGTCTTTCTTCTGATGAGTCATCTCCTTTAAATTTCCATTTCAAAAGGCTAGCTATAAGGTTCTAGAGAAAACAAGATAGAAAATGGACATCTCAAAGGCATAGAGCATAGACTTCTGGCTTAATTAATTACTATCATTTACCTAAACAAAGAAGGGTATAGGTAAAGGCCCATTTAAGAAGATGGTCAGGAAAACCACCTTCAACAAAAGTAAGGCTTTTGAAGTAGATGATTCAATGCCATCTCCATTCTTTAGTTACTTAGTCCTCCTCCTATTCCTGGTGCAGAGAGGAAGGCATCCGTACAAATGGAGATCTCCTTCCTTAATAGATGGAATTTTCTATTACAAAGGGGTCTGAAAATAACCAGCTAGAAATAATCCTTATGCCAAAGAGGCATATTTTGGAGACTAACTTGGCTAGATCAGTGGTTTCCCAACCCAGTTTGTTTTTATACTAAGTTATGTAGGAACTCAACCTCAGACTCATGGGCTCCTGTAATTTAGTATGTCTTAGCTTCCCTTCAGCGTCTGGTGCAGTCATCTTAATCTTTTCTAGGTCACAGACTCCTTGGAGAGTCTGCTGATGAATGCAGACTCCCAGATAAATGCACTAATATACATGCAACATTTGTATTCAGTGCCAAGATGTGCACATAGCCCTCCGAAGCCCACATGTTACCAGAAAGGGGTCCTGATCCAGACCCCAAGAGAGGGTTCTTAGATCTTCTGCAAGAAAGAATTCAAGGCAAGGCCATGGAGTAAAGTGAAAGAAAGTAAAGCAATAAAAGAATGGCTACTTCATTGGCAGAGCATCCCTAGGGACAGCTGGTTGCCCATTTCTATGGTTACTTCTTGATAATTAATATGCTAAACAAGGGGTGGATTACTTATGCCTCCCCTTTTTAGACTATATACGGTAACTTCTGTGGCCTTGGCATTTGTAAACTGTCATGGCGCTGGTGGGAGTGTAGCAGTGAGGACCACCAGAGGTCACTCGCATCGCCATGTTGGTTTTGGCCGGCTTCTTTACCGCAAAAGTCTTTATGACATGTATTTTGGGCTGACCTATCTCATCCTGTGACTCAGAATGCTTGAACTGTCTGGGAATGCAACCCAGTAGGTCTCAGCCTTATTTTACCCAGCCTCTACACAAAATGGAGTCACTTTGGTTCATACACGTCTGACACACCCACAGAATGGCACAAGTTCAAAGATCAGCAATTCCTACTCAGGGATCTAAATTCAGTGCCTCCCTTTCCTGTCCCTGGACAGTGCTGGGTAAACCTTGTCAAGTCCACAGATCCCCTTCGCAGCATCTTGTCAGGCTCTTCCCTGTTGATCAGTTTTCTTCTGCAGAACTTGGAACACCGAGGGTTAGGCGATAGGCTCTTTCTCACTTAATTCTGCCTCATTTAAATTTATGTGCAGAAGGCAAGGGAGAGGGGTAAATTGCCCACCTTTTATGTACAATTGACTTATTACTTAGCTGCTTCCGTACCACCAGTATAGGAAGTAAATATGATTATTCTGGAAGGTAAGGCTCTACAAGGTTGTGATTGGACAGTCATGGAACTAATTAGTGGTTAAGATTCAAACTTGGGTATCTGACCCCAGATCCTATGTTATTTCTACTATACTTCAGACCTCCCTGATTTTATTCCTTTGACTAGGGAACCACCCTAACCCTTAAAGTGACTTCTGCAGACATCTAAGCTCATCCATTACTAATATAACTCTCAAGAGGCCATAGACTTTGAGGTTCTTGCTGATCTTTTCATTGTATTCTCTTGTGCACCAGTAATATACACTTGAAATGCAGCCACCATGCCCACATTGCACTTCCCAACTATAAAATCACATTCCCAGGAGAAACAGTAAACTGGGGTTTGGTTCAGGGAAAAAAACACACACACACACACACACAATTATTTCCATGATTCTTTCTCCAGATGCCTTATTTTTCTTTTTTGGGTTGTTGCTTCTGTAACTGAAATAGTCCGATATATTTTAAGCTGTTTTCTTTTCTATGTAAAAACATCCACCAATGGGGTTCTGCACTTTGTCAGAAAAAAAAAACAGTAGGTTTTTTAGACATTTAGGTCAGATATGTTAACACAGAAGTTGAATTAGAATGGGTTAAGGTCCTAGAATGGGCATTTAATCCTATTCCCACACCTAACAATCTTGAAATTCAGAACATTCTTAGAATTAGGAAAATGGTTGAAATTTTTGTTAAATCATTGGCTGTAAGCAGAGGGTTTTGCTGTTGTTGTTGTTGTTACTCTTACTCTTAAACTGATTGACCAGGCCTTGATTTCATCACCCTTTTAGGTAATTACTATGATTTGATCAGAATCTGTCGTGTCAGGCAATAATTTTTCTACATAATCCCCATGTGAGGTTGGCCTTCCCAGGATATCTCATCTGAACAGAATTGATCCACTCTTACCATTTGTTAAATACTACTAACAATTTTTTTTTTTTTTGAGACAGCATCTAGCTTTGTCACCCAGACTGGAGTGCAGTGGCACGATCATCCCGCCTCAGCCTCCCAAGTAGCTGGGACTACAGGTGCATGCCACTATGCCTAATTTTTGTATTTTCAGTAGAGATGGGGTTCCACCACGTTGCCCAGGATGGTCTCAAACTCTGGAGATCTGTCTGCCTTGTCTTCCCAAAGTGCTGGGATTACAGGCACGAGCCACTGCACCCAGCCTCTACTAACATTTATTATAAAATATAAAGATTTCTTCTCATGCAGCTTAAAAGCTTCAGGTTGGATGGATTGGACAGAAGTTGGAACACAGAGTAGGTATTTACCTTACTCAGAAGGACACCTTGTCCACTGGTCTGGAAACACTAGAGGATAGAGATACATTTTTTATAAAGTAGGAAGCAAGGTCATTGATAAGGGTGAATACAGAAGTGATAGGAAAGCGTTAAAGGCTGAAAGTCACTGTTGTAAGGACTGGGAAAGAGAGCTGACCTGAGGCACATAAAGGCTGGGCAGAATTGAGGTTGGAGATGCTGAATTTGTAGTGAATGCAGCCAGCCTCTCAGAGACAGTAGAGCTAGAGTTAGAGCTGGGGTTGGCATATTTATTGGCTGTGTTTATTTAAAAGATAAGAAGGCAAGGGGATTGAGGCTATGGGTCCTTAATTCATTCACCCATGATACAAATATCTATTAAGCAGGCATTATATAGGAGACAGTGTGGCTGGATAGGAAAGGAGGCCCAAGACAGGAGTAAACAGGTACTTTTGGAGGGAAAAAGAGGGTGGGAGGAGTTCAAGGAACCAAAGAAGTAAAGGCATGAGCAATCAGGAAGGATAGTAATGGAAGTCTGTGTGCCAAGCACTATTCTGTATTTTGCACATTAACTCAATTAACTCTCTGATAGGACTACTTTTATTCACATCTTATAAGCATGGAATGAATGAGTAACTTGTCTAAGGTCTCTTAGCCAGGTACATGGCAAAGCTGGGATTCGAACCCAGGCATCAGAGCCAAAGTTTTTCATGCTATACTGCAGTGCCTCTAGAAGGTTGTGGTCCAAAGAGCATGCAGAAGTTTAAAGGTGGAATAGTTCCAGCTGATGACATAGCAGTGGGGATAGCCACAGGAGAAAGCTAAAGCCAAGTGTGGCAGCCAGTGCCGGATGCATTATCCATGTGGTTACTGATGTCATTGCTACAATGACAAGAGGACTGGGGGCTAAAAGTATTGAACATGTGGGCTGGTGATCAGAAAGCCAGCAGTGACCAAATGAAGAGGTGTAGATCGTGATACAATTAGAAAACTGAAGCGTTCCTCTCTGTGGATGGAAGTTAGTTTGGAACATTGCTCAGGGAGGAAAATGCTAACCCCTCCTTCCAACCCTAAAGGCTGAGGGCCAAGGAAGCTGTGTCTTTGGGAAGGAGCCAGGTTTCAATGAAGCAGGCAGATGGAGAGAATTCCATGTAGGTTGAAGATGTTTGGGGGACTTCTTTTCTATACAGTAGAGTTCCAGGGATTTCAGAGGGAGGGGAATTTGGAGGATGCTGGGTTGAAGGTGTAAGAATGAACACAGAAAATTGGACAAGGGCCAAGGATGGAAGACCAAAGGGACCAACATCTTGGGTGATGACTGAGACACAGGGAGACTGCCTCCGAGTTTCCATGCAGTGCCAAATAGTGGCTTAATGATGGCAGACATTGGAAAAGTACTCTTGTAAGGGGACCGTGGTGGCCTTCCATCTGAGCCAGGACAATGAACATGTTTTCCACAAGACATCAGCTTTCTCTTAGCCAGACCAACAAGCTATGAATGAGCTTATTCTGAGTCACACACACTGTCCCTATGCAACTAAACTTTTCTGTGCCATAGAGCTCTTTGATAGTCTGAGGAAGCTTATGGGCTCTTTTTCAGAATATTTTTCAATCCCAGCACTTTGGGAGACTGAGATGGGAAGATGGATTGAGCCCAGGAGGTCGAGGCTGCAATGAGCTATAATCACGCCCCTGCGCTCCAGCTTGGGTAATAGAGTGAGACCCTGTCTCGCAAAAAACACACTATATTGAGATAGAATGTGACGTGATGATATCTGATGTCTTCTGGTGACAACATCTCAGGTACTGCTAGTACTTTGGTGGTTTGATAGCCACACACATACTAAAAGGAAATGCTCTAAGTTGGAGATGAGTGAAAATAAATAGAGACCACCAGTTTCCAGTGCAGCCTGTAAGGGGCTTAGAAGTCACAACTTTGTCCTAACAATAAATAGGCTGAGCAAGCTGAGAAATCAGCTCCTCTTAGATCAATCAAGCGGGCAGATACAGGGTCGTAACTTCCCTGAGCAGAAACGCCTGTGGGAACCAGTATCAGGGTAGGAAAGGCAGAACTGTGGGAGGCTCTCAGGGTAAAAAAAAAAAAAAAAAAAAAAAACGTCCAAGCCATTGGGCCAGCCCCCAGACTTAGGCTTTTGTGAGTTTTACCTCCAGAAGCTCTACCAGGTCCTACAAGTTACAAGTGAATGTGACATACAGGTCCCCTCGTGCTGCCAGGAGGAAAGAAATGGAACCATTTTGACATGTGCCCTAGCTTTCTGAGTTTTATTTCTTTAGTTCATTGAGACACGATCTCACTAGGTCACCCAGGCTGGCGTGCAGTAGTTATTCACAGGTGCAATCACAGCTCACTTTGGCCTCAAACTCCTGGGCTCACGCCATCCTACCTCAGCCTCCTGAGTAGCTGGGACTACAGGTATGTGCCACCATATCTGGCTAATAGTTTTTAAAATTTTTTTGTACAGATCCAGGTTCGTCTCAAACTCTGCCTAAAGAGATTCTCCCACCTTGGCACCTCCCAAAGCACTGGGATTACAGTCATGAGCCTCTGTGCGCCTGGTCTTAGAAGACCTTAGGAGAAACTGTTTAACCAGAATCTAACCTGCTGGAGTTAAATGCCAAAAACCTATACCTAGGCATATCATGTTCAAACTTCAGAAAATCAAAGATAAAATCTTGAAAGTGGCCAGGCACAGTGGCTCAACACCCTGTAATCCCAGCACTTTGGGAGGCTGAAGTGGGAGGATCACCCAAGCCCAGGGAGGTTGAGGCTGCAGTGAGCCATGATCATACCCACTGCACTCCAGCCTGGGCAATACAGCGAGATCCTGTTTCAAAAAGAAAAAAAAAATTCTTGAAAGAAAACAGCTTACATATAGAGGCAAAAATATAAGAAGAGAGGAGAGGAAAATATTTAAAGTGCTGAGAGAAAAAAACAACCCTACAGTTCTGTACGCTGTGACATTATCCTTCAAAAACGGAGAAATAAACAAAAACCGAGGTCACCATTGGCCCGTAAACCTGCATTGCAAGAAATGTTTAAAGTTGTTCAGAGAGGGGAAAATTATACAGGTCAGAAACTTGGATCTGCCTACAAAAATGGGCATCTGAGAATGAGTAACTCAAGACAAGTTTGTTCAAAAGAATAGTGACAATGTAGATGCTTATGAAATGAATCACAGCAATGATACAAGGGACAGCAGGGGAATTAGGAATATCTTGTTATTATAAGGTACTTGTACTACCTGTGAAGCAGTATAGTGTTATTTGAAAGTGTACTTGGATTGGTTGCATGTGTATACTGCAAACTCTAGGACAACCAATAAAAAAGAGTTGACGTATAATTGATATGCTAAGAAATAGAAAATGAAATCATATAAAATGCTCAATTAAATTAAAACCACAGAAGGAAGTAAAAAATAGGAACAGAGAACAAGGGTAATGAATAGAAAACAGTAACCGATATGAAATACTAATCCAACTATACCAATAGTCACTTTGAAATTTTAGTCATCTACCTGCACCAATTAAAAGACAGATTGCCATAATGGATCAAAAAACAAGGCCAGGCATAGTGGCTCATGCCTATAGTCCCAGTTACTTGGGAGGCTGAGACAGGGGAATCACTTGGACCCAGGAGATGGAGGTTGCAGTGAGCTGAAATTGCGTCACTGCAGTCCAGCCTGGGTGACAGAGGAAAACTCTGTCTCAAACAAGACCCAAATATATGTTGTCTATAAAAAGCTCACTTTAAATATAAAGACACAGGCCAGGCATGGTGGCTCACACTTATAATCCCAACACTTCGGGAGGCTGATGTGGAAGGACTGCTTGAGACCAGCAAGGGCCACATAGCAAGACCCTGTCTCTTAAAGAAAAAAGCCAGGTGTGGTGGTACACATCTGTAGTCCCAGCTACTTAGGAGGACTGCTTGAGCCTAGGTGTTTGTTACATAATGGTACAGAGCCATGACTGCACCAATGCACTCCAGTGTGGGTAACATAATAAAATGAGACTGGGCATGGCGGCTGATGCCTGTAATCCCAACACTTTGGGAGGCCGAGGTGGGAAGATTGAACCTAGGAGTTTGACACCAGCCTGGGCAACAGAGCAAGGCCCTGTCTCAAATAGATAAAGGGATGCACAAAACTATACCATGTCAATACTAATCAAAAGAAAGCAGGAGTAGCTATATTACTTTTAGATAGAGCAGACTTCAGAGCAAGAAAAGGTATCAGATATAAAGAGCAGCATTACATAATAATGCGGTTACTACTCCAGGAAGGCGTAATGATTCTTAATGTTATGTGCCTATCAACAGATCATCAAAATACGAGGCAAAAACTGATAGCACTGCAAGGAAAAATAGATGCATTTACTGTCATAGTTGGAGACATCAAAACCCCTCTATCAGTAATTCACAGATCCAGTAGGCAGAAAATCAGTAAGACATACTTGAACCCAAAAGCACCATCAGTCAATTGGATATAATTGCCACCTACATACTCCTTCATCCACCAACAGCAGGCTACATATTCTTCTCAAGCTCACATGTAGCATTTACCAAGATAGATCACATTCTGAGTCATAAAACATATCTTATCAAAAAGAATAGAGATCATGTAATATCTGCTCTCAGACGACAATGGAATTAAACTAGAAATCAATAACAGATATATCTGAAAAGTCCCAAATACTTGGAGACTGTACAAGGCATTTCTAAATAATACATAGGTCAAGGAAGAAATCATGAAAAATTTCAAAACATTTTCAGTTAAAGGAAAATGAAGATATAACTTATGAATTTGTGGGATGTAGTGAAAATAAAACTTAACAGAAAAGGTGTAGCATGAAATGCATATATTAGGAAAGAAGAAAGATCTAATATCAGTGGCCTGAACTTCCACTTTTGGAAACTATAACAAAAAGAGCAAATTAAATTCAAACTAAGCAAAAGGAAAGCAATAATAAAAATTAGAGCAGAAATCAATGAAACTGAAAACAGAAAATAAAAAAGCTGGTTCTTTGAAAAGATCAATAAAATCAGCCTCTATCCAGGTTAATTATAGAAAAAAAGACATGTTATTTACTATCAAATATGAAAGAGGGGCCACCACTACAGATCCTATGGACATTGAAAGGATAATAAAAGAATATTACGGCCGGGCACAGTGGCTCACGCCTGTAATCCCAGCACTTTGGGAGGCCGAGTCGGGTGGATCACTTGAGGCTGGGAGTTTGAGACCAGCCTGGCTAACGTGATGAAACCCCGTCTCTATTAAAAATACAAAATATTAGCCTGGCATGGTCGTGCATGTCTGTAGTCCAGCTGCTTTGGTGGTTGAGGCACAAGAATCTCTTGAACCCAGAAGGCAGAGATTGCAGTGAACCGAAATCATGCCACTGCACTCTGTCGCTCTGAGCAACAGAGCAAGATTCTGTCTCAAAAAAAAAAAAAAAAAAAGGAATATTATGAACAACTCTATGCCCACAAATCTCATAACCTCAACGAAATGGACCAATTCTTTAAAAGGCACAATTTGTTAAAACTCATGTAAAAAGAAAGAGAATCTGAATAGACCTATATCTATTAAAGACATTGAAACAATAATTAAAACCTTCCAGACTCAAAGCCCCAGACCCAGATGGATTCACTGGTAAATGCTACTGAACATGCAAGAAAGAAATTGTACCAGTTCCCTATAATTCCTAGAAGGTAGAAGTAGAGGGAATATCTCCTAACTCATTCTACAAACCAGCACTCCCCTAATACCTAAACCAGACAAAGACATTACAAGAAAACAATAGACTCGTATCTCATGAACCTAGATGAAAAAAAATCAACATGATGCTGTTTGCAAATCAAGTCCACAGTACATAAAAAGAATGGTGCATCATGGCCAAGCGATATTTAAACTGGGTATGCAAAGCTGGTTCAATATTCAAAAATCAATTAGTGTAATCTATCATGATAAGCTACAGAAGAAAAATCACATGATCATATCAACAGATGCATAAAAAGCATTCAGCAAAATCTAACACCTGTTCATAATGAGAAAACTCTCAGCAAACTCTGAGGGGAACTGTCTCAACTTAATAAACACCACCTACAAAAAAACCTAAAGCTAACATTATAATTAATAGTGAGAAGCCCGCAGCTTTCCCACTAAGATTAGGAACAAGGCAAGGATGTCTGTGTCAGAACTGCTTTTCAACATCATATTGGAAGTTCTGTTGTAGCTAATACAAGACAAGAAAAAGAAATCAAAGGAATACAGATTGAGGAGGAGGACATAAAACTTTGTAGATAACATGGTTGTTATCACCCAAATAGCAAAAGACTCCTGACACTAATAAGCAATTGTAGCAAGATTACATGCATACGCAGGTAACAGACAAAGGTCAATTGCTTTCCTGTGGATGATCCCCAACTGATGATGGTTCAACTTTATGATGTTGAAACAATACACATTCAACAGAAACCGTACTCCAATATTCAATAAATTATGTGAGATAGTCTACACTTTTTAATAAAATAGGCTTTGTGTTAGATGATCTTGTCCAATTGTAGACCAGTGTAAGTGTTCTGAACACGTTTAAGGTCAGCTAAGCTATGATGCTATGTTAGGTATATTAAATGCATTTTTTACTTATGTCTTGATAAAACCATCATAAACTGTAACTCCATCATAGGTCAAGAAACATTACTAGCAAGGAACAATTTGAATTTGAAATTAAAAACGCATTATTTATACTAGCACCTCCCCAGAATGAAATATTTAAGAATAATCTAACAATATTTACAAGATCTCCATGAGGAAAACCACAAAACTCTGAAGAAAGATTTTAAAGAACTAAACGAATGGAGATACAGCCTATGTTTATGGATAGGAAGACTCAATAGTGTCAGGACATCCATAGTAGGGGAGGTTGCACATATTGGGAATAGGAGGTACATGAGAAATCTGTATTTTCCATTCAGTTTTGCTGTGAACCTAAAACAGTTTAGATAGATAGATAGATAGATAGATATACAGTAGTATTTTCCCACCCAAATCCACAAATCCTCTGAATTTTACTTACAGATCCTTTGGGTAGTAGAGACCCCAGATTCAGAACCACTGCATGGAGGAAACACACAGGACGTAATTCTTGAAATGTGGACAGTTTAGAATCTCTGGCTATCCTGGCTGTATCTACCACAGTTCTGTTACAGAAAACAGTAATGAGTCTACGTATTTTCAGCAGAAAATATTAGAGAAGTTTGGTCAAACTTGTCAGAAGGGCAAGAGGAAAAAAACTTCAGGTGACCTGCAGGAATGACTCTCAGAACACCACTGATTCAGCCCTTTAGGTGAGCCACAGCCTCTGCCAAAAGCAGCTGTAGAAAACCCCAATGCTTCTACAACAGAGGAGCAATAGCTGGTGCAGCAGAAAGCTGGTCTCCACTTGCACCTTTCAGATCTTCAGCATCTGATGGATAGACTCTAAATTCATTCAGAAGGGTCAATACAAGGAAGTCTGGGAAATGTAGTTTTTAGCTTTCCAGTCTCTGTTGTAGAGGAAGTAACCCCAGAAGAAGGTTGAGTCCCATTCCACCCCATCTGCTGTACATTGTAAATAGTTGATTAGAAAGTAAAACAGTTTATTGCTGCATTTTGAGTGGACACCATTCCTAAAGTCTTGTGAATACAGTAAACTTGTCAGTTTTTTTTTTTTTTTTTTCCTTTGACAGGGTCTCACTCTGTGGCCCAGGCTGGAGTGCAGTGGCATGATCTCGGCTCGCTGTAACCTCTGCCTCCTGGGTTCAAGTGATTCTCCTGCTTTAGCTTCCCAGGTAGCTGGGATTACAGACAAAGGCCACCATGTCCAGCTAATTTTTGTATTTTTACTAGACATGGGTTTTCGCCATGTTGGCCAGGCTGGTCTCAAAGTCCTGACCTCAGGTGATCCTCCCATCTCGGCCTCCCAAAGTGCTGGGATTACAGGTGTGAGCCACCACAGCCGGCCAAGTAAATTTGTGACCATCACTGTGAAAAGTGAGATCTGGACCAGAGCCTGGGACAGACATCTCCCAAGCCCCTCCTGTGCTCTATGCTCCAGGTACCCTAGAACGGGGCTTCTTGACCTCAGCACCGTTGACATTTGGGAGTGGGCGATTCTTTGTCGTGGGAGACTGTCCTATGCATTGTGGGATGTTTAGTAGCATCCTTGGTCTCTGCCCACTGACCTAGTAGCATAGCTCCCCAAGTCATCACAACCAAAGGTATTTCCAAACACTGCCACCTGTCCCCAGGGCAATGGAATTGCCACCGGTTGAGAATCAGTGCTCTAGAATGTGGTATCCGCTGTTAACCCAATGGAAGCAGCCACTATTTGCTAGCATAGTTGTTAGCTGCACAAAGAAGACTATTGTGCCCCATATGTTTCAAAATGACATCCCATATTCTTAAGTCACGTAAACCTCTTACTAATAACGTGGAGAAACATTTGTAAATCAAGGGGAACTCTCATTCCAAGCATGGGAAAAGAATGTTTTCCATTGTTCAGAATATGAGTCAACAGAAATTAGGTGACACTGTCCCTCAAAATAATATCTGATTATATTCATCACTATTAAATGGCTGCTAAATGCTTTTTTGACACATGTTTTTGAGGGCACAATGCAAGCCAGTGACCTATTATCACAAAATAGAAAAGAAATGTAAAAATAATACATCATTTCCTAGAGAAACTGTACAATTTCTTGTCCTGCACAGCTTTTTATAAAGATTAGAAACCTATTTGATGAAAATAATTTGGCTGAAATTGTGCCTAGACCATGAGCTGGAGAACATTGGGATCTTCTGCTTCAACCCTGCAATTACGGAAAACAGAGGAAACCCCCAACTAGCATCTCCCATTATCATATATAGATGCATGAACTGCAATGTTATTTTAAAATACAACTATCATTTTTCTGTTTGCAGACTTTTTTCTGATGTTGTTTACTTTCATCTACTCATAAAAAAAAAGAAATGTCAATGGCCAGATCAAAAACAGCAAATTTTTTCCAGTTCTAACTCTTCTCTGATTGTGCCTTCTGTTATATTAATAGTACCTTATCCCACTCCCACTTCGATTTCTTAGCTTGCTTTGATACAGCATCTTACCATTTTCAAACACCTCTCATTTCCATTTGTTTGATCATCCACCCCAACCATTGCATTAAACTAGCATCATAGCTCCCCTTTTAAATAGTCTCAAGAAGTAAAGGTGACCAGCTTAGAATCAAGTGGTATTGAATTGTCTTCAATGCGCTCGGCTTTAGGGCATGTTGGACCTGCTGGACCTGTGGGGAAGGGCCTGGGGAAGCAGGGAGGGTGAGGGGGTGACTGGAGAGGCCAGTGGCATGTGGTAGAGAGTGAGAAAGAAAATCTGTGGCAGAGAGGGGGCAGAGTGAGCTCCATTCCCTGTGGACTCTAACCCGTATCTGGGTTTGTGGGGTGTTGTCTATCAAAAGGAAGAGTTGCGCTTCACAGAATGAGTGACAGAGCCATTGAGGCAGAGGTAGCCATCTCGCTAAGTACTCACAAGCTGCTTCTGTGAAAGGCCCTCATCAGAGTCCCTGCAGCCTCTGAGAGAATGCAGCCCTGGCACCTTGTTTTGGTGACTTAAAGAGAAGACAGAGGTTCTAACATGACAGGGCACAAAAATAGAGGAAGGCAGGAGGGTCTATTCTGAATTTTTTTTTTTTTTTTTTTTTTTTGAGATGGAATCTCACTCTGTCACGCAGACTGGAGTGCAATGGCACGATCTCGGCTCACTGCAACCTCCGCCCCCTGGGTTCAAGCAATTCTCCTGCCTTAGCCTCCCGAGTAGCTGGGATTACAGGTGCCCGCCATCACACCCAGCTAATTTTTGTATTTTTAGTAGAGGAGGGGTTTCACCGTCTTGGTCAGGATGGTCTCTATCTCCTGACCTCGTGATCTACCCGCCTCAGCCTCCCAAAGTGCTGGGATTACAGGCGTGAGCCACCTGCTGAACTTTCAATTCATCCCTTCCGTCTGGTGAGCCCTGTTGCCCAGATCCTTACCTCTAGTTGAAGTCAACCAGGTGCCTCCAAAGCTGGCTCTTTCCTCCCCTGGAAAGACACCTTTCCAGACAGAGCGACAGATACCTTTAACGATGGTGATCCTGTGACAGAGACCTGAGTGTCTTTGGAGAGATACTGGAACAGGAGAACGATGCTTTACAATCGCTGCTCCAGGGATGGAACTGTGGTCCCAGAACAGACACTTCACACTCCACTGTACCCCACCAGGGGCTTCTGTGTGCAAAATCACTTCCTGCAGGGAGGCAATGTGGGCAGGCTGGGAGGTCAGTTGACTTGGATGAATGTTATGACTCAGCTGATGGTATTAAATATACACGTCTAACAGGAGTCCCAGAAGAAGGTTACTGAGATGATCAAACCTCTCTTGTTGAAGAGACAACTCTGGTGGCTCAGTGCAGCCCTGCCAAGAGACAAGAAAATGGATCACTGATCATGAGCTGGTATTGCTTCACTTCTCCAACTGCTGATGTATTCTATTGAGGGCGTTAAGTATTGTAATTCCTAAAAAGGCTGGAGGGAAATTTAACAGAAAACTACTGGGAAAAAGAAATCATCCCATGCTTTCTCTTTCTTTTTGTTGTATTGTTGATTGTATTTCTTATCTCTTGTGCCTGGGGCTTTTTGAACCCTTTCTTCCCAAGATACTGGCTTTCCAAGCTTAAGAAAGAATGAAGTTTGAATTTGGTGGGGGTGAGAGTTGGAGGGAAATGGTTCCCTGTAGTACTGACTGACTAACCTCAGATGCCTTCAGCCACAGTTGGTATAATCACCTCCTCTAAACTCTGGGCCTGTCTACAGTAAGTTTTATTTGAACAGCATTGCTTTGCCATTTCCTTGGCTGTGTTGTAACATGCTGAGGCCCTGGGTGTGCACACCTGCATTCCCTGACAACTCCCATATGCCCCAGCATGCCTTGAGGTTAGAAGAAAATTAGATAATTACTTATGACTTGGCAATGTTCATCCGTTACCCAGGGGGCCTCTGAAGTCCTTTCTCCGTTGCAATTCCATTTCTGGACTGTGTATGTAGTTTGAGATTGACAGAATTTATACATCTTGTTAGTACTTTTCAAATGTAGACTGAATTTCACTTGAAATTGAATTGAAAAAAGTTTCTGCTCCAGATGATTCTAATGGGATTCATAGACTTCTAATGTGGTTCAAATTAACCCCAATAGGTTCAGTGTATTTGTTAGGAAATGAGATGCAATCCCTTTGGAGTGTTTTGGGACAAAGTGTGTATTAGATAATTCACTCCTCAGCATCTACATTATTGCTTTTTATTTTCACATTGGTCATAATTATTTCTAGAAGAGACATTTAGTCAATTTTTTTTTTTTTTTTTTGCCATTTGTGGCATAAATGACCCAGTTTCTTGTAAGAAATCAGTGGCCTTAAGTAAACAACAAAAAATATTATAAAAGAGACTCTGGAGCTTTAACAATCAGTGAAATATATGGACCTTATATGAATCATGATGTGAACAAACTATAAAAAAGAAATCTGTGAGGCAGTTGTACTGAGTATTAGCTAGTTTTGAGCAATTATTAAGTGAGGTAATGGTATTATGGTTATGCTTTTAAAAATGTTATCAGCTAGAGAGATGCATGCTAAAGTATTTACAGGTGGTATCTGACATTTCCTTAAAAATGCTATAGCAAAAAATAGTTGGGGAAGGGCCAGCAGATGAAATAAGAGGCAAAAATGCTAGGAATGCTTGTAGTAATGGCTTGGTGAGTGGTTCACTATACTCATCTCTCAACTTTTATGTGTGTTTGGAAATTTCCATTTTAAAAATAATTTCTTTTTGCGGGGGGAGATGGAAAACAGGAGCTGGTAAATATCAGGATCTTGGGACCTCTTTCTTGGTTGCTAATATACTACTCTAAAAGTGTTAACATCCCCCTTTTTTTTGCAAGATAGAAATCGTTTGAGTAATAACTATTTTATTCATCTTTCTAATGCCCACAGTGCTAAATGCTCTGAGTTTATGTATTTCTGTTTTTAGGGGTATATACATTTATGATTATAATGTTTTCATGAGTTGACCTCCAATGAAATATCCTGTTTTCTCTAGTAATACTTAATGTTGTTCTGAAGTCTACTTTGCCTGATATCAATATAGCCCTACAAGCTTTCTTATGCTTAGTGTTTACATGATATACCTATGTAACTTTTTCTGTCCTTTTGCTTTCAACCTATTTGTGCCTGTATATGTAAACAGTTGAGTCTTGCTTTGATCTCTGTACACTTACTAGTGTTTAGTCCATTTATATTTAGTTGTTTAGTCTACCATCTTAATATTTTGTATTTGTCCCATCTCTTGACCTTTTTTCCTGCCCAGTAGAACAACAGGATACACAGCAAGGAAAGCAGGCCCTCTCCATATGGACAGATATAGAAATCTAGGAAATGCCATTCTTTGTGCTCCCTGGGGCACAAATCTAATACATCATAAATAAGGCACCCTAGCATGGGCACCATGCCAGCCCTGTTTGTCTCTGGCCCTCATAGCTAAGGCCCCTATTGCCTGCCATTCTTAAGTTTAGCTCAACCACAGTTCTTGGCCTGTATGAGATATATATAATTGGGTTATGTCAGTTTCTTAAGCTGAGTTGATGCTCACAAGCAGACATACAACTCAGTCCATGGAGTAGAGAGCAGCTTTTTATGACCAAATCCCAGCTGTCTTCACACTCTACTTGTATCCTCCAGCATCCTCCATGGATCCTTTGGTTTCTGCTCCTGACTATCCACTTGTTTTCACTCTTTCCAGTATTCTAGTCCCGACCCAGGACTGAGCACTGTCCTGCACTCCTGCCAGCTGGGTCAGCAGACAGCCAGCAGTCCCTCTGCTCCTACCCAGCCTCTCCTCTTGGGCATAGCATCTCAAGTACCCAACTGCCCCTACAAATTCTGCCTTTGTGGCCCAATAAAGCCTCCCAGGGCTTGTGGCAAACCCCAGCTTTTGCTCTGCCTGTTCTTTTCTGCCTCATACATAAAGTTTGAGCTATAACAATCCTGGTCAGATCATCCCTTAAGCATAGGGTTCAGCCCTGGGTATCACAATAGGATGAACTGGAGAATTTCGTGAGATGTGGAGTTAGATGTTTTGGGAAAAATGTAATGTGAGAAATGATCCAGGGATGACTACATGGGGACAGAGGACTTAGAGAAGACACAATGGCTGTGTGCACAGCTTTGGCATGCCACCTTGGAAAAGAGATGGATTTATTCTGTGTGACTCCAGAGACAGGAGTTAAAACCATGTATGTTATATTTTAAGATACACAGAGGGTGACAGTTGTGCATGTTTTAAAAGTGACTTGGATGCTAGGCAGGGTCAGAGTGTCTCGCCACAGGGCATTCAAGCAGCCTGGCCACTTGCTGGGAGTTGCAGAGGGTTTGCCTTCGCTGGGGGAGAAGTTACTTAGAGGGCCTCGAAATATGCAACTCAAGAGATGTCAGTTTTGAAATTAATGGCCCACAAAGGACTTTAAAGAGGGAAAAGGAGATCCTGATTTTTTTTTTTTTTTTTTTTTTTGACTAAGTTTGGTTACCTATTGAATATAAGCCAAAGAGGTCAAGAGTAAAGCCCAGTTTGGGGACCTTAAACAGCTCTCCCACTGGCTGGATTTCTCAGCACCCCTCCTTCATATTCCTCTCTCCAGACCCCACTCCCCACGTGCCTACTTCCTGAGGGAGGCCCACCAGTCTGACCCACAGGTTTTGGTCCCCAGTTGGGCTCTTCTGGAATTGACCATGTGCTTCATTCAGAACATCTCTGCCTCTGAAATGTGCCTTTACTCTGTAGGGTATTGGTGGCCCCCTCTCCTTCAACATACAGAGCTTCTGGAACTTGAGGTTAAATCCACTGTCTCCACCTGTTCCCCACGGGCTCTCACCACTGCCACATCAATTTCACTTTACACAGCTGTAAGTCTTCATAGAAAATCTCTAACTGCTCTCACTTTATTTTCTTCCATTCTTTTTTTCACTGTCTCTCAAACTCACGAGGCCCAAGTTGACCACGTATTTGGAGAGTCTCGCAAGCATTTATGTACACACAGAATACGACAAAAGAAAAGGAGTCACTTATGGCCGTGTCACCCTGAATGTGCCTGATCTCATCAGATCCTGGAAGCTAAGCAGGGTCAGGCCTGGTGACTACCTGGATGGGAGAAGAGGAGGAGTTGCCTCACAGATGCTCTAGTTGGAGAGCCCATGTTCCCCAAATGACATTCAGAGGAAGAAGCCGTGGATTTTGAGAGATTCATAGACAGTGGATTAGGAACTAGAAAATGGATGTTAACCCTGGGCCTCATGTAGAGATCGCACCTGGCTGTTCCACTTCATCTATTCTCAGAATCATTAGAGTTTAGATATTCTTAGACTGAGTGAAACGTGACATATTGGCTTCCATGGCAACACAGTTATAGTTTTGGCAACGCATATTTGCTTCAGAAAGCATTCTAGGATTTCTCCTTCAACCCACAAGCACACAATTTCCTAAAACATAATGAGCCATTTCTGCTCAAAAGCGGTTACAACCTACCAGTGCCATGCTCTCCATGTCTTCAACCACACTGTACAGCAAAGGGCCTTATGTAGAGGGCCTCGACATACGCAGCTGAAGAAGTTTCAGTGGTTTAGAGACAGAGTTACAACTATAGAATGTCCAGCTCTTAGTCTTTACAGATTTCAGGGAGACTGGGAAGGGTCCCCCCAAACTCAGCTTCCTTTAGAAGGTTGCATAAACTATTTTAATGATACTAGGTACTTAAAGCAGAAACTGAGACCATGGCAATTCTATAGCATTTGAAGCCAGTCTCCTTTAAGGTACAAAACTGGGCTCACAAATTCACACCAAAGGGGAAATTCCATTCACTCCTGGCTTCATTGCAAAGTGTGGCCATTTCCTGAGTGGGTGGAGGCGCAGGGTTGGAGTGCCAAGTTCAGATGTCCTTATCGATATTTGCAAAGATACACATGACAGAGGACGTTGTCTGAAACCTTTATGCTCAGAATAGCATTATTGACTTGCAAAGTGTAGGTGATTAAAATTTACTGAGTACCTGCCCAGTTCCAGGTATGGAGACAGGGTAGGGAGGGACACAGACCAGAGTCGAACACAGATGCTGCCTTCATGGAGCTCATTCTGGTGCATGGAGGACAAAAAAAAGGATATAAATGACTGTGACACATATGCCAAAGGAAAACCCATCGAGGTATCATATCACAAAATATCACATCATTGCTTCCATTCTAACTGCTGCAGGATTAATGCAAAAAGGGAGGTTCCAAGAGCCACAGGAGGCCAGAGGTGGGGGGTTCCAGGCAGTCAGGGGATCCAGGAGTGGCTTTTGAAGGTGGCATCAGATTGGCCATGCAAGGGTGCTACGTAAACTGGTGAGGAGGGCATGCCAGGAGGAAGCAGCAGGAGTAAAGACTCGGAAGTAATGTTTGGGGTATGTTTAGGCAATAACAAGTATTTCAGGGTGGCTGTAAATCAGGTATTTGTGAAAACATAATGACCGTCTATCTCATGGCGACCTCCAGTTGCCTTTGAAAGTTTCTGAGCGTAGACATGACATGCTCCAAGTGTGCTGACCTGTGTTCCCCAAGCAGGCGAACAGCACCCAGAGATTCCTTTCCCTTCTGGAAGATTAAACTTACAGATGGTGGGTCCATGGGGAGTCTCTGGAAGCCCAACTGGTTTTGTCTACCCAGTTTCTTTCCTGTGTTGTGAGGCTTTCTAAGCATCCAGATGGTCGTCTTCCACCAAATGACTTTTAAAAATAAGTGATGTACTCCAGTTCATCAAAGGATTGCCTTCTATCTCACTCACAAAGGGAGAGGGAAGGAAAGGATGTCATAAGTTTATATACTGAATATTTGGCAAGCGTCAGAACAAGAGTATGGTTTCCCGAGTTTAGAAGGCCCCGGGCTCCTCTTCTAGGCTATAAATTGGCATTTGGGGAAGCATCTCTTTCTGCACATCCCATACTATCAGATGCAACATCTAAGTGGGCATTTTCTGCCAGATTCAGCCAAAGGGAAGAGGTGAGAAATTGATGCTCGTTAGGTTCCAAAAACAGCCAGATTCCTACAGTGTACCACATCCGGGGATAACATAAACATCCTGGGTTCCTGCAGTGCGGGAAGGGGTCCAGGAAGGAGAAGAGCATGTTGCAGAAAGAAGGGCTGGGAAGGAAGGACGGGGAGGTTGTCGTCTAGAATAGAATGTGACAGCTAATGTCCAAGATGGCCTTCCAGGTGCTGGGACCTTATAAGCCTCTTCTTAAATTCTCACAGCCACCCTAACAACAGTGGCCCCATTTTGTGGAGGAGAGAATAGGTTTCTGGGGGTTGGGTCAACTGCCGAGGGAGGTACTGGGCCAATTCTAACCATGCATGTGGTTCCAAAGCATCTTCTGACACAGATGGGAGGGTGGGTCGCAGGGCCTGGGCTAGGAGGAGTTTTTGGGAACTGGCACAGATGGGAGCTCCCACCCCGGTCTGCAGCAGCCCGTCCGAGTGCAGGTGACTTGGGAGCCTGTGCTGCATGGGCAGGTTACGCTGTAGACTGGATTCACAAACAAGCACTCATGTAAGAGAGCAAAGAACCATCTGGAGAAGTGGAAGCCAGTCTGTAAAGGCAGAAGCTGAACAGATGATAAGAGGAATTAGAGTCAGAGATAAACCTTGGACTATACATGGTGGTAATGTTTGTATAATGTGAATGTCCTTAATGCTACTGAATTGTACACTTAGAAATAGTTAAGATACGGTCAGGCACAATGGCTCATGACTGTAATCCCAGCACTTTGGAAGGCTGAGGTAGGAGAGTTGAGAACAGGAGTTCAAGACCAGCCCAGGCAACATGGCAAGACCCATCTCTACATAAAATTAGCTAGGCATGGTGGCCCGCACCTGTAGTCCCAGCTACTCGGAAGGCTGAGGCAGGAGGATCACTTGAACCCAGAAGTTTCAAGACTATAGTGAGCCACGATTGGGCCATTGCACTCCAGCTGGGTGACAGAGTTAGACCCTGTCTAAAAAAAAAAAAAAGGCTACAATAAGTTTTATGGTCTAAACTACAATGCAAAAAAAATTGTTGTGCAAGATAAATAGTTCTAGAGATTGGTTGCACAACAATGTAATTGTACTTAACACTAAAGTGTACACTTAAAATGGTTAACATGGTAAATTTTATGTTATGTATATTTTGCTACCATTTTTAAGAAATCCTTTGAAAAAGTTGAAAAAGATAAGGCCTGGCTTTTCCACTGGTCAGAGAAGTCTGGCAGAGAGACGGAGCTTCCAGGTTGAAGTTCATCAGAGGGCACCGTTGGGACAAGTCGGGGAGGCGGTTGGCTGCTGAAGTTGCACAGGCCGGCTCTGGGCCCCGGGCTGACCTTCCCCACAGACGTACACAGCCAGCCTTGGGGACAGATGACAGCACAGAGGATGTATAAAGTTTACAAGTCAAAAGGTTGCCTTCTTGCAGACTAGAATGGCATTTGACGTTCATTAACTGTGAGTTTTTAAAAGCTCGGGCTGACGTCCTTCCTCAATTGCCTCCTTAATTCATTTTAAATTGAATCCCCAGACTGCTTGCAAAAGAGGGATTATGGAAGAAGATGAGAAAGCAGTCAGCTGGAAAGGTTGTTTCATATTTTGGTAACTAAAACCACGATGTCGCAGTCAAATATCATAATATGTAGCTTGCCCATGTTTTTCTTGAGAGTAGTTGGAAGACAGTTGTTCTGCAAAGAGAATGTTCTCATATGCTGCTGAGGGTTAGGGGGAGCCAAGGCTGCTGAAGCCTGCCCTCCTCCCTGAGCCCCTGGTTTGCAAAATAAATCTTCTTATTTGAAGACCTCAAGTTTTCCTAGAGGTAGTCAGTCTACCATGGAGGTTATGAGCATGGGAGTGCTACCTTTTGAGACAGACCTTCTGATTTCCCATTCAAGCTCCATCACTTGTCATGGGGACTTAGGCAAGTGACGTCAGTGCTCTGAGCTTCACTTTTATCATCCATGAAACAGGGAGAATGGTACAACCTCCCGTATGGGTGGAATGTCAGAATCTAATAAGGTATGTGTTCAAAACTTCTAACACAGTGCCTGGTATTAGTAACATTGTAAAGTTTTTAAAACTTTTAGAGTTTGCCATTAAAAGTAATGGCAAAAACCACGATTACTTTTGAGCCAACCTAATACAGAGTAAATTCTCAAAGAATGGTTTCTCCCTCACCAGAATGTAGTGAAGATAAAGTCCTCAGTCAAGGAAACTTCCTGCCCTGGGTAAATAACTGCTCCCTGCCACAGCCATGAACCAACCCTGAACTGTCCACATTTGATGTCCAAAGCCTTAGTGATATGGTTTGGCTGTGTCCCCACCCAAAGCTCATCTCAAATTGTAGCTGCCATAATTCCCATGAGTTGTGGGAGATAATTGAATCATGGGGGCGGTTCCCCCCATACTGTTCTCCTGGTAGTGAATAAGTCTCATGAGATCCAATGACTTCATAAGGTATTTCTCCTTTGACTTGGCTCTCATTCTGTCTTGCCTGCCACCACGTAAGACGTGCCTTTCACCTTCCACCATGGCTGTGAGGCCTCCCCAGCCACATGGAACTGAGAGTCCGTTAAACCTCTTTTTCTTTATAAATTACCCAGTTTCAGGTATGTCTTTATCCACAGCATGAAAACAGACTAATGCACTTAGCATGTTTAGCAGCTTCTCCTTTTTTATGGGACACAACCTTCTGCTGAGAACCCTTCTGGGCCCACTAGATGGATTTTGAGACTGGTGGCTGGGAAGCCTCAATTCCACTCATGATCAGGCTCCAAGTCCCTGGTCAAACCCCCTCTCTCTTTTCTAAGCATAGCTTTTCTTACCTAAAATGGCAACTGCCAAGTTTTGTGATCCCTGCAGGGCAAGGATTTAGTCATAGCACATCTACCTGGGAGCTGCGTGCCATCTCGGGCTAACGCCCAGCCCTCCACCCACCCCGGGCACTCTGTGGGGCTACAAGTCTGGCTGAGCATGGACGGAGCTGCAAGGCACAAAGGCATCAAGGCGACTGCAAGAGGAATACAGCCCAGGAGCCAATAATTCCTTCAAAGAGCGTGACTCTTAAAATAGTACTCATTTTTCTTTTCTTTATTTTATTTAAGATAGAGTCTCACTCTGTCGCCCAGGCTGAAAGTGCAGTGGCACGATCTCAGCTCACTGCAAACCCTGCCTCCCTGGTTCAAGAAATCCTCCTGCCTCAGCCTCCCAAGTAGCTAGGACTACAGGCACAAAACACCATACCCAGCTGATTTTTGTATTTTTAGTAAAGACAGGGTTTCACCACGTTGGCCAGGCTGGTTGCAAACTCCTGACATCAAGTGATCCGCCTGCCTTAGCCTCCCAAAGTGCTGGGATTACAGGCCTGAGCCACTGCGCCTGGCTAATAGTACTGATTTCTAGTTACACAAGCAAAGCATGTACAAATACATGATCTGTGTAAAAATGTAAGCATTGCAAGTAAAAATACAGCTTCCTTTTCACTCTAACAGTAAAGACCCCTCCAGTCTAGGCCTTTACACACGGATACATAGACCCTTAAAAAATAATTATGTGGGCATTTTAAAAACTGTGTGGTATCAGACTATAGGAATGGTGCTAGAATTTGGTATCTTTTTTTTTTTTTTGAGACGGGTCTTGCTCTGTCACCCAGGCTGGAGTGCAGTGGTGCGATCTCAGCTCACTGCAAGCTCCGCCTCCAGGGCTCACGCCATTCTCTTGCCTCAGTCTCCCAAGTAGGTGGGACTACAGGCGCCCGCCACCACACCTGGCTAATTTTTTGTATTTTTTAGTAGAGAAGGGGTTTCACCATGTTAGCCAGGATGGTCTTGATCTCCTGACCTCATGATCTGCCTGCCTCGGCCTCCCAAAGTGCTGGGATTACAAGCGTGAGCCACAGTGCTTGGCCAACTTGGTGTCTTTTTTTTTCTACTCGATAATATATGTTGGAAGCCTTTCCCCCTTCCATCTTTTTAATCGCACATAGTGTTACATAGGGTGGATGGGCTGCAGTTTATGTAACTGTACTCTTATGAATGGGCCTTAAAGTCATTCCTACTTTTTCAGTGATCATCCTGTTATGAACATCTGTGCATATTTTTCTAGATAGGTAATGAGAAGAAGGGAAAATGCGACTTTTATAGGTTAAATCCAGAATGAAGCATAACATTTTATGACTTTGTTCTCTGATTAGGAATTAGAGAAGGAATCAAGAGTGTCTTTAAGGAAAAATAATGGGCATAGAAACTGATCAGAGAACTAAAGTATAACTTTGCAATAGTCTAATAAAGTTTGTAGTGTTTGATCCATTCAAAGCATGTGTGGAACTGCAAAGGTTTCATACTATATTTGAAGATCTTTATAGAATCCTTCTGTATTTAAAAAATGTTGGCCAAGAAATTTTTGAAAAAGGAATATCCTATCACATCATGTATTATAAAACTAACTTAACAAAAGTCATATGGCATTGGAGTACTTATTAACCCATAGCTAAACAGGACAAGGTGGGTCCAATCAGACCTTAGCATACATAAGAATCCTAATAATACAGATGGGTAGGAAATGCTCCCGTATTTAATAAAATATGGGAGAATAATTGATGTGTTACTTGGAAAAGCTTTATACACTCCCTTCATACCATATACCCAACTAGATTCTAGATAAACTCAGAAATTTGAAAAATTAAACCTTCAGTCAGTATGACATTTTTAAAAAACAATTTGGCAACATAAAGCCATAATTCAAAGAAATGTTCGTAAGTTCTAGTAATTTCACTTTTGAGTGTCAGTCCTAAAGAAATAATCCTGATAAAGAAAAAGATGGCATGTCAAATTCTTTAGAAAAGTACAAAATTCAGTAACAGCCCACAGACTCAACAAAAGGACTATAGTAAAGAGTCATCTGAAATTATTACAGCCATTAGAATAATGAAACTTGGGCTGCAATGTTTTTATACCATGTACATTTTAGAAAGCAAAATTCGCACTAAAAGACACTGCGTTTCAAGAAATAGGATGTCAGCAAGATGACAAAAGAGGACTCTTCACCACTCATCTCCCATGCAGAAAATCAGTTTGCACAACTATCCCTACATGAAAACACCTTCCCAAGAGCTAGGGAAACCAGGTGAGAGATTACAGCATCTGAGTGTGGCATGGAAATAAGGACATTTCCACCATCACCTCTTCCCCAACCCCGAGCAGCACAGTATGGAGAGAGATCCTCTCCACTTGGGGGAAGGTAAGGGAAGTGAGCTCTGGACTTTGCCCCAGACCTACACTGGGCCTGCCTCAGGAAAACCCAGTGCCATGCAAGGGCCTCACAGCCCCAGACTCCAGACTGGTACCCTTGCACTGCGCATAAAGGCCTGCTCTGGCACCTGACCTGCCCAATGGACTTGGTCTCCGGGCCCAACCCACTAGCCCCAAGCTCTGGACTGCTTCCAGCACTTAGATGGCTTTCATAGCTCCAGACTTCAGGTCCACCCCAGCACCAGACAGGCCCCTGTAGCCTTACTCAGCAAGCCAGCAGCCACAGACCCAGCCTCCAGGCCAGCCTTGTGCTAGGCCAGTCGTCGTGGCCCTAGACTTCAGGCTTACTTCAGGTTCCAGACCCGATCTGAGCCAGGTTGGTCCACTTAGCTCCAGGATTTGAGCCCACCATAGTACCAGGTTGGCACCCCTGGCCCCAGGCTGGCAAATTTTTTTTTTTTTTTGAGATGGAGTCGCTCACTCTCTCTCACCAAGGCTGGAGTGCAGTGGCACAATCTCAGCTCACTGCAACCTCTGCCTCCCAGGTTCAAGCGATTCTCCTGCCTCAGGTTGGTCCACATGGCTCTAGGCTTTGAATCCACCATAGTACCAGGTTGGCACCCCTGGCCCCAGCCTGGCAATTTTTTTTTTTTTTTTTTTTTTGAGATGGAGTCTCTCTCTGTCACCCAGGCTGGAGTGCAGTGGCGTGATCTCAGCTCACGGCAACCTCCGCCTCCCAGTTTCAGGCGATTCTCCCACCTCAGTCTCCTGAGTAGCTGGGATTACAGGCATGCGCCAACGTGCCCAGCTAATTTTTTGTATTTGTAGTAGAGACGGGGTTTCACCATGTTGGCCAGGCTGGTCTCGGTCACCTGACCTCGTGATCTGCCCACCTTGGCCTCCCAAAGTGCTGGGCTTTCAGGCGTAAGCCACTGCGCCCGGCCCAGGTTGGCATCTTAAGACAGTCTCCAAGCCTGCCCAGTGCCAGGGCAGCCCCTGCAGTGCTATTCTCCAGCAGACCAGGGGTTTAGGCCTGTCCCAGGACACTCGAGTGCTAAGCCTGTCCTTGAGGACCCAGGCTCCAGGACCACCCACTGTGAACCCAGGTTCCAAACCAGCCCCCATGGTTCTAGGTACCAGTTCAGCACTCATGGACCCAGGCTCCATACCTGCCCCAGGTCCACTCAGCAGACCCTGGTGCCAGGTCAGCACCCATGGTCCCAAGAGCAAGGGTTGCCTTCATGGACCGAGGCTCCAGGTCTGTCCCAGGGCCTGGCCAGCCCCTACAGATCCAGGGTCAAAGTCCACTACAATACCTTATCAGTTTCTGTGGACCTAGGCTTCAGGCTGGCTTCCACAGTCCCAGTTAACAGGTTCACCTTAGTGGATCCAGGCACCAGGCCAGCCTACCCAAAGACTCCAGTAGCAAACCCACCCATGACCACACAAGACAGCCTGCCCAGAATCTCTGGACAGGCTATTGGTGAAAGGCTTTCTGAAACAAAGACTGAAATAAATCTCTACTTCCTCAAATGTGCAAACACCAACTTATACCCACAAGAACAATCATGGAAAAATGACTTCACCAAAGGAACAAAATAAAGCAGCAGTAACTGACTCTAAAGATATGGAGATTTATGAGCTACCTGACAAAGAATTCAAAATAATTGTTTTAAGGAAGATCAGTGACCCCACCCCACCCTACAAAACACAGAAAAACAACTGAACAAATCAGGAAAATAAATGACCCAAACAAGACATTTAATGAATGGACCACTAGACATACATAGAACATTCCATCCAACAGCGGCACAATGCACATTTTTCTCAGGTGCACACAGAGCATTCTCCAGGATAGATAATAAATTTAAAAATTCTGAAATCCTACCCAGTATCTTTTTTAACCCCAGTCCTTTGAAACCAGAAATCAACAACAGGAAGAATTTTGGGAAATTCCCAAATATGTAGAAATTAAGCAACATGTTCCTAAACACCAATGGGTCAAAGAAAAAAATTTAAAAATGTTTAAAGTATCATGAGACAAATGAAAATGGAAACACAACATACCAAAACTTATGGGATGCAGCAAAAGCAGTTCTAAGAGGGAAGTTTATAGCAATGAATGCCTGCATCACAAAAGTAAACACCTAATGTTACCTCAAGGAACTACAAAAAGAACAAACTAAGCCCAAAGTTAGAAGGAAGGAAATAATAATAAATGAGAGTAGAAAATATAGAAGATCAACAAAATAAAGAGTTGGTTTTTTTAAAAGGCAAAATTGACAAACCTTTAGCTAGACTAAGTAAAAAAAAAGACGACTCAGGCCAGGCGTGGTGGCTCATGCACACCTGTAATCCCAGCGCTTTGGGAGGGCAAGGTGGGTGGATCACTTGAGGCCAGGAGTTTGAAACCAGCCTGGTCAACATGGCAAAACCCCAGCTCTACAAAATATAAAAAATTAGCCAGGCATGGTGGTGTATGCCTGTAGTCCCAGCTGCTTGGGAGGCTGAGGCAGGAGAATCACATGACTCAGGAGGCAGAGGTTGCAGTGAGTGAGCCAAGGTCACGCCACTGCACTTCAGCCTGGGTGACAGAGCAAGACTGTCTCAAAGGCAAAACAAAAAAAAAACAACAAAAAAAAACTTCAGATAAAATCAGAAATGAAAGAGGAGAAATTACACTGATACCACAGAAATACAAATGACTAAAAAAGACTACCACAGACAATCATATGCCAACAATTTAGATAACCTACAAGAAATGGATAAATTCCTAGACACATACGACCTACCATGATTAAATCATGAATAAACAGAAAATTTGAACAGAACAATAATGAGTAAGAGGATTGAATTGGCAGTAAAAAGTCTCTCATCAAAGAAAATCCCAGGATCTGATGGCTTTGCTACTAAATTCTACCAAACATTTAAAGAAGTATACTGATTCTTCTCAAGTTCTTCCAAAAAACTGAAGAAGGAATACTTCCAAACTCACTGTACGTGGCATCACTCTGGTACTAAAGGCAGACAAAAACACTATAAAAAGCCTGTTACAAGCCAAAAATCTCTAATGAACATAGATGCAAAAGTTCTCAAGAAAATACTAGTAAACTGAATCCAACAGCACATTAATAGGATCATTTGCCATGATCAAATGACATTTATCCCAGGGATACAAGCATGGTTCAACATACACTAATCTATAAATGAGATACATCACATTAATGGAATGAAGAACAAAAACCTTATTATTTCAACAGATGCAGAAAAACCATTTGACAAAATTCAACTTCCTTTAATGATAAATTTTAACAAATTAGGTATAGAAGGAATGTGTCTCAACACAATAAAGGCCACGTAAGACAAACCCACAGCTAACATCATACTCAATGGTGAATAGTTGAAAGCTTTTTCTTCTAAGATCAGGAATAAGACAAAGATGTTCACTCTTACTACTTCTATTCAACACAGTACTGGAAGTCCTATCCAGAGCAGCTAGGCAAGAGAAGGAAATAAAGGGCATCCAAATTGGAAAGGAAGAAGTCAAATTGTCCCTGTTTGTAATGGCATGATCTTACACACAAAAAGAACCCAAAGAGTCCACCCAAAACTGTTAGAGCTAATAAACAAATTCAGTAAAGTCTGAGGATACAAAATCAACACACAAAAATCAGTAGTATTTATATGCACTAACAATGAATTATCTGGAAAAGAAATCAATAAAACAATCCTATTTACAATAGTTACAAAATAATAACATACTCAGGAATAAACTTAACCAAAATGGTGAAACCACTGTACATTGAAAACTGTAAGACATTGATGGAAAAAACTGAAGATACAAATAAATGGGAAGATATCCCATGCTCATAGATTAGAAGAATATTGTTAAAGTGTCTATACTACCAGAGTGATCTACAGATTCAATGCAATCCCCATCAAAATCTCAATGGAATTTTTCACAGAAATAGAATCATAAAATTCATATGGAGCCACAAAAGACCTTGAATAGCCAGGCAATCTTGAGGGGAAAAAAAGAAGCATTGTACTATCTGATTTCAAAATATACTATACAGCAATAGTAATCAAAGTGGGATGGCACTGGCCTAAAAACAGAAATCTACCAATGGAACAGAATAGAGTGCCAAGAAATAAATCCATGTGTATGGTCAACGGATTTTCAACAGAGATGCCAAGACAGGCAACGGGGAGAGGACAGTCTCTTCAGTAAATGGTGCTGGAAAAACTGAGTATCCATGTGCAGAGAATGAAATTAGGCCCTCATCTCACACCATATACAAAAATCAACTCAATGTTTAAAGACTTAAATGTAGACCTGAAACTGTAAACCTACCAGAAGAAAACACAGGGGCAGAGCTTCATGACACTGGTCTGGGCAAACATTTTTTGGGTATGGCCACAAAAGCATAAGCAACTAAAGGGAAAAGATGCAAATAGGATCACATCAAAGTAAAAGGCTCCTGTCCAGCAGAGGAAATGATCAACAGAGTGAAAAGACAACTTATAAAATGGAAGAAAATACTTACACACCACACATCTAATAAAGGGTTAATAACCAAAAGAAACCAAACACCCAACAGCAAGAAAGCCAATAACCCAATTAAAAAATGGGCAAAGGACCTAAATAGACCTCTAGACAACATACAAATGACCAACAGGTATATTTAGACACGTTCAACACCACTAATCAGGGACATGCAAATTAAAATGAATATGAGATATCATCTCACAACTGTTAGAATGGCTATTATCAAAAAGACAAAAGACAAGTGTTGGTGAGGATGTGGAGTAAAGGGAACCCTTGTGCAGTTGGTGGGAATGTAAATTAGTAATTATGGAAAACTGTATGGAGGTTTCTCAAAAAATTAAGAACAGAACTACTATATGATCCAGCAATCTCACTACTAGGTATACATCCAAAGTCAGTATGTCGAAGAGATATCTACACTCCCATGTTCACTGAAGCATTATTTACAATAGTTGAGATAGGGAATCAAACTAAGTGTCTGTTAATGAAGGAATCGATAAAGAACATGATGTGTATATACTCAATGGAATACTATGCACCCTTAAAAAAGGATATACTGTCATTTGTGACAAAATGGATGAAACTGGAGGATATTGAGTGAAATAAGCCAGGCACCAGTACATAGGATCTTATTAATATTTAAATGTAGAATCTAAAAGAAATGAGCTAAAAGAACCTTACGAGGAATAACTTCAAGAGATCTAATGGGCATCATGGTGGCTACAGTTAATAATGATACAATGTGTATTTGAAAATTGTTAAAAGTAGATTTTAAGTGTTCTCACCACAAAAAAAAAAAGGTAAGGTAATACATCTGTTAATTAGCCATTTCAGTGTATACATATTTCAGATCATGTTGTACACATTCAATATATATATAAATTTTGTCAATTTAAATATTTTTAAAATGTTAAATATAGTGTTTATAACCAGGTTTAAGAAATCATGCCAGTAAAATAGAAATGCTAGTTTTGAGTGATGAGATTATAGGTGACTTTTTCCCATTTCTCATTAGTTTATAATGTTCAAAAAACCATTAGCATGCATTAGTTTTACAATGTGTTATTTCATTGGGCAGTGACTCTGTTGAGTACTTACTGTGTGTCAGGCACGGTATTAGACTCTAGGGCTATGGCAGTAAAAACAAGAGATTTTTAGTCTAGTGGAAGAAAGAACAAATTAGCCATTCATAAGGAAATCCAACAATGTTATAAGCCACTGAAGAGAAGAAGGGTTATGAAATGGCCTCATTAGGAGAGGTGACTTATGGGGTGACAAGGGAACATATCTGTGGAGGTGACACAGGAACCAGGATGAGAATGAACCTGCCTTGCACAGTCATGGAATGGCCTTCCAGAAAGATGGAACAGCAAACTGTTGAAGAAGTTGCTAAGAATAACTGTGGTCATTTATAGAATGGAACAGTAATTCAGACATATTTAAAATTCTCACAGATAATATTCATGTCACAGGGGCTGGCCGCAACTATGCCCTGGGGAGGATTCTGTAATCTGCTGCCTTCCACATATAAATTTTGCCCTTGGCCGGGCTCTGTAGCTCACACCCATAACCCCAGCACTTTGGGAGGCCAAGGCAGGTCGATCACTGGAGGTCAGGAGTTTGAGACCAGTTTGGCCAACATGGTGAAACCCCATCTCTACTAAAAATACAAAAAATTAGCCGGGGATGGTGGCGGGCGCCTGTAGTCCCAGCTACTTAGGAGGCTGAGGCAGAAGAATCACTTGAACCTGGGAGGTGGAGGTTGCAGTGAGCCAAGATCACGCCACTATATTTTAGCCTGGGCAATGGAGCAAGACTCTGTGTCAAAAAAATTTTTTTTTTTTTTTTTTTTTTTGCTCTGACTAGTTATTGAAACTTGCACGTTTGCAAGGACTTGTGCCAGAAACCAAGCCAGGAAGGACAATCCTTGAATTGGCAGAAACACGTATCATTGTGCTTGTCATCTGTTGTTTATAGGTTTTCCAATAATATTTTTACCAAATAAAATATTAACTGAGAATTTATTTTGGTTATTGACTGAGTCTGGCAATATGTAGCAACAACTGCAGTCGACATTGAATGGCTTTAAGGCATACCAAATACACCATACTTTTTCTCATTATCAGTATCTCTGCTTTAAAAAGGAAAACAGCTACATAGCCAGCAAGTGGCACAACCACATTTGAAGTAAGGTCTTACTAAATCGCACCCCCGGCTCTTTCCAATCCAAGGAGAGTCAGCTCTAGGGCCACCTGTCTTGGTTCAGTAGCAGAAAACAACCTGTGTCTGGGTTTGATAAGTTCTCCCAAATAAACAGACTCTTAGCTGAAGCAGGCCCTGGATGTGACTGTGTGGACAAGTCATCAGTCTCTGAGAAGTAAACACGAACACGATCACAGCTCATAAATTCCCATCGCATTCCCCAGGAGGGCAGATGGCCAGGAGCCCTTGGGGTTTTCAGCCAGTACTGAGGATACCAGGCACACGCCCCAGCCCTCAGGAAGAAGGTGGAGCCTGGCCTTTCACTGCCTTTTTCAGTTGAAGAGCTGGAGACTGGCCCCTAATTACCTAATAGCCTAGACCCTGAAAAGTACCCCATGGAAACCAGCACTAGATTAGAGATGGGTCAGGTAGATAGCACCAATGGGGAGGGAGCAGGACAGCTTTGGCTCTGGGTCAGTGCCTGTCTAGGATCCCCCTCCTTGGGGGACCTGGTACCCTGCACTGTTAGTCCATGGTTCAGCTTCAGCCTTCCACTCTCCACAGCCTCAATCCGTGGTTCAGCCTTCCACTCTTCACAGCCTCATTGCTTTGCCCTGACGTCGGAAGGGAGAGCCTGACTTCAGAGCCCTTCCAGGACCAAGCACAGAGGTCCACAGAGCAAGGGGTAAGCTTTGACTGGACCAATGACCTATTCTTCCCTTGGGCAATAGCAAATACTCAAGACATGGAGCTTAAAGCGCTGATAGGGGGCTCAGTGTACCTCACTCAGCCAGGGCTGGCATACCCACACTCCATGGTTGGGGCAGGAAAAAGCACGGCCCCCAGGTACCCCACTGGCAGCCACCGGTCAACTGCTGGGGATGGTGGGGAGAAGACATCATTGGGTCCTTTTGCCCTTCCTCCCCTGTAGCCTGGGATGCCACAGAAGCTAAGCACACATCAGAGGGCCGATGGTCACCTCTTTATCTTTACAGAAACCCAAGATTCCAGAGACCATGAATGGCACTCTTCCTTCCCAAAGGAAGCCTGCATCAGCCAGGCTGTAGTGCCCTCATAGCCCTCCTGCTGTTTTCATGGGAGAGAATTAACTGGCCGTGACTGGCTAAGGACTGAGGTGCCCCCAAGGAGGCTTTGACCAAACAAGCAGAGGCATCCAAGGTTGGAAGATGTCTTTCAGATGCTGTAACTCACAGGACCATGAGTGTCCAAGGACACCAGGTAGATGGAGCCTTGCACCTAGACCAGTGCCCCATCCACTGTGATGTGGATTTTCTGGGAACCTAAAAAAAAAAAGTAGAACATCTTCCTTCCCACTTCACCTGGACGCCTTCTCTGCACTCACCATGGACAGTGGTCAGCATTAAGAAATCACAGTTCTGGCCAGGCCCAGTGGCTCACACCTGTAATCCTAGCACTTTGGGAGGCCAAGGCAGACGGATCACGAGGTCCGGAGTTTGAGACCAGCCTGGCCAACATAGTGAAACACCGTCTCTACTAAAAGTACAAAAATTAGCCAGGTGTGGTGGCGGGCGCCTGTAGTCCCAGCTACCTGGGAGGCTGAGGCAGGAGAATTGCTTGAACCTGGGAGCCGAGATCGCACCACTGCACTCCAGCCTGGGCAAGACTGAAACTCCGTCTCTAAAACAAAAACAAAAAATCACAGTTCTTAGCCAAGGGTGATTTCAGTACCCTTCTAGCCCTTGCTAGTTCTAGAAAAAGGATTGAGAGAGTATTCCTTGACCTAGTGTTTCCCAGGCTTCTTTGTATCACAGACAAGAGAAAATGTTTGCAAAACTCCCTGGGAGAAACACAGGAGGCTGCTCATAACTGAGCAGCCTAGACACTCACTCTTGTTGTCTATTCTTGCTGCGTGTTGGAGATCTCCACCAGAGGCCAATGAGATGTGGGGTAAAACAAAGTTAGGGAGGTTTAATGCCAGACCAATGTGCACAGCTGATCCTAAGCATTACATTAGAGAGGAAGCCATAATATGCAGCATTCCTGAACCTTTTTTAACCAGAGCCACCCTTTTGGTCCCCATGTAAACATCTCATGAAATGAGTGTCCTGGAGACTCCACTTTGGGAAACCTTTCTAGTAGATTTATCTGAAGACATGGCTTTATGATCTCTGTACTGGAACTTAGCTAATAAACCCCCCTTTCCTGTGACGGCAGGCAATTCACCCAAGACAGCTCAGTGTTTCCTGGTTTTAATCATGGGCCATCAACAGGACTTAACCCCTGGCCGTTTAAGATCTTGTCCCCCTCACCCTCCCTTCCCACATCCAGCTGCTACTGCAATCCAACTCTCAGCAGGGCTGGCCCTGGCCCCAGCTTCTGAAATGTGATCCCTTCTCCTGCATTTACCCAGGTTTTCCATCATCTAGCATCTCCCCTCCCAAAATGGATTTCTTTTTTCATCTGCATCATGTCCCACAATTCTTAAGGGATTTTGTATGGGGATGTACAAAATAACCTAGTCAGCAGGGGATGGGCAGGTGGGGGCAGGCAGTAAAGAAAGTAAGGAAAATGCACCAAGTTCAGGGCTCCTTAAATCTAGCTCCCAGATCTTACCAGAACAAATGGTCAAAACTAACTTTCTTCTTTTTTCTTTGAGACAGTCTTGCTCTGTCGCCCAGGCTGGAGTGCAGTGGTGCGATCTCGGCTCACTGCAAACTCCTCCTCCCGGGTCAAGTGATTCTCCTGCCTCAGCCTCCTGAATAGCTGGGAGTACAGGTGCCCACCACCACACCTGGCTAATTTTTGTATTTTTAGTAGAGATGGGGTTTTGCCATTGTTGGCCAGGCTGGTCTCAAACTCCTGACCTCAAGTGATCCTCCCGCCTCAGCCTCCCAAAGTGCTGGGATTACAGGTGTGAGCCACCACACCTGGCAAAACTAACTTTATTCCTGGGAAATGGAGCTTCACAGGGATGATGGTGAATCCAACCCCAGCATTAAAAGGTAGCTCCAGCTTCTTCACTGGTTGTCCATTTTTGAGTCATTGAAAATGACTTGCTTCTATTTCAACCTGCGTCCCTTCATCCATTTATTAAAAGCGCTTACTGCATGCTAAGTGTAGATGCAAGAATGAAAAGATGGAGCCGTTGTGTTCAAGGGACTCAGTCTGGGAGAGAGTCAGGCTAGCCAACAGTTAAAGCCCTATGTGATAAACTTGACAATGGAACCAGGAAAAGATGACAGGGCTCTTCCTTATAGGAAGACTTCAGGAGGAACCAGGAAGGCATCACAGAGGAGGTGACTCTTGAACCAAGACTTGGAGAAGTAGAATGTCATCATTTGGTTAAGGTGTGAGCTGTGGGTGAGCAGAGATTAGTGGAAGGAATTAGATGCAAAAAATCATAAGACACTCAAGAGGACCTAGTATGGTGAGAGAGGAGTTCCAGCAGCAAAGGTCAAGCTCAGGCGAACAACAATCACAAAAGCTTCGTGTGTCCTTCATCCTACACCAGGTGCCACATCAGATGCTTTACCCTTATCATCTGATTTCATCTTCAGAGCAGTTCTAGGGAAGAGGCATTATTAGGCCCATTGTACACATGAGGTAACTTGAGCCAAGACAGGTTCATTGACTTAAGGGACACCCCACTGCCCGATGGTGGGGTTGAGTGGGCTCCCTGAACCGTGGATTCTAACAGGTATCTGGGTATGTGGAGTGTGGAATCCTTTAAGGCAGAATTCAGTCCCAGAGTTGCCTAACTCCAAAACCCCTTCCTACCCATGCTGCCTGGCTGCCTCCTCCCTGAGCAGCATCAGGAAGCAGATGCAAGAGAGGCTGCCATGGCCCGGCCCAGCTAGGCCGGGTGCTGCCTCATGGAAAGAGAACTCCTGCCCAACCTCTTCCCTGATCCATCTCCACCCTCCTCTTCATTTGCCTCCCCTCCAGCCACAGCCTGGGCATGAGCGTTCCCTTGGTTTGGGCTCTTGGCACCAGGGACGCAGCTCTTTTGACTTTGGGTGGAGCAGAGAACGAGCTGCCAAGCCACACGCAGCCAGAGGCATCTCAGGTTGTCCCTCCAGACAGTCCTCGGAAGAACTGCCCTGCTGTCACTTCCCAGCTTTGGGAGTTTTCTCAGCATCTCTGGGCATCCTTCAGCCTGGTCCTGTCTAGTCATTCAGGAAACTGTTCCGCATGGACGTGGCTCTCTGCCCACCTCCTCACAGATCTCTGTCTCTAAAGGGTTTTAAAGGATGGAGGAACAAAGCTGCATTTCCAACCTGTTTATGGAAAAGGCCAAAAGACACTGTGGAGGACATGGGTGGAGGCCCAGTGGCTTCCCATCAAGCTCCCCAGAGTCCCTGAATCATGCAAATGATGAAGGAATCTTGGCCTCTGCCCTCCACTGGGTCAGAAAACACAGCGCCATGTAAACTTTTCAGAATTAACCAACTGCAGGACCACAGCAATCCCCTACAGACCCTTCTCCACACTGAGAGTTGATGTTCCCAAGCAGGACACAGGGGCAGGCTCTAGGCACATCTGTCCCATGTCAAGGGATGCATTTTAGAAACAGTTGGTCAGTCGTGTTGGGAAGAGCTGGTTTGTTAATTTCCACCTGGAGCCAGTTGCAAACATTGGCTGCAGTACATTGAGATGGAGTCAATGGGACCTTTGACAAGGATCATGGAGACCTTGAACCATGACCTGGCAGCCAAAGCCATCATCACAAACCAGCGTCTGAACGTGGTGGGAAAGGGGTGAGATGTGGGCAGTGAGGTTCTTGGGAGTCTCTGGCACCAGGTGTTTTTTTCAGTACCTTTGCCCTTCATCCATTCTTTGCCTATAGACAAGCTGCCCTCCAAACCCATCCAATTCCCACCTCCGTTTGCCTTGAGCCGCTCTTGAGATTAAGATTCAGCATCTCTTCCTTGTAAAGGGCCAGATTTTAGGTTTTGTGGAATCAGCTGTTGCAGCTACTCAATTCTGCAACTGTAGCACAACAGCTGCCACAAACAAAACATAAACTGATGAGTATAGCTATGTTCTAATAAAACTTTATTCACAAAAACAGCAGGGGGCCAGATGTGGCCCATAGGCCAGCGTTTCCTGATCACTGCTCTGGGTTTTCTTTTTCCTTCCTTCTCATTTTTGAATCCCGAGAACAGGAACAAAGTGTTAAAAAGGCAAGCTATTCATCTGTGTTGTTGCTTTTGGACTGTTCTTCCCTTATATTTTTGCATTTCAGAAAGTACACTTTGTCTTGTCTTTATAGGTGGTTATTTAAATTAAAAGCAGCTGTGAAAGGCAAGAATCCTCTTGGTGACTCTTTGGTCTATCTGGTGCCATGAGATAGTTTTTTAAAAACGTACTGTCTTTTTGTTTAGCTTGATACAAACTTGCTATATTGCAGAATAACTGGGGAAGACTTTCTGCATCATACAGCACCAGGCACAGAATAAATGCTTCTTGCCAGAATGAATGAATACATGGAAGCCAAACCGTTCGGAAATGACAGAGGTGATTCTAGATGGTATCATGGATATAATTCCTTAACTGCTCAAGATGTTGATTGTGAAACTTTGTCACACCTGAGCTTCCCGGGGAAACCAGAAAACTTATACGAAGACTTCAGGTAGAGACCCGGGTGAAGAGCTCTCCGCGGACTTGTCCCGTAACTGGAGACAGGTGACCAAAAAAGGCCATGTTAAGGCCACTCAGTCTCATGGATGCATAAGCACCTATCTTGCCATCCCTCCCCGTTGGCCTGTGGTCCTAGGGATAGAGGGGGATTAATAACTAGTGAGCCTGAGTCAGTTTTGCTCTGTAACTTAGGCTGGAGTGTAGTGGTGCAATCATGGCTCACAGCAGCCTTGAACTCCCAGGCTCAAGTGATCCTCTAGCTTCAGCCTCCCAAGTAGCTGGGACCACAAGTGACCACCACTATGCCAGGCTATTTTTTATTTTTATTTTTTAGAGATGGGGGTCTCCCTGTGTTTCCCAGGCTGGTCTCAAACTCCTGGGCTCAAGCAGTCCTCCCACCTCAGCCTCCCAAAGCGCTGGGATTACAGGCATGAGCTGCCACGCCCGGCCTAGTGAGCCAGTCTTGCCTGGTGATTTAGTCCTCGTGGCCAGGTGAAACCACCAGATGCTCCCTCCTCCAGCTCCCATGAAATACTCATGGGAAGTATACAGACCGATGACTGGAAAACAGTCATGATAAAATGAAAAGGGGAAAAAAAATTAGAACAGAAAACCGAATAACAGCAAGACTCCAGTTTTCTTTGAAATAGTTACCTATTTACACCCATAGAAACAATACTAGGAAGAAATAGATTACAATGTCCACAGTGATTATCTCTGTACCATAGAATCATTGATTTTGATTTTCCTTTTGTTACTCCCATATTTTAAAAAAATGTTTTCCTACAATCAATGTGTGCTTTGATGGTTTTAAAAAGGGTTATTTTAGACAGATAAGGTGGAATGGATATCCCAGCCTAACGTTTGTCTTTTTGAAAATAAAAGAGCAGGCTCCCAGGGCAATCTTCCCATCTGTCCTGAGGCAGGCATCCTGTTGGCCACATGGAAACTTCCAGAGAAAAGCTCTGGACAGGCAAATGCCAAAGGTACCCAAGCACCTGGGAGGCGCTGAGTGCTGCAGCCCTGAGCGGGGCCTGCCTGTGAGGAGTCTGTTGCTTCGGGCTGCCCTGTAGGACTTTCTTTGGTTCTTCTTCAAAGAAAATATGGCAGTACCTGTTTCAGCTTGGCCTGGCCTTTCCCTGCTCTTCTCAGTTTACCAAAAAATACCACAAAGTAAAATGAACAAATAGCATGTCTGGACCTTTTTTTCTTTTTAAAGCAGTTTTAAAAGGAGATGGATTTCATTTGGAAAGCATTCCAAAGAAAGGAGCGTTTCTTAAAGAAACACACATTTTGGAAAGCACAGCTCTCCTCTAGAAATTCTTGCTTTCTTAAACACAGGATTTTCTTTTGAGGTGATAGTTGGGTTGCCAGAGGGCTTCACCGGCTTTATCCGCTCCATCGGCAGTGGCTTGGTTTGCGTTAGCCACAATTCACATGACACAGGCTCCCCCTACTCAGAGGCATGGCCCACTTTGCTGCAGAGATACAGACCTGCCTGCTCTCCTGGGTCATGGCTGTGCTATGTTGGTCATGTCAGATACCTTACTAGAGTCCTTTGATGTCTTTTGCTCCTACTCAAACCCTACCCATGTTAGAGGCCATGAGGACCAAAGAATGGCATGTTCACTAAGGAACTCCACTCATCCCATCTGCCTTTGCACATTCACCTTTGCTTGGGTATTTATCATTCCCATCTCAGTGATCCTCTCCCTCCAGATACACACACAGATGCACTTCAAGGCGTCCCTCTGTTCCATCTTGGTTTTTACGGCCTGGGTCAAGGTCATCCTTTTGTCTGGGCTCTAAGTCTTGCTGGAGGTGAAATTCATCCTCTTGCTCCCCTGGAGAACAGCTGTGTCCATAGTCGAGGGCTGACTATGAAGAATGTTGTGTCTTAGAACTCTTAACACGTGATCACTCAAGTCCCAGCATCCTCCTCTATTTTTCATGATTTTTAAACGCAGCTTCTGAAGACCGTCATCGAGCCTGCCTTCAACTCCTCTTTGATGTTATGTTACAGCCACTATTGGGTTCTATTCTTTGAAAATTTGAGCAAGCAACCTTCCAAAACCCCAATACTCTTGCTGCCATGGACTTTGTCTGGACTTTTTTGTCTTGTTCTTGGTTGAAGAATCTACCATAACTTGTAGAAAACTCATGACTTAATGGGGGAGTATCAATATACAGTGCTCAGCCTGGTACTTGGCCATATGAAAGCCTAAGTTACATAGCTAATATCTATCCACAAGACAATAGAAATACTGTCAGTTCTCCCAGGAATTTCCCATGCCCACCTTCCATCTTTTTGGGGGGGGGGGGGGTCTCATTTTGGCCAGAAGAGGGCAGTGTTGCACATACGGTCTCCCCTGTAACAGCGGCTTCCCCAGGAGCCCAGAGTTTCTTACTAAATGACAGGTATTACTGGAACATTCCACTTGGCTCCTTTTTCTTAACTGTAGGCCTAAAATGGCCAGGGCAGCAAGGATGCAAAAATCAATGTGAACCAGGCCTTCAGGAGCTTGTGACTTGTGAATGTCAAGGCCCTTGAGTCACATTCTCCTAGTGCCACCAGGTACTTGGTGTGTGGGTGTGAATAGCTACAGCGTGCCTTAGAGGCTGGAGAGGGGGACACATTACATACACAGGGAAACCTGGTGGAAAGCATCGCGAGAGGGGACCACAGAGGGCTTCCAAGATGGCCAGGCGGAGCTGGGGAGAACAGCGCTCCAGGCAGAAGGAAAAGCCTCTTGGATGAGAAAGCAGATGTGTTGGAGGAAGAGCTGGGTGAGACCCAGTGTGTCTTGGGTCTTAAAATGTGGGAACAGAAGGAAGAACAGTAAGACTGGAGATGTTGGCCGGGTCCAATCACAAAAGGTAAAGGCTTTAGATTTGACTCTATCCTATCATCACAGCTAACAGTTAGTGAACATTTACTGTGCACCAGGGCATGGTTCTAAACATTTTTCAAGTTAACTCATGGAATCCAACAACCATGATCATCCCATTGCAAGTGGCCAGGTTCCCTGAGATGGAGGCTTTGGAATAAGAGGTGCAGGTGGGCCGGGTACAGTGGCTCACGCCTGTAATCCCAGCACTTTGGGAGGCTGAGGCAGGCAGATCACGAGGTTAGGAGATCGAGACCATCCTGGCCAACATGGTGAAACCCCATCTCTACCAAAAATACAAAAAAATGAGCCGGGCCTGATGGCTTATGCCTGTAGTCCCAGCTACTACTTGGGAGGCTGAGGCAGAATTGCTTGAACCCGTGAGGTGGAGGTTGCTGTGAGCCAAGATCACACCACTGCACTCCAGCCTGGCGACAGAGCAAGACTCGGTCTCAAAAAAAAAAAAAAAAAAAGTGTAGGTGGTGTTTTTAAGAATGCTCCTGGGATTAATACCTGGGGAGGAAAAGAGCAAGAACAGGTGGAGGCAGACATCGACCTGTGATCCAGTCTCAACAAAGGTGGTAGCCTACCCCAGGACACCTAGCAGTGGGGACTGCCCTTCAGAGATCTTCCAAGTTGGGATGAGGGGTCTTGGTCTTCATACACCGGTATCAACCAGTCATTGGATACAGGTGCTCCAAAGAAGGGGCCGTGACCTTGGGCAGCTCTCTTAGGCCAGGGTCAGTTTCCGGAGAGAGACTCAGCTTAGGGCTATCAGTTTGCAGCACTCCAAGAAGCTGGGGAAATCAATCCTTTAGTACTGAAGTGGGTTCTGGCTAATGCAGCCCAGAGTCCACTACTCTGAGCCTAGGAAGCTTCCCAAGGTCTCAGGTCACTCGTCAGTGCAAGAGGCAGGACTGGAAACCAAAGCAGCCGGCCACAGGGTCTGAGCTCTTCTCCAGTCACCACCATACTGCAGTGTAGATAGTGGGGCTCAATGGAGATTATTTTATTTATTTATTTTATTTTTTATTTTTTTTAAGATGGAGTCTCTGTCACCCAGGCTGGAGTGCAGTGGCGCAATCTCGGTTCACTGTAAGCTCCACCTCCCGGGTTCACGCCATACTGCTGCCTTAGCCTCCTAAGTAGCTGGGACTACAGGCATCTGCCACCACACCTGGCTTTTTTTTTTTTTTTTTTTTTTGTATTTTTAGTAGAGACGGGGTTTCACCGTGTTAGCCAGGATGGTCTTGATCTCCTGACCTCGTGATCTGCCCACCTCAGCCTCCTAAAGTGCTGGGATTACAGGTGCGGGCCACCGCACCCGGCCCAACTTGATGGAGATTTCTAAGCAAGAGGAAAGTTGAGGCTCAAGTCTTTCTTTGGGAATGTAGCTTTTGATGAGGTAAAATGGGTGGAAGGAGAAAGACTGGAGATGAGAATACCTCTTTTTATATATAGGTTCACACATATATAAAGGAAATGCCAGCCTTATTACTGTATTAACCCGTTCTCACACTGCTAATAAAGACCTACCTGAGACTGGGTAACTTACAAAGGTTTAATGGACTCACAGTTCCACATGGCTAGGGAGGTCTCACAATTGTGGTGGAAGGTGAATAGGCTCAAAGTCATGTCCTGACATGATGGCAGCCAATAGAGCATTCAGGGGAACTGCCCTTTCTAAAACCATCCGATCTCGTGAGACTTACTCACTGTCACGAGAATAGCACAGGAAAAACCCACCTTCACGATTTCATTACTTCCCACTGGGTCCCTCCCATGACACATGGAAATGATAAGAGCTACAATTCAGTATGAGATTTGGGTGGGGACACAGCCAAACCTATGAAATACAAAATTCAAAACATACAAAAGTGAAAATGAATCTTCTTACTCCTGTCCTCTCTGCTCCCTGGATACGGCCATCCTTACCCGTTTCTTGCATGTGCTTCCAGAGCTAGTATATGCATATTTAAACAGACACAGACGGGTGCCATATTTCACACTCTTGGTATCACACTATACACACTGTTCTGCACAGCTTTTCACTATGAACACCACTTACACATTGCTACGCCACCATTCACACGGAGCTGTCTTATTCCTTTAAAAACGGCAGACCTTTGCATTGTATAGATTCACTATAATTTAATGAACCAGACCTCTGTTAATGGATATTTTTGTTCCCAATCTTTTAGTAATGCCATAATGTTTGCACATGTGGCAGCCTGCACATATGAGAGTATTTATATGAGAGAGTCCCAGAATTACCAGATGAGAGGGTATATGCAGTTATTTTGACAGAGCCAAATCGGTTTTTATAAAAGTCAACCCTCTCCTCCCAGTATGATAGCACCTGTTTTCCCAAATCCTGACTCTGAAATTTTGCCAATATGTGAGAAAGAGTAATTCACTGTGTCTTTCATTTTTTTTAAATGTTATTATGAGTGGGGCTAAGCATCTTTTAATACGTTTAAGAGATATTGACGTTTTCTTTCCTGTGAACTATCCACCTTCTGTGTGCTGGCCAGCCCAGCTGAAGGGAGCAAACAGAATCCCTTTTTGCCGAAGGCAACCCCTCCCTTCAGTCGGACAGGCCAGCATTGATCAGAGCCTTTGTTAATTAGGTAACCTGATTCCCCCCCATCCCCAGGACTGTCCACCTTCTCTGTGCATTTCTGGTTTTGGTCTTTTACCAAAGCGGGGCTCTTTCCTTTTTGCTATGCATGACAAAAATTCAGAATATCCTTTGAAAACGACATCTTCCAAGGAAGCCAAGTATGGAAAGCAAAACGGAGGCTCTATATTTGAGGCCAGGGCGGGATTCACAGGGTGGAAGGCAGGGAATGTCACCGTCAAGGACATCCGGGGGTTTATCCCCATCCTGGGGTGGGGAATCGGGGTCTGTGTTGCTGTCAGCACTTGGGGAAGCTTCTGGGACTCCCCTGCCCCCAGCACAATTTCTGGGACTCACCTCCTCTCTGCACGCTCTCTGCCTCCAGCTCATGTGCTCCTCGGTGCAGAAGGCCCTGTTTGAGGAGGAGGACCACGTCAAGAAACTGCAGCAGAAAGTGGCCACCCTGGAGAAGCGCAACCGGCAGCTCCGGGAGCGGGTGAAAAAGGTCAAGAGGTCCTTGCGGCAGGCACGTAAGAAGGGCCGCCACCTGGAGCTGGCGAACCAGAAACTCAGTGAGAAGCTGGCGGCGGGCGCGCTGCCGCACATCAACGCCCGGGGGCCCGTGCGCGCCCCCTACCTGCGCGGGTGATGGGCCCGGGGGCTGCCGGGTGTGCAGGGCCAATCCTGGCGGTAATTGAGAATGAGTGAGGTTTTGTACATGCAGCTGTTTCAAGCGTTGTAGGAGTTTTTGTTTTTAATCACGCATTCAGTAGAGTCTAAATGGATAAAATGCAAGGCTTGCTTTCCCCTTGGGTGCTGGCCTCAACGTCAGACCCCACGCGCTGCCCCTTCCTGGCCTGATCCCAGACACAGTGCCTGGCAGTCCAGAAGCAGCGGGATCCCTGAGTGCTGTGTGCTCGCCTGCAGAGCGGCCTAGAAAGAACTCTGACTGGGGAGAGAACACTTTAGAATCTCTAGTGTAAAAGACATCAACGTGCTTAGCCTTTATTTCAGAAGAAAATCAGAGTGGTTCTGAGCTCCCCAGTCCAGGACAACCACTAGTCCTGATGAGTGAGCTGACCCTAGTGCTCGAACCTGCTGCCACCTTACTGTACATCTTTGGAAGGGGATGGTGGCCTTGCACCCGAGATGCCTGAAAATCAACACGTGCAGGGCCTCCCTATCCAGCCAGCATTTTCCTTCCAGCGGAGGCAGGTGAAGACTTAATAAGCTCATCACAGGGGAGGGAATTGAATTAGGAGCAGGGCAGCAGGTAATTAAACAAGATAAATTATACCTGATTTCCAACACCAGCTACGACGAGATGAAGATGATACCTATGGGTCATGTTAACACGGGGGCAACTGCCTTGATCGGCCTGCCATGGGTCATCAAACTGCTTCCTAAATTGAGAGAACCTGAGCAATCTCTCAGCCACTGCTATCGTCTAACTTCTTGTTTGCTCAGTAATTGTTTTCTAATGTCTCTGAATTCAAAGTGAGGTGCCCCAAGACGCTGTGAACTTCTGCAAAGACACCTCCTTACCTATTGGGATCGGGTGACGTGACCTCACTCCCAGCCAGGCTCCCAAAGGTCTCATTCCAGCCATTCCAATCTCTTCTTTATACAAACACTTTCCCCCAACAAATCTTGTTTGTTTCGATAGGAATACTTGTACATCAGGGCACTTCTCCTTATGTCCGTTCCTTACACCACCGAAGCACTTCTTCGCCTTTCCGGAAAGAACACTTTTAAGACAGTACTATAAGTAAACATGAGAGTATTCACTATACTTATGGCTCAGGCACATTTGAGCAGGTCCCAGTTGTGTGATTAAGAAGTCAACTGAGTGGCCTTTTCTGGGTTATCTTCTGATCGTGGCCTTTCAACCCAACAAGGGCCCTTCCCTGCTGTTCCACTGATAAAGGCTCCTGGCCCTTCATCAGGATCTGTCCCCCAGAGACCACCCAGACACTGCAGGGCCTGGTGATGCTGTCCTCTGCACCGGAAATGACAGGCACTCTCAGATTTCCACTCTTCCGCCTGTAGGAAAGCTGGGTGCTTCTTGTTCTGACAGCCAGTCTGGCGAGATGAGTCTTATGCCGCTTGAGTCTTGGTGGCAGGCTGCTATCCAAGGGGGAGAAGTCTCTGCTCTGCTCTGGACTGGACAGAAGAGAGACTTTTACCCCAGGGCACTCACACAGCCAAGCTTCTGCCACCACTTCATTAGCTGTATTCTCCATAGTGTGGTGTAATAGCAGGTGTGTCTTCTAGTGTATTCCTACTGGGGACATTTCCTCAAAGCAGTTTTGCTCCCCTGCAAGGGAATGGTCAGCCTAAGGGTGATGTACAGCCCGTGCTTGGAGAACCGTGGAAGCTGCACCCCTACAGGTGCATTCTGTTCTGCTTTTGCAATAAATACGAGCGGCGATTTCAACCACAACAGTGAGATGATGAGTGTTTCTTTTGGGTCAGGGAGATTTCAGGATTTCCAGCTTTGGCCTGGAAAAGCGATTTAGATCCTCTGGGGAAATGCCTGTGAGTAACACCTGGGGCATTGAGGAGCCTGAATTCAAGCCTGCTCTGCTGTCCCTGTCTGGATGTGGCCTCACCCCGTCTCGCCCTGAGGTTTCCGTTTCTCAACACACCTGCAGAAAAGCAGTGTTCTCCTGCCTGGCTCCTCACAAGGGACAAGCAGCAACATTAATCGATGTCTTCAGAAAAGTACACTGAGATCTGCTGCCAAAGGGGACTCCCCAGACCCCTGTTATCTGCTGCACTGTCATCTTCTGCTGCCCTTGTCATCTGTTAATTGTAGAAATATATTATGCTTCACACTCTAATAATTACTCAGACCTTGACTCACTGTAGCCAGCCTGTCTGGACACTATCTCCGAGATCCAGGCCATTGTTTACTTTCCCTTTGTGGTACGAGGAGCCCAGGAGACTTCCAAACTCACATAACAAGAGCCAGGTAGAGTCTAGAATCTTCAAACTGCAGTTTCCAGAAATCAAGATAGCAGCATGTGGGCCATAGCTAGCATGGGTTTAAATTCTTGACCTATAAGAGTTTGAGACCAGCCTGGCCAACATGGTGAAACCCTGTCTCTGTTAAAAATACAGAAATTAACAGGGTGTGGTGGTAGGTAGTCCCAGCTACTCAGGAGGCCAAGGCAGAAGAATCACTTGAATCTGGGAGGCAGAAGCTGCAGTGAGCCGAGATTGTACCACTGCACTCCAGCCTGGGCAACAGAGTGAGACTCCATCTCAAAAGAAAACAAAACAAAACAAACAAAAAATTCTTGACCTAAGCCATGGCCAAAACCCCCAGAAAGTCCATTTATTTAACCACAAAGCCAAGAAAGCCAAACATCAGATGTAGGGCAACTTAGGTTGAAGTCATAGCCTTACCAGAACTCATAGAAAAATCTCAGTAACTCACTTGAAATGAGGGGGACCTCAAAAATCTTAATAGATATATTCAGTCCAATTCCCCTCAACTCATAAACCCTACTGGGCTTTCCTGCTAGCAGAAACAGCAGCTCCCTCCCTGTCTGATGAAGCTGTCCTTACCTTGCTTAAGGACCGCACATGGCCTTTCCTGAGATACTTACTGTGTGTAAAGAGCCGAATTGTCTTCACGCTCCACTCTTGGGACCAGCTACATGATTTGCAGGACCCCAGTGCAAAATGACAATTCACAGCCTGTTATTAAAAAAATTGAGAATTTCAAGGAAGCAACAGCAAAGCATTAAACCAAGTGTGGGACCCTCTGAAGCACAATGCTCTGTGTGACTGCATGGTCAAAGGCCCGTGAAACTGGCCCTGCCCATGATACCATTTCATCTTTACCTCTAGATATATAATTAGATTAATTGGACATAGGGAAATTCACCAAGTCACACTCAGAAAACTGCTTACACACCAAAGTAATTTCTAGATTTTGCCAATTTATAGTGGTTAAAGCCTAAGGGTTATACGGTGGGAATGGATACTTAGTGTCTTTCCTAGATTAGCCAAGGGGAAACCTACATTTAGAGTGTGCAGAATTTGTTTATATGGGTGTGTTTGATAGTGTCAGGATTCAATGTACTAGCTCACTCAGGCAGCTGGAGGTGGTTCTTGCTCAGTTACTTGAACTATGGACTCAATGGTAACCTATGCTGAATGAAAATGAGATGCCAGAAGTTGCTAGGTATCATTTAGACAAAACGATCCAAAGGATTAGGGAGACAGGAAGTTTCAAGTTGCAACTCAGTCAGCTAGTTCCTAACTTGACACCTGAGAAGACCTGGAACACATTCATTTTAGAAAGTATCATGTGTCGGCATCCTTGAAAAGCACAGAGGCAGTCATACTTGGAAGCTTAGAGATGAATGTGGGAGATGCTGCCATTAACTTGGGTCTCTGAGCTCAGTGTGGATTATGGGGTCCTAGGGTACAAACACCATGTAGCCATGCTCAACTTCCAGAGACAAAGTGGATGTGGTCATTGTAATAGGAAGCAGGCCAAGGAAGTCATCCAAATGGTTGATCATAGAGTTCCTAGGACTGAAAAACAGATGGACCTCCTAGGAAAGGCTGGACTGATTTGTATACCAGAAAGAAAGACAGAAGAAAGAAGAGAGAGCAAAAGAGAGTGAGCAAATGAGGGAGGGAAATAAAGAAGAAAGGAAGGAAGAGAAAGAAAGGAAAGGAAAGGAAGATGAAAGAAAGAGGGAAGGAAGGAGAGAGAGAGAAAGAGAGAAAGAAGGAAGAAAGGAAAGAAAGAAAGAGAAAGAAGGAAAGAAAGAAAGGAAAGGAAAGAAGGAAGGAAAGAAAGAAAGGCAGGAAGGAAAGAAAGGCAAGAAAAGAAAAGGACAGAAGGGAGGGAGGGAGAAGGAAGGAAGGAGGGAGGGAGGGAAGGAAGGAAGGAAAGAAGGAAGGGAGGGAGGGAGGGACGGAAGGAAGGAAGGAAAGAAGGAAGGAAGGGAGGGAGGGAGGGTGGAAAAGAAGGAGGGAGACCTAGGCCAGGCATGGTGGCTCACGCCTGTAATCCCAGCACTTTGGGAGGCTGAAGCAGTTAGATCATTTGAGGTCAGGAGTTTGAGACCAGCCTGGCCAACATGGTGAAACCCCATCTCTACTAAAAAAAAGTACGAAAGGCCGGGCGCGGTGGCTCAAGCCTGTAATCCCAGCACTTTGGGAGGCCGAGATGGGCGGATCACAAGGTCAGGAGATCGAGACCATCCTGGCTAACCTGGTGAAACCCCGTCTCTACTAAAAAAAAAATACAAAACACTAGCCGGGCAAGGTGGCGGGCGCCTGTAGTCCCAGCTACTTGGGAGGCTGAGGCAGGAGAATGGTGTGAACCCGGGAGGCGGAGCTTGCAGTGAGCTGAGATCCGGCCACTGCACTCCAGCCTGGGCGACAGAGCGAGACTCTGTCTCAAAAAAAAAAAAAAAAAAAAAAGTACGAAAAATTATCCAGGCGTGGTGGTGGGTGCCCGTAACCCCAGCTACTTGGGAGGCTGAGAAAAGAGAATCACTTGAACCTGGGAGGCAGAGGTTGCAGTGAGCCAAGATTGCGTCACTGTACTCCTGCCTGGGTGACAAAGCAAGACTCTCAAAAAAAGAGAAATCTAGATCTGGCAGACAGAAGCCTGACTTGAGCCTACATGTATGGGAAAGTCATGGCCCTTCAACCAGTTCCAAGACCTAAGAGTTCATAGAGCCCCTTGATCAAAGGGAGGTCAGGAACCCTTGAAGAAAGGCATTGTGGTAATGTTACAGGATGCTATAGATCTTCCTACACTTACTAGAAAGGGAGCTTCAGATGCTCACCAGTGTAACTGTGCACCACAGCAAAGGAAATCCTAAAACCTTCAAGAGATTATTGATACTGGTGCTGAGCTCTTACTGAGACAACAGTTAGAGGGGATGCTTATGGGGGTCAGAGAGTAAATAGTGCTCAGGCACAAATCCACCTCACATTAAGCCTCACGAGTCTGTAAACCCATTCTGTGGCTCTTTTCCCAGCTCCTGAGTAAGTAGTCAGAATAGATATTCTTGGCATTGGGCAGATGCCCACATTGGCTCTCTGAACCGTGGGGTTAAGGTTATTGTGTCAGGGAAGGTCAAGAGAAAACCCTGGAACTTCAATTTGTTAGTAATGGTAAAGTAGATAAAGAGTAAATAAAATATAAACCAGGAGAATAATATTTTACCAAATGGAGAATATTAGCAAAAAGATAGAAATTATAAAAAGGAATCCAAAGGAAAATCTGGAGTTGAAAAGTACAAATAACTGAAAAATTCACTCAAGGGGCTCAACAGCAGATTCAAACAAGCAGAATAATCAGTGAACGTATAGATTAACAAGGCTGAGAAAGAAATAAAAAGGAATGAAGAAAAATGAACAGAGCCTAAGAGATGTATAGGATGCTATCAAGTGGACCAACATACACATATTGAGAGTTCCAGAAGGAGAGGAGAAAAAGAAAGGGACAGAGAGTAGATTAGGAATTCCCAGGTGCTGGACATGAATGAGGAGTGGGTATAGGGTCTCTTTTGGAGTGATAAAATGTTCTAGAATTAGATAGCAGTAGTATTTTACAACACTGTGAATATACTGAAAACCACTTAATTATACACCTAAAAAGGGTTAAAATGGTGAATTTTTTATGCAAATTTTATCTTAATAAAAGGAAATCATTGTCTCAGTTCCTCCTGCTTTCCCTTCGTCAATATAAACCCTCAATGGATGCAACTTACCCAGCACCAATGTCTTTACTTGTACCATTTTCTCTACCTTTTGCTTGGCCTCTCTTTGTCCACCTCTATCTGAGAAAATCCTACTCAAGTTTAAAAATCTTGCCCAAATGCTATCATGGTTCTCATTCCTCAAAGCAACTTTTGTAATTCTTTAAAATATTATAGTTTAGAAGTGGATAGCTATTGAGAAGACGGGAGCTATCCAGTCTAAGCCCAATTGGAAAGTTTTGCTAAGTATCAATTTGTGAAATTGTGGTTTAAAAAAGCATACACTATAAAACTACCATCTTAACCATTTTGAAGAGTGCAGTTCAATAGTGTTAAACATATTCATACCATTGTGCAACAACTGAGTATCACTGAAACCTTGATTGGTGAAGTCTTCCCTAACCCCCTAATTGGAATCAATGACTCCTCCCTCTGTAATTCTATAGCATTTCGGGCATGCTTTTGTTCTGGACCACATTTCTTTCCAGTTAGCTCTTGTGTCTGTTCCTCTCACTAATTTTTGAGCTCCATGAGGACAGGGCTTGTGGCTGACTCACTTCTGATCTTCATGGCCTGCACACTGTGACACAAACTAAATGCTCATCGAGGAAAGAATGAAGGGATGAAGATGGTAGCATCAGGTACCAAGGCTGCCAGCATCGTAAGAACTGGAGGTGTGGAGTGAAGGAGACAAAGGATTCTTCACCACTCAGGTTTCCTCCTCTTCCTCTGCATCCTAGCCTCACATCTTGCCTCAGCCCTGGCCAAAAGCAGGGGCCATGACAATCACTCCTTGGGTTCTAGGGTCTCGTCAGTGTCTGGCCTCAAGAAAACTGCTACACCAGAATAGTTTCATGGCTAAATCCTCTAGCTGTTGAACTGCTATGATTCAAAACTGTTTTTTCTATATCTAAAGATTTTTTTAGCTTCCAACTCTTTCTAGCTTCCAACTCTCCTGGACTATAAGATCATGCAAAACATCCTCCAATAGTAGCATTGGCTCCCCACCTTGAATGACCGACTATACAATAAGATGGCTACATGGCAAATTCACTTCTTGGTGTCCCAGTAAATGTTTCTCCAAGGAAGGAGAAACACTTTTCTTTTTTCTTTTTTTTTAGAAAGCCCCTTGCTTTTCTCCCCCCTTTGCCCTCCTGCTGCCACTCCCTGTGTGTCTCCAGATCATATTGGCTTTGGCCCTAGAGGCTGCACATAGCGAAGGGGTAAAACTGTAATTAGCTTGTCTGCAGCTTTCTTCCGCTTTTGCTAAGGGCTCAGAAAGGAGGCTGAAAAAGAGAACTAAAGTGAAACATTTTTGTTATCTGTTTTTTCCAACTAATCCTGCTTCCCTTGAAAGATCACAAGTTGGCTGCATTATTCTGCCCCTACGAGATGAATCTCCAGTTGCCAGATGCTTGGGCATGAACTAAATGGCCTGGCATTTCATTTCTTCCTGTCCAATAAAATGAGAATGTTTAAACCAGACAGAGAAATGTCCTTTTATTAAAAACATGTCTTTATTATGTAGCTGGGTATGCTGGGAGTAGACTTCAATATTTCTGGACCTTTAGATGCTGGAAACAGGGACAAAACTGCCACTATAAAAGTGCCAGACAATTACATAATGTGACTCTAAACTAATGGTTCTCAACCCTGGCTGCCCAACAGGAACGACTGGGAGCTGTAAATGAAAGGGTACCTGCCAGCTTCCCCCTTCCTACCTGAATGGGCCTCCAGCATAGACATTAAAAACAAAATGAAGCAAAGCACTACAAAACAAACTGCCTTCTGCATAAAGATACTATGCAGCCAGGATTGAAAAATCACTGCTCTAAGGGTAAAAGAGGTTCTTTCCCTTTGGAATAAACACTTTATTCTGGGAAAAATTATTTGGGGAGTCCCCTTGATAAGAAGATACAAGTTAAGGCCCTTGGAGTAGCTCTGAATATCAGTAAACTGATACAAACACTCTAGACTGATATCTTAATGATCTATTGCTGTTTAACAAGTTACTACAAACTTAGTGGCTCAAAACAACACGCATTTATTATCTCACGGTTTCTATGGTTCAGGAATCTAGGCATGGCATAGCTGGGTTCTCTGCATCAGGGTCTGTCACAAGCCTGCAATCAAGATATCAGGCTGGGCTAGGGTCTTATCTGAAGGCTCGACTGAGAAGAATCCATTTCTATGCTCACATGATGGTTGGCAGGATTTGGTTTCTTGCAGGTTGTTGAACTGAAGCCCTCAATTCCTCCCTGGCTGCTGGCTGCCTTCAGTTCCTTGCTAAGTGGGCCTCCCCAGCATGGCTGCTTGCTTCATCAAAGTGTGCAGACTAAGAGGGCAAAAGAGAAAGTCTATAACAAGATGTAAGTCACAATCTTAGGTAACCTCATCGAGGAAGTGATGTGTCATCAGTTTTGCAATATTCTGCTGATCAGGGCAAGTCACAGGTCCCATGCATGCCCAATGGGCAGGAAAGTCACAGGGACATGAATACCAGGAGCTGAGGACCTAGGGGAGCCAGCTTAGTTGGCCTGCCACACCTGGGCTTTCATAATTCAACTTAACCTTATAAAAGCACAGCCTATGGTGAGGCAAGTACATACCCACAAACATAGTTTTATCACTGTCTCCACTATTTCTATTCCACCACCACTAGGGGCTTGGTATTTTTATGAGGGGCAATTGGCAACCCCCCAAGGTATCTGGGAATCACAGAAGCACTGGTAAGTCATCCACGGTCTCCCTGATGTAGTCCAACATCCAACAAAGAGTGTATGAGACTCAATTAAAGCACAGAGAAATCCAGGATAAAAAGGAATTCTAAGGGCTCTGCAGGCCAACTCCAATCCAAACTCAAATCCCTTCTTTAAATAGCCCTCTGTTTTAGTTCAGGCTGCCTATAACCATAGACTGGGTGGCTTAAATAACTAATACTGATTTCTCTTAGTTCTGGAGCCTGGAAGTCCAAATCTGGTTTGCAGATGGCATCTTCTCATTGTGCCTTCACATGACAGAGAGCAGAGAGAGAGAAGAACCACTTTCTTGCCTGTTTTTGTTTCTTTTTTTTCCTTTCTTTTTTTTTTTTTTTTTTTTTTTGAGCAGAGTCTTGCTTTGTTGCCAGGCTGGAGTGCAGTGGTACAATCTCGGCTCACTGCAACCTCTGCCTCCCGGGTTCAAGCAATTCTTCTGCCTCAGCCTCCCGAGTAGCTGGGACTACAGGCACCCACCACCAAGCCCAGCTAAATTTTTTGTATTTTTAGTAGAGATGGGGTTTCATCGTGTTGGCCAGGATGGTCTTGATCTCTTAACCTCGTGATCTGCCCACCTTGGCCTCCCAAAGTGCTGGGAATACAGGTGTGAGCCACTGTGCCCGGCCTCCTCTCTCTTCTGCTAAGGGAACTAACCCCAACGTGAGGCTCCACTCTCATGACTCAATTGCCTCCCTGATTACCTTCAATACCATCACATTGCAGGGTAGAGCTTCAACATGGGTATTTTAGGGGGACACAAATAGGCAGGTCATAGCACCCTCTCTGCTGGCTACCTGGGCTCAATGGGGAAATTTACAGTGACATGTTTCTTAAGGAGAAGGCCATTGCTGTGAGAGGCTAAAGGATAGTGCTGACTTTTATTCTTCTTCCTCAGAAGTGCTTTCGCTATGATGCCTAGAGATGACTTAGCTTCTCTGCACTCATTTCCCCAAGAGTAAATTTAAAATCAATCAATCAATCAATCCACCCATCCGTCCGTCCGTTTACCCACCCGCCCACCCACCCATCCACCCATCCATCCATCCATCTTCACATCTATCTTGCTTTCCAGTATGGCCCCTGAAAATACGTGGCGGGCACCGATTTTTTCATACTTGCTCAAGTGCGTGGATCTCTTCCAAGGGATAGCTTTGCCTAAATGCCACACTGTTGTTTGTGGCCTGTGTTTAAAACCAGTTTTCTTTATAAGTTTGATTTTGCTTTGGGTTCCCCAAGGTCATTACTTTAGTTGGAGTTAACAACTCAGACCAGAGTGTTTAGTTTGGAAGAGGCAGGCTGCTGCAGATCTCTGGGTTACCCAACCCAAGGCCACGTGGAAAGTTTTTCTAAGCATCAGCTGGAAGGAGGGGCTGGCCTGGCCTCCCCGGCGTCCATCCAGGTAGCCCTATCTGTGTCCCAGAGGCACAGACCTTTCAGATCCACCCAGCCTGCCTGATGCCAAGAACTATTCACCAGGGGGCACTTCAGAGAGGAAAGCAACACATCATGTTGAGAGAAATGATTTTTGTTTCCACAATTTTTTCTTGTTTTGACCATGAGCATCAGTGATGATGAGTAGAATATTTGTCCTGGCATCACTGTAGAATTTCCATCCCACCCTGAACCCCAGCAAGCAAGGGCCTGGGCTCCCGCAGCCCTTCCTCACCTCCACACTGTGGCCGATGGCCCCCCTGGCATGGAGCAGGGACCCAGATTGGGGTGGGGAACGTGAAGAGTGGGAAAGCTTCCGGCTCAGGAAGCATATGAAAGAACGGTAGGATTCTCCTACAGTGCTCACTCACATCGCACAGAACCTGTTTCTGCTTTAAAAATCCTGTCGGTTGTGGCTGCACTTTTTCAACCCATGCCATTGGTCTCTTTTTCATTTTCCTTTTAGAGTGGGACTTTCAAGGGTTGGATGGTGGTGGGAAAAGGGAACATTATCACCCACAAATCAGGGCACCCAGAAAGTAACCAGACAGCATTTCACAAAGAACTGTTCTACATCTCTGAGGCAGGGGCCCGATCCTCAACTCATCCTGACCGTTTTGGTGTCAGATACCAAATGCCAACAAGCCCGAGTGATGTGTCATACACATCGTTTTCCAGCTCTTAAATAATCAAATACCATTGAGGTTTTGGGCTTGGGGAGCCACTAGTTCCTGTTTCCTGTTTCCTTGGGTTGCAAACATTTAACCCCTCCCTTTTCTCCCAAAATACTGTGATTGATACGAGCAGATCCTTCTAGCATTTTATCACACTATTTAGTGAGGGAGAGACAGGTTTTTCCCTTACTAAGAGGCATATACAATATTTCAGAAGAGACACAAATTCTAGCATCTCCCTGCATTCATCACGATTTCTCTTAACTCATGAACTCTGCCCTCTTCTCCAGTAATGGAAATCGTGTAGGTTTTTCCTTTGCCTTCGTGCCTTCCTATTGGGTAATTCACACGCATAAATTAATACTCTTCAGCATAGAAAGAGGCTGTTATTTCAAGATAACAAATGTCTGAATCCTCCCCTCCCCACCCCTCCCTTCGACAGGATCTCACTCTCTTGTGCAGGCTGGAGTGCAGTGGCACGATCTCAGCTCACTGCAGCCTCAACCTCCCGAGTTCAAGTGATTCTCCCACATCTTCCACATGAGTGACTGGGACCACAACAATGGGCCACCAGGCCCAGCTAATTTTTTTACTTTTTTGTACAGATGGGGTCTCACTTTGTTGCCCCAGCTGATTTTGAACTCCTGGGTTCAAGTGGCCCTCCTGCCTTGGCCTCCCAAGTGCTGGGATTACAGGTGTGAGCCACCATGCCCAGCCCTACTTCCTTATCTGGACCCACTGAATCCCTTCTTCCTATCTCTGAACAGATTTGGATGATAAACCTTGCTGAGAAGCTGAGACCTGGGTGATGTTTCCGGCTTCCTCTTTGGAGGACAGCTAGTGCTTAGCTTCTCATTCCAGTCTCTCTCACAGTGGTTCATGCCTGTAATCCCAGCACTTTGGGAGGCCTAGGCTGGCGAATCACTTGAGGTCAGGAGTTTCAGACCAGCCTGGCCAACACGGAGAAACCCCATCTGTACTAAAAATACAAAAACTAGCTGGGTGTGGTAAAGCATGCCTGCAATCCCAGCTACTCAGGAGGCTGAGACATGAGAATCGCTTGAACCCAGAAGGCGGAGGTTGCAGTGAGCCGAGATTGTGCCACTGCACTCCAGCCTGGGCAATAGAGACTCTGTCTCAAAAAAAATTAAAAAAAAATAAAAAACAAGTTGGATACAGGCTGCATTCCCAGATCTCTCCAGTGTGTTGGGTTGGAACATAAAAATAGCCTTCTCCCCTCCAGGGGACAGATCCCAATTAGAAATCTTAAATTCTTTCTCAATTTCATTTTCCATGGAAGACTAGATTTAAAACTAGGCAACTGGCAAAGAGCCACACGGTTTTCCAGCTTGCCGGCCATGACATCTCATGAGAACAATTCAAAACACTAACAAAAATCTTTCGTTTCAGGAGCTTAGCAGGAGGCTGGAGTGGATCCATCCATCTCTGGCCCATGATCCTGCTAACAAGCTTGCATATGCCGTGGTGCTCAGTGATGAATGCAAATGGCGCCCAGTGCCTGGCAGGGCTTGGAGATTTGCCATGTTGTTTGTCTCCACACTCCCCGATAATTGCTCCCTGTGCCATCTTTAAAAACCCATTTCTGGTCTTGGGCTAAGGGCCTGGTGATCTGGAATAAGGCTGCTTCAGCCCATGCTTGGAGCTTCAATGAATGCACTCTGAACCATGATATCTCAGATACAGCTCATTAAGTTCTTCAACAGATATTTATTGAGCACCTAGGGTGTGACAGGCACTATGCTAGCTCTGGCTGACAAGGATTGCCACGACAGGTACATCTCCTTCCAATATAGAGTCAAACCCTCTCTCCAAAGGTGGAGAGAGACAATGAACTTGAACTAGTCATTATCATTACAAATGACTGCTTTCAATGAAACCAATATTGTGCTGGGTGAGGAAATGCCACCATGGGAGTGGAAGCTAAGGGAGAAGACCCATTTTAGATAGGATGGTCAAGAAGGTGCTTCTTAGAAGGTAGTCTTTTTGTTTGTTTGTTTGCTTTTTGAGAAGGAGTCTCACTCTGTTGCCAGGCTGGAGTGGGGCGGCGCAATCTCGGCTCACTGCAACCTCTGCCTCCCAGGTTCAAGTGATCCTCCTGCCTCAGCCTCCCGAGTAGCTATGACTACAGGCACGCACCACCACACCTGGCTGATTTTTTGTGTTTCTTTTTTTTTTTTTTTTTTTTTTTTTGAGATGGAGTCTTGCTTTGTTGCCTAGGCTGAAGTACAATAGCACCATCTCGAGGGGGCGGAGCAAGATGGCCGAATAGGAACAGCTCCAGTCTCCAACTCCCAGCGCGAGCGACACAGAAGACCGGTGATTTCTGCATTTTCAACTGAGGTACTGGGTTCATCTCACTGGGGAGTGCCGGACGATCGGTGCTGGTCAGTTGCTGCAGCCCGACCAGCGAGAGCTGAAGCAGGGCGAGGCATCACCTCACCTGGGAAGCGCAAGGGGGAAGGGAATCCCTTTTCCTAGCCAGGGGAACTGAGATACACAACACCTGGAAAACTGGGTAACTCCCACCCCAATACTGCGCTTTAAGCAAACAGGCACACCAGGAGATCATATCCCACACCTGGCCGGGAGGGTCCCACGCCCACGGAGCCTCCCTCATTGCTAGCACAGCAGTCTGTGATCTACCGGCAAGGCAGCAGCGAGGCTGGGGGAGGGGCGCCCACCATTGCTGAGGCTTAAGTAGGTAAACAAAGCTGCTGGGAAGCTGGAACTGGGTGGAGCTCACAGCAGCTCAAGGAAACCTGCCTGTCTCTGTAGACTCCACCTCTGGGGACAGGGCACAGCTAAACAACAACAACAACAACAACAACAAAAAAGCAGCAGAAACCTCTGCAGACGCAAACGACTCTGTCTGACAGCTTTGAAGAGAGCAGTGGATCTCCCAACACGGAGGTTGAGATCTGAGAAGGGACAGACTGCCTGCTCAAGTGGGTCCCTGACCCCTGAGTAGCCTAACTGGGAGACATCCCCCACTAGGGGCAGTCTGACACCCCACACCTCACAGGGTGGAGTACACCCCTGAGAGGAAGCTTCCAAAGCAAGAATCAGACAGGTACACTCGCTGTTCAGAAATATTCTATCTTCTGCAGCCTCTGCTGCTGATACCCAGGCAAACAGGGTCTGGAGTGGACCTCAAGCAATCTCCAACAGACCTACAGCTGAGGGTCCTGACTGTTAGAAGGAAAACTATCAAACAGGAAGGACACCTACACCAAAACCCCATCAGTACATCACCATCATCAAAGACCAGAGGCAGATAAAACCACAAAGATGGGGAAAAAGCAGGGCAGAAAAGCTGGAAATTCAAAAAATAAGAGCACATCTCCCCCGGCAAAGGAACGCAGCTCATCGCCAGCAACGGATCAAAGCTGGACGGAGAATGACTTTGACGAGATGAGAGAAGAAGGCTTCAGTCCATCAAATTTCTCAGAGCTAAAGGAGGAATTACGTACCCAGCGCAAAGAAACTAAAAATCTTGAAAAAAAAGTGGAAGAATTGACGGCTAGAGTAATTAATGCAGAGAAGGTCATAAACGAAATGAAAGAGATGAAAACCATGACACGAGAAATACGTGACAAATGCACAAGCTTCAGTAACCGACTCGATCAACTGGAAGAAAGAGTATCAGCGATTGAGGATCAAATGAATGAAATGAAGCGAGAAGAGAAACCAAAAGAAAAAAGAAGAAAAAGAAATGAACAAAGCCTGCAAGAAGTATGGGATTATGTAAAAAGACCAAATCTACGTCTGATTGGGGTGCCTGAAAGTGAGGGGGAAAATGGAACCAAGTTGGAAAACACTCTTCAGGATATCATCCAGGAGAACTTCCCCAACCTAGTAGGGCAGGCCAACATTCAAATCCAGGAAATACAGAGAACGCCACAAAGATACTCCTCGAGAAGAGCAACTCCAAGACACATAATTGCCAGATTCACCAAAGTTGAAATGAAGGAAAAAATCTTAAGGGCAGCCAGAGAGAAAGGTCGGGTTACCCACAAAGGGAAGCCCATCAGACTCACAGCAGATCTCTCGGCAGAAACTCTACAAGCCAGAAGAGAGTGGGGGCCAATATTCAACATTCTTAAAGAAAAGAATTTTAAACCCAGAATTTCATATCCAGCCAAACTAAGTTTCATAAGTGAAGGAGAAATAAAATCCTTTACAGATAAGCAAATGCTTAGAGATTTTGTCACCACTAGGCCTGCCTTACAAGAGACCCTGAAGGAAGCACTCAACATGGAAAGGAACAACCGGTACCAGCCATTGCAAAAACATGCCAAAATGTAAAGACCATCGAGGCTAGGAAGAAACTGCATCAACTAACGAGCAAAATAACCAGTTAATATCATAATGGCAGGATCAAGTTCACACATAACAATCTTAACCTTAAATGTAAATGGACTAAATGCTCCAATGAAAAGACACAGACTGGCAAACTGGATAAAGAGTCAAGACCCATCAGTCTGCTGTATTCAGGAGACCCATCTCACACGCAGAGACATACATAGGCTCAAAATAAAGGGATGGAGGAAGATTTACCAAGCAAATGGAGAACAAAAAAAAGCAGGGGTTGCAATACTAGTCTCTGATAAAACAGACTTTAAACCATCAAAGATCAAAAGAGACAAAGAAGGCCATTACATAATGGTAAAGGGATCAATTCAACAGGAAGAGCTAACTCTCCTAAATATATATGCACCCAATACAGGAGCACCCAGATTCATAAAGCAAGTCCTTAGAGACTTACAAAGAGACTTAGACTCCCATACAATAATAATGGGAGACTTCAACACTCCACTGTCAACATTAGACAGATCAACGAGACAGAAAGTGAACAAGGATATCCAGGAATTGAACTCATCTCTGCAGCAAGCAGACCTAATAGACATCTATAGAACTCTCCACCCCAAATCAACAGAATATACATTCTTCTCAGCACCACATCGTACTTACTCCAAAATTGACCATATAATTGGAAGTAAAGCACTCCTCAGCAAATGTACAAGAACAGAAATTATAACAAACTGTCTCTCAGACCACAGTGCAATCAAACTAGAACTCAGGACTAAGAAACTCAATCAAAACCGCTCAACTACATGGAAACTGAACAACCTGCTCCTGAATGACTACTGGGTACATAACGAAATGAAGGCAGAAATAAAGATGTTCTTTGAAACCAATGAGAACAAAGATACAACATACCAGAATCTCTGGGACACATTTAAAGCAGTGTGTAGAGGGAAATTTATAGCACTAACTGCCCACAAGAGAAAGCAGGAAAGATCTAAAATTGACACTCTAACATTGCAATTAAAAGAACTAGAGAAGCAAGAGCAAACACATTCCAAAGCTAGCAGAAAGCAAGAAATAACTAAGATCAGAGCAGAACTGAAGGAGATAGAGACACAAAAAACCCTCCAAAAAATCAATGAATCCAGGAGTTGGTTTTTTGAAAAGATCAACAAAATTGACAGACCACTAGCAAGACTAATAAAGAAGAAAAGAGAGAAGAATCAAATCCACGCAATTAAAAATGATAAAGGGGATATCACCACCGACCCCACAGAAATACAAACTACCATCAGAGAATACTATAAACACCTCTACGCAAATAAACTGGAAAACCTAGAAGAAACGGATAATTTCCTGGACACTTACACTCTTCCAAGACTAAACCAGGAAGAAGTTGAATCCCTGAATAGACCAATAGTAGGCTCTGAAATTGAGGCAATAATTAATAGCCTACCAACCAAAAAAAGTCCAGGACCAGATGGATTCACAGCTGAATTCTACCAGAGGTATAAGGAGGAGTTGGTACCATTCCTTCTGAAACTATTCCAATCAATAGAAAAAGAGGGAATCCTCCCCAACTCATTTTATGAGGCCAACATCATCCTGATACCAAAGACTGGCAGAGACACAACAAAAAAAGAGAATTTTAGACCAATATCCCTGATGAACATCGATGCAAAAATCCTCAATAAAATACTGGCAAACCGGATTCAGCAACACATCAAAAAGCTTATCCACCATGATCAAGTGGGCTTCATCCCTGGGATGCAAGGCTGGTTCAACATTCGCAAATCAATAAACATAATCCAGCATATAAACAGAACCAAAGACAAGAACCACATGATTATCTCAATAGATGCAGAAAAGGCTTTTGACAAAATTCAACAGCCCTTCATGCTAAAAACGCTCAATAAATTCGGTATTGATGGAACGTACCTCAAAATCATAAGAGCTATTTATGGCAAACCCACAGCCAATATCATACTGAATGGGCAAAAACTGGAAGCATTCCCTTTGAAAACTGGCACAAGACAGGGATGCCCTCTCTCACCACTCCTATTCAACATAGTGTTGGAAGTTCTGGCTAGGGCAATTAGGCAAGAGAAAGAAATCAGGGGTATTCAGTTAGGAAAAGAAGAAGTCAAATTGTCCCTGTTTGCAGATGACATGATTGTATATTTAGAAAACCCCATTGTCTCAGCCCAAAATCTCCTTAAGCTGATAAGCAACTTCAGCAAAGTCTCAGGATACAAAATTAATGTGCAAAAATCACAAGCATTCTTATACACCAATAACAGACAAACACAGAGCCAAATCATGAATGAACTTCCATTCACAATTGCTTCAAAGAGAATAAAATACCTAGGAATCCAACTTACAAGGGATGTAAAGGACCTCTTCAAGGAGAACTACAAACCACTGCTCAGTGAAATAAAAGAGGACACAAACAAATGGAAGAACATACCATGCTCATGGATAGGAAGAATCAATATCGTGAAAATGGCCATACTGCCCAAGGTAATTTATAGATTCAATGCCATCCCCATCAAGCTACCAATGAGTTTCTTCACAGAATTGGAAAAAACTGCTTTAAAGTTCATATGGAACCAAAAAAGAGCCCGCATCTCCAAGACAATCCTAAGTCAAAAGAACAAAGCTGGAGGCATCACGCTACCTGACTTCAAACTATACTACAAGGCTACAGTAACCAAAACAGCATGGTACTGGTACCAAAACAGAGATATAGACCAATGGAACAGAACAGAGTCCTCAGAAATAATACCACACATCTACAGCCATCTGATCTTTGACAAACCTGAGAGAAACAAGAAATGGGGAAAGGATTCCCTATTTAATAAATGGTGCTGGGAAATTGGCTAGCCATAAGTAGAAAGCTGAAACTGGATCCTTTCCTTACTCCTTATATGAAAATTAATTCAAGATGGATTAGAGACTTAAATGTTAGACCTAATACCATAAAAATCCTAGAGGAAAACCTAGGTAGTACCATTCAGGACATAGGCATGGGCAAAGACTTCATGTCTAAAACACCAAAAGCAACGGCAGAAAAGCTAAAATTGACAAATGGGATCTAATTAAACTAAAGAGCTTCTGCACAGCAAAAGAAACTACCATCAGAGTGAACAGGCAACCTACAGAATGGGAGAAAATTTTTGCAATCTACTCATCTGACAAAGGGCTAATATCCAGAACCTACAAAGAACTCAAACAAATTTACAAGAAAAAAACAAACAACCCCATTAAAAGTGGGCAAAGGATATGAACAGACATTTCTCAAAAGAAGACATTCATACAGCCAACAGACACATGAAAAAATGCTCATCATCACTGGCCATCAGAGAAATGCAAATCAAAACCACAATGAGATACCATCTCACACCAGTTAGAATGGCGATCATTCAAAAGTCAGGAAACAACAGGTGCTGGAGAGGATGTGGAGAAATAGGAACACTTTTACACTGTTGGTGGGATTGTAAACTAGTTCAACCATTATGGAAAACAGTATGGCGATTCCTCAAGGATCTAGAACTAGATGTACCATATGACCCAGCCATCCCATTACTGGGGATATACCCAAAGGATTATAAATTATGCTGCTATAAAGACACATGCACACGTATGTTTATTGCAGCACTATTCACAATAGCAAAGACTTGGAATCAACCCAAATGTCCATCAGTGACAGATTGGATTAAGAATGGCACATATACACCATGGAATACTATGCAGCCATAAAAAAGGATGAGTTTGCGTCCTTTGTAGGGACATGGATGCAGCTGGAAACCATCATTCTTAGCAAACTATCACAAGAACAGAAAACCAAACACCGCGTGTTCTCACTCATAGGTGGGAACTGAACAATGAGATCACTTGGACTCAGGAAGGGGAACATCACACACCGGGGCCTATCATGGGGAGGGAGGAGGGGGGAGGGATTGCATTGGGAGTTATACCTGATGTAAATGACGAGTTGATGGGTGCAGCAGACCAACATGGCACAAGTATACATATGTAACAAACCTGCACGTTATGCACATGTACCCTACAACTTAAAGTATGATAATAATAAATAAATTTAAAAAAAAAATAGCACCATCTCGGCTCACTGTAACCTCTGCCTTCTGATTTCAAGCAATTCTCCTGCCTCAGCCTCCTGAGTAGCTGGGATTACAGGCACCCGCCACCACACCTGGCTAATTTTTGTATTTTTAGTAGAGACGGGGTTTCACCGTGTTGTCCAGGCTGGTCTCAAACTCCTGACTTTGTGATCTGCCCACCTCAGCCTCCCAAAGTGCTGGGATTACAGGCGTGAGCCACTGTGCCCAGTCAATTTTTTGTATTTTTAGTAGAGATGGGGTTTCACATGTTGGCCAGAATGGTCTCAATCTCTTGACCTCAAGTTATCCGCCCGCCTTGGCCTCCCAAAGTGCTGGGATTACAGACATGAGCCACTGTGCCCAACCAGAAGGTAGTCTTTAAAATGAGAAGGACTGGCCAGGAGTGGTGGCTCATACCTGTAATCCCAGCACTTTGAAAGGCCAAGGTGGGCAGATTGCTTGAGCCCAAGAGGTCAGGACCAGCCTGGGCATCATAGCAAGACTCTGTTTATTCAAAAAACACAAAAATTAGCCAGGCATGGTGGCATGCACCACACGACTCGGTCCCAGCTACTTGGGAGGCTGAGGCAGGGGAATCGCTTGAGTCCAGAAGGTCAAGGCTGCAGTGAGTTGTGATTGCACCATTGCACTCGAGCCTAGGTGACAGAGCTAGACCTTGTCTCCTTACAGGGAGCCTGCAAATATATATGATCCCTCAGGAAAGAGACTACTCATTGGAGTGCAGTGACTGGCTATCGTGTCTCGTGTCTACTGAGAACCATGAGAACCACCTCTGTGCTCACCTCACTTTCCTGCCCCCACACTTGAGCTCCCACCCCTGTAGGCATCTAGGGAGAATGAAATATACTTTAGAAGGTGACAGGAGGAAATGGTGGTTCTTGCAGTGAATGCAAGGAGAGGTAACAACAAAATGCTGTATGTTGCTCTAGGCATTTCCTTGCATCTCTAGCCTTGAACTTGCCCTTGAGCTCCAGATTCATATCCAGTTGCAGACCTGCCATCTCCACGCGGTTGTCTAATAGGCGTGTCTAATTTAGCAAGTCAAAACCAGAGCTCTGGGCTTCCTGCTCCACACTTCCTTCCCTCGGCAGAGGGCACCAACATCTACCCAGTTGTAGAAGTTAAAACCACTCAGAGCCATTATTGAGTCTTTTCTTTCTTATTCCCCTCCCTCAATACAGCAGCATGCCCAGCTGACCCAATCACCAGCGTGTATCCAGAGTCCACGTGCTTTGCTCCTTCTCTAAGACCACCAGCCTGGTCCGAGCCCTGGTGCCTGTGCTAGTGTCGTGACATCCTACAAGTTTGTTGGCTTCCATTGTTGTCCCCACCATGAAGAATTTTCCACAACATAGCCTTTGATCCATGCTCGTCACAAACCCACTTCAAACTATTCTTCCTGTTCCTTAACCCTCGGCCTGGTTCACTCCTCTCCAGTCATACTGGGCTTTCTATTCTTTGACTGCCCAAGCTCATTCCAGCCTTTGCACTTCTTATTCCTTCTGCCTGGAGACCCATTCCTTCAGATCCTTGCATGATCTCCTCCTCCTTCCTTAAAACTTGGTTCAGACACCCCCTGAAGGTTCAGGAAGCCTTTCCCTGTGCATTCTCTCCAATATATTCCCTAGGTAATAACATGGCTTTGTTTAATTTCATTCATAGACTGTATTTCTACCTGCAATTGTGATTTTACTTGTCTGTGGTCTTTCCTCTCCTTTTATAGAAAATTAGCTACATGGAATACTATGCAGCCATAAAAGGAACAATATCATGTCCTTTGCAGGAACACGGGTACAGCTGGAGGCCATTATCTTTAGCAAACTAACACAGAAACAGAAAACCCAATACTGCATATTCTCACTTATAAGTAGAAGCTAAATAATGAAAACACATGGATACACAGAGGGGAACAACAGAGACAGGGGCCTACCAAAGGGTGGAGGTGGGAGGAAGGAGAGAAATAGAAAAAATAACTGTTGGGTACAAGGCTTAGTACCTGGGTGATGAAATAATATGTTCAACAAACCCTTGTGACAGAGTTTACCAATATAACAAACCTACACATGTACCCCTGAACCTAAAATAAAAGGTTTTTTTTTTTTTGTTTTTGTTTTTTTTAAAAAAAGCTAATAAATCCCTTATTTAGAAAAAAGAAAATTAGCTCCATGGGCACAGAGTCCCTGTCAGTTTTATGCATACACATACATAGGGGGGTGTGTGTGTGTGTGTGTGTGTGTGTGTGTTTTAATAGAGACAGGGTCTCACTTTGTTGCCCAGGCTGGTCTCGAACTCCTGGGCTCAAGCAGTCCCCCTACCTTGGTCTCCTGTCCCCCTTCTGTTTGGTTTCCTGCTGTACTTCCCAGAATGGTGCATCTGTCCTGCCTACAACAACAGTGCCTGACTCACAGTATGTGCTCTTTATATGCTTGTTGGATGAATGTAAAAATGAATAAAATATAGTATGAAATGCTTTCATAACAGTCTTAAAATGTATATTGAGAAAACACTACTACCATTTAAGAGATGAAAAACCGAAGGCTGAGAGACCCAGAGAGATTAATAACTTGATCAAAAGCACATAAATAATATGTGGTGGAGCTGGAATTCAATTCAGACACAAATGTTCTAACTCTAGTTCCTATCTTTCTTTTTGGCTACAACCACTTTTTAAAAAATTTTCAGTCATCTTTGGGTCATAAATTACATACAGTAAAATATACCCATTTTAACTCTATAGCTCAATAAGTTTTGACAAATATATACACCCATGTGACTACCTCCAAGATATAAAATGAGACACAGAATATTTCCATCACTCCCAAAACTTTCCGTGTTCCCCTTTGCATTCAATCTCTGTCATCCTTGGCACTGGGCCAATCCTGATCTCTTTCTGCTGGGGCTGGTATTTTTTGTGTATTATCTAAACTATTTTTCACCCCTAAGGCATATGGCCTCGCTAAGCTTTTGGCTTCTCATTTGTAACATACAGGTGATAATATCTTCCTCGTAGTTATACATTAGGATAGTTGATGTCTCTAAAGTGCTTAGAATGGTATTCACCGTTGCATGAGTCTACTTGAGCTGCTATTACAAAATACCACAGACTGGGTGGCTTAAACAACAGAAATTCATTTTCTCACAGTCCTGGAAACTGGAAGTCCAGATCAACATGCTAGAAGATTCGAATTCTGGTGAGGGCTCTCTTCCTGGCTTGTAGACAGCCACCTTCTCATTATGCATCCACATGGCATTTCCCTCTGCCTGGGCAGAGAGAGCAAGCTCTCTGGTATCTTCTCCTCTTATAACGACACCAATGCCATTATATTAGCATCTACCTTTACATCTCATTTGACTAATTACCTGCCATATCATCACGTTGCGGGTAGGGCTTCAAAATACAAATTTTGGGAGTACACAGTTCAGTTTATTCAGCTATTATCATCACAAGGTCATGCAACTAGTAAAAAGAGCTGAGACTTGCCCCCAGGGCCTTGAGGGTTTGCTCATTCCATTACCCAAAGCTTCCTCCCTGTTTACCAAAGCCATCAGAATGATGTACAGAGTGATATGGGAAGATGTGAGATCTTTTTTTGCAGAAGTGGTGACTTTCCGAGTAGACCTGCACTGTAGTTGTCTCATCTCAGTCCTAGAAAGGTTGGCTAGAACAATAGAAAGGGCCAGGATTTCGGGTCAGACAGCTCTGGAATGGATCTGTGAAATGGGACTAAAAGCGTCAGGGTCCATGAGGTCATGAATGGTAAGAACTTCCCACATGCTTGATCATTAGTGGGTGATCGGCCCATGGTGTCTGGCATTGATTTCATACGGGGACCCTCCCAGTAAGGGTCTTCAGGTCACTTGAGCCTCATTTGCTGATTCCAAACTCATCGATCTCCTTCACTCCTCTTCATCCTCTCTACAAGCTATCATTTCTGCACGACATTTCCAATGAACCTAGATGGACGGAAGTTTCTAACTTATAGGCCTTCGCCCAAGAATCAAAAAGCAATATGTTTTTCTTTTGTTTGTTTTGTTTTGAGATAGGGTCTCTATCGTTCAGGCTGGGGTATCAGTGGTACAATCATAGTTCACTGCAGCCTGGACCTCCCAGGTTCAAGTGATCCTCCTGCCTCAGCCTCCCAAGTAGCTGGGACTATGGGCATGCAACATCACACCTGGCTATTTTTCTTTTTCTTTTTTTTTTTTTTTTGGTAGAGACAGGGTCTCACTATATTGCCCAGACTGGTCTAGAACTCCTGGACTCAAAGCAATCCTACCTTGACCTTCTAAAGTGCTGGGGTTACAGGCATGAGCCATCACACCGAGCTAGCAATGTCTCTTATTGATTTAATTATCCCTAAAAGCAAAGACAATATAGCAGAAGTGGAAAGAGCACATCCCTAAAAACCCATTTCTTCTCCCAGGAGATATTTTTTCCTCAGTAGAACTGAGCTTGACATCCCAGGGAAAACCACATCTTAAAAAGGAATCGTAGGGAGCTGTATTTGTCTCTTTTCTTGATGCTGATAGAGATATACCCGAGACTGGGAAGAAAAAGAGGTTTAATTGGACTTACAGTTCCACATGGCTGGGGACGCCTCAGAATCATACCGGGAGGTGAAAAGCATTTCTTACATGGAGGCGGCCAGAGAAAAATGAGGAAGATGCAAAAGCACAAACCCCTGATAAAACCATCAGATCTTGTGAGACTTATTCACTACCACAAGAACAGTATGGGGGAAACCGACCCCATGATTCAAATTATCTCCCACCAGGTCACTACCACAACATGTGGGAATTATGGGAGTACAATTCAAGGTGAGATTTGGGTGGGAACACAGAGCCAAACCATATCAGGAGCAATTGGAAAACAGCTTAGATTTTAATTATTTAATTTAAAAATGCAATGTCTTATGAATAGCCAACTTCAAGGCATTTAGAGAACAAAATGGTGCCCTTTCCAAATAAAAATACTTCTCCAGACATCAGAGAGTTTTTAGGAGACATTTGGTCCTTTTCAAACTAGAACTAAACTAAATGTTTAAAATCTTAATTTAGGGCAGCTGGTCTCATTTGATACTGCCAAGTTGTTCTTTCCTTAAAAGGGTACTGTGAGTGAAGAAATTGAAGGCTAGAATAAGGTCAGCATGGTTTAAATCCAATGCTATTAAAAAGATGTTCAGCACCACTGACAAGGTGCACTCTGACTGACTAACAACAGTCAAATGAACACAGGACTATACCTAATGGCTTTGACCCATGTGGAGGGGGCCCCCCCAGTGTGAGGCCCTGGGCTATAATTTAGTCTGCACCAGGTTCTGGGGTTGTTTGGTTTTTTTTCTTTATTATCTTATTGAATCTTCACAACTGGCCTGGAGCAAGTATTTTACAATAAAAAATGGAGCCCCATTTTACAGATGAGGAAAATAAAGGTCAGAAAGGCTAACTTCCTCCTCATTCATATAACTAGTAAGTGATGGAGCTAGGTTTGTGAACCTTGAACTGTCTGCTTCCAAAGCCATCACGCTAATTGCAGAGCAGAATATTAATAAAAGCAACTATTTGGGGAGCTGTCTCTAGGGGCTGAGGCACTGCAGGATACACTTTAGGTGGGTAGAGAGTTCATATGGTGTTGGAAGATTGTAGAGATGAAGCACTTTGGAAAATGGGTAGGAACTGGAATATGCCATTGAGTGGATCTACTGGGAAGGCTTCACTTCTTAAATGATTTTTCTCTTGGACACTGAGGAAAGTCATATTTAGCATATTACTATAAAATCCATCTCACCCCCTACAATGAAATTTCATTTAATTATCCATACCCTTTAGTAGCAGCCACTAGGGAACAGGTGGAAACATGGAAAAATCCACATAGAGCTCACTTAGAGGGTGAAAAGAAATAAATTACATTGAGTGTGCCACATGTGAGAAATAGATACCTGCCAGGTTGATAGAAACAAGCTAAATATATATAGCAGTGACGTGAACTCAGTCAAGATTCTTTGGTTCCAAATGTTAGAAAACCTAATTCAAACTACATTAAACTAAAAAGGAGACTTTAATTCAAATTAAGTTTTTAATTACTAATGCAGTCCCACCTCCCCACTGGAACCAGGGACAGGGAATGCCATCCTATCAAAGGGTGTGTTAGCACCCAGCTGGCAGTAAAGTGGGATCCCGGAGGGATGGGAGAGCCCACAGACTCCAGGAGCACCGCTGACAGGCCACTTGGGAAAGACTGAAACTAACCTATGCATCTTCACCACATGCGTGGGAAAGAAAGAAGCCTTGGAGAGAAGAAAGGCTGATGATTGAGTTCGACATGTAGCCAGGACTTGCTTTTACCCAAACTTCATTCTCCACTTGAGAATATAAAATAATGAAATCAATTTAGATATGAAAAAACTAGTCTGACTCCATTATAAGCAACTGTAGAAGTTAACACGAACCCCACACAGTCCACAGAGGCTCCCATACTCCTCAGCCAATAGTTCTCAAGCAGGTCCAACAAAATTGATTCCTGCCCTCAGAGCTTGTCAGGGCTGCACTGAGCTGAGTATCAAGGATGGAAAATGGTTGCTTCTCAGGGTAAGCACTACTGAGGGGCAAGAATGCTGCTAGTGTTGTAAAGAACAGTGAGGAGGCTATCCTGAGATCATTTAGTTTCCATCTTTGATAATCCTAGCCTTTCTTAGCATTATGTAAAAATGCAGAGGAGACAAAACTTCACTTGAATGTCTGTAGATTCAAACAATGGCCGGTTGTTGCCTCTCGTCTTTCAGTTGTTTTGTACTTTGACTCAAAATCAACTGCCAGGGAGAGATGTTCTCTCTGCCCCTGGTGACTTTAAGGCCAAGGCACCCTCTGCATTTTGGGAGGAAATGTGCAGCTTCCTTTTTTTCTCATGTACTCGCTATTTTTCACCACCATCTTGTTGCAGCTGACTCTGCTACCACCTCTAGTTCCCAAGAAACAAACAAACAAACAAACAAAAATCCCCTATCGATTTATAAAGTGCCATGCAATTCTGCCTCTTACAGAGCTTGGTGGAAGGTGTGATTTTCCTTGGATCCAAGGAATGCATACTTGGGGCTCCAGAGTTGAGTTCTGTCAGGGTTTCTTCAAACTGATTTCGAGGCAAATGCTATAGGTTTATGGTCAAAAGCTAATTTCTCTTCCTCCCAGGTTGCTACTCCTTGTCCCTTTACCATAGCAAAAGTAAAGAGGGGTAATAATGTACTGTACATTGCTGGCTGATGTCCACTTCTAACCCATCCAGAACAATATATGGGCTCCCCCTCATGTATTGTTCAGAGGCAGGGCCCCTGTTTCTACATCTTTGAGGAGCAGCAAATTGTAGTAGAAATACACACACACATACACACACACACACATATACACACACACATACACACTTATCAGGAAAACTAGATGTTAGTTCTGATTTCTTTGGAAACTTTACCTGAGATCTTGGATAAGTCACTTTATCTCTTTGAGCCTTAGTTTCCACATCTTGAAATGAATGGTTTGAAGTAGAAGACTCATAAGATCTTTTCCAGATTGAGGAATGTTAGATTGATGTAAATTTCCATGAGAGATTGGATTGAATTCTCCAACTCCCTAGACGACTGGGAAAAAATTACTATTAGAACCAGAGAGAGATAGTAGGTAGTTGTTAAAAAAAAAACTTCTAAAACACTGGCTGGGCACAGTGACTCACACCTGTCATCCCAGCACTTTGAGAAGCCAAGGCAGGCAGCTCTCTTGAGGCCAGGAGTTCGAGACCAGCCTGGGCAACATGGTGAAACCTTGGCTCTACTATAGTTACAAAAATTAGCTGGGCGTGGTAGCACACACCTATAATCCCAGCTATTCAAAAGGCAGAGGCAGGAGAATCGCTAGAACCCAGGAGGCGGAGGTTGCAGTTGTAACTGGTAGAAGGTGTCCAGGTACTCGGCATCTCTGACAAAAAATTGGACAAAACGCACAAGGATTTATTGAGAACGAAAGTACATTCCATAGAACGGGAGTGGCCCAAGTATGGGGCTCCAGAGCCACGGTTACAGAACTTGTTGGAGTTTCAACACTCTAGAGGCTTCCCACTGGTTACCTGGTATGTAACCAAGAATGAAGTGAAGTTACAGACTTATTTACTCAGAAGGCACCCTATTGTAAATGGAGAGGATGTTACTTGGTGTGTGTGGTCTATGTAAATACAGAGGATGAAGTGAAGTTACAAAGCCATTCACATTCCTGTCGTTGCTAAAGTGCTTTCATTTTGATTTAGTTCTAGGAAGTCAGCATGGGTTAGCTGCCCTTAAGTTCCCTGCCTCTAGGACTTATTCTCCTGCCTCACAATGAGCCACGATCAGGCCACTGCACTCCAGCCTGGGTGAACCAGCAAAACTTTGTCTCAAAAAATAAATAAATATGGCCAGGCACGGTGGCGCATGCCTGTAATCCCAGCACTTTGGGAGGCTGAGGTGGGTGGATCACCTGAGGTCAGGATTTCAAGACCAGTCTGGCCAACATGGCGAAACCTCGTCTCTACCAAAAAACATTACAAAAATTAGCCAAGCGTGGTGATGCACGCTTGTAATCCCAGTTACCTGGGAGGCTGAGGCAGGAGAATTGCTTGAACTTAGGAGGTGGAGGTTGCAGTGAGCTGAGATTGCGCCACTGCATTCCAGTCTGAGCAACAGAGTGAGACTACATCTCAAAACAAACAAAACCCAAAAAGCAAAAAACAAAGAAAAACTAAAAAAAACACCTACCACAAAAATACAGAATCCCAGAATTTGTCCTTCCACCCGACTCTAAGACAGTAGTGACAACTGCAAGCCTAAACGTTTCGTTTGGTCTCAGACGTCTGGTCCCCACTGGGGAGTGCTGGAGCCAGCTCGTACTGGCTTGGGAAAGTTGATCGTGTGTATCTCGGCCCATTCCCCGCTCAGTGACTTCATGGGAGAGCTTGAAATGAGTTGAAGCGGGAGCATTTATGCCACAAAGATCAGCCAATGCTACAAATCGGAGCTTACTGTTCCCCACGGAGAGCTGCTGCGCCAGCAAAGCGCAGCTCCCAATCCATGATTTGTGGTGATGGGGAACTGTATGTGTCAAGCTAGCCACAGGGCGCCCAGAGAGCTGGTTAGACATTACTTCTGGTTGTGTCTGGGAGGATGTTCCTGGAAGAGACTTGCCTTTGGCTTGGTGGACTCATAAGCAGATCCCCAGCATGGCTGGGCATCACCCAATCCACGGAGGGCCTGAACAGAACAAAAAGGCAGAGGAAGAAGGAATCTGCTCTCTACCTGGCTGCTGAAGCTGGAGGGTGGGTCATCTCCTTCCCTCGGTGCTCCTCATTCTCAGACTTTCAGACCTGGATTTGAATCTACACCACTAGGTCTCTAGCTCTCAGGCCTCTGAGCTATGCCACTGACTTTCCTGGGTCTCCACTTGCAGAAGGCAGATTGTGGGACCTCTTAGCCTTCATAATTGCATGGCAATACTTCACAGTAAAGCTCTACATATTATATACATATATAAATACATATAAATAGGCCAGGCATGGTGGCTCATGCCTGGAATCTCAACATGTTGGGAGGGCAAGGCAGGAGGATGGCTTGAGCTCAGGAGTTTGAGACCAGCCTGGACAACACAGGGAGACCTCCGTCTCTACAAAAAAATAGAAAAATTAGCTGGGCATGATGGCACATGCCTGTGGTGCCAGCTACTCGGGAGGCTGAAGTGGGAGGCTCACTTGAGCCTGGGAGGTTGAGGTTGCAGTGAGCTGTGATGGTGCCACTGCACTCCAGCCTGGGCAACAGAATGAGATCCTGTCTCAAAAAAATAAAAAATCAATATAAATGCATGTGTATATATGCACATACATACGTGTGTATGTGTATATATAAAATAGATGCTATTGGTTCTGTTTCTCTGGAGAACCCTAATATGTTCATAAAAACCACAATACCACTTAGTCATCTATATCTCCTAATGGAACTCATACAATAAAGTTAAGAAAAATAAGAATCTGTCTATTTTAAGTCTCTTTCTACCAAACATAATTTAAATAAAACCCAAAACAAAAAATCAAGGGGGAAAAAAAGGCAAATAATAACCTAAGTTCATGGCCTAATTCCGTGTCAACTCATGTTTCTGCAAAACTCTGGCCAACAGCTGTTTTTGCCTGGAATCACTTCTCCATAAATAAGGCTTCACCTTAGACCCAAGTCACTGCCTCAGGCTGACTAGAGCTTCACCGGACACAAGTTCCACTGGATTCCCGTTGCCTCCCTCTAATTGCAACATTTAGACTGAGAGTCATGGCTCTCTTCCACCACAAAGCTTATCTGATGCTTCGTTCTCTGGGTAAACAGATTTCCAGCTGAGGCTGCCAGCAGCTCTGAGCACCAGCCTAGTTCTACAGAAAAATTAAGAGTTTGCGGTTCTTTCTCCATGTTCTCAGCTCCATGCTGGCCATGAACTACCTCTACTCCCCACAGCCCACCAGGTTCCCTGCCACTCCTGCCATGCACCTGGCCTTGCCAACCCACCTTCCCTGCTAAGCTCTGTGCCCACCTTGCACCTGGCTGCCCTGTTTGGAGCCAGGGCACCGTTGCTGCCTATCCTTTGAATGGCCTCTGGGCTCCTGTCAGACCCTGCATCCCTCAAATTGCTCAAGTGGGAAAGCCTTGATTCCCAAGCTGAGTTACTGTAACCAGTGGCAGATTTAGGGGGAAAGGATTAGCATCAAAAAATGTTGAGGGGCACTCTTCTTGACCCAGAATTTGCCAGTTAAAGGTCAAATCTGAAAAAAAAAATACTCTGCTAAGTACCCCTCATACTAAAGAGAGAAATCCACAGTTGAGCCGCATGAACTGGGGTCGGGCACGGCTGCACAGTTATCGAGGAAGTGCTTCCTACTGGGCAGATGGCCGACAGGCAGGTGCCCAAACTGGAACCCAACTGAGAAATAGAAATGCTGGTCTCCCTTTCTTGCTCCTCAGCCTTTCGCACTTGGCCTCTGCAAAGGGAGAAGGGAAGGCACCCCTCTTCAACTCTGCAGTCTGCCACTGTAAACACTGCTGACCACGGAGTTGACCACAACTACCATTTTCTCTCTTTTCATGTCTCTTCTGATGCAAAAAAAATGGAGGGGGGGCAGGCGTGGTGGCTCACACCTGCAATCCCGGCACTTTGGGAGACTGAGGTGGGCAGATTATGAGGTCAGGGGATCGAGATCAGCCTGGTCAACATGGTGAAACTCCATCTCTACTAAAAATACAGAAATCAGCTGGACGTGGTGGTGCATGCCTGTAATCCCAACTACTCGGGAGGCTGAGGCAGGAGAATCACTTGAATCCAGGAGGCAGAGGTTGCAGTGAGCCAAGATCGCGCCACTGTATTCCAGCCTGGCGACAGAGCGAGACTCCATCTCAAAAACAAAACAAAACAAAACAAAAGGATTGAGGGGAAGGTGGAGGAATGGTACTTTGTATCAAAGCCTCAGCATTGGGGGCTTTGCTTAGCAACACTTTATAGAAGGTGGGGTACTTACTTAGAGCCCTTTAACTCTGGACATCAGTTGAAATTGTGGGAGACCAGGACTATTCCACAAACACCTTGTATACACAGTAACCTGAGGCCATTGGTGGGCTGAATTATGGTTTTGTTGGTTTGTTTGTTTTTTGAGACAGAGTTTGATTCTTGTTGCCCAAACTGGAGTGCAATGGCTCTATCTCACCTCACTGCAACCTGCCTCCTGGGTTCAAGTGATTCTCCTGTCTCAGCCTCCCGAGTAGCTGGGATTACAGGCGTGCACCACCATGTCCAGTTAATTTTTGTATTTTTAGTAGAGAGAGGGTTTTACCATGTTGGCCAGGCTGGTCTCGAACTTCTGACCTCAGGTGATCCGCCCGCCTCCGCCTCCCAAAGTGCTGGGATTACAGGTGTGAGCCACCGCACCTGGCCAGCTGGGATACTTCTAAGAGTGGAAAGAGGGCATCATCATCCAATTATGCTGAGATCATAGTGATGAAGAGGACCGTCCCAGGCAAACCAAGACATAAGGCCGTTCTACCTCCTACATCTCGAGCTACGGTGCAGTCACCTGCATGTCACGGGAACCACTGTCGCCACCACGCTGCCTTAGCAGCTCCAAGGCCCCTTACTACAGAAGAAGGACTGGTGTCTGGCAATATCATGTCATGTTCAGAATCGCCCCCTTGGGTGTTGTGGCAATGTCGAATTGCTAAAAACTTTCTAGATGTTTACCTTCGATTTCCGTGTTTGTCTCTTGGCACAGACCACACTCTGAGCAGCATGGAAGGCTGCCCATGTCATAGATTTGAGGAGATTATTATGTAAAAGAGAGACAAAATCTTCCCTTAGTGGAGATTGTAACTGGGAGACGAGCCACATGAGCAGAGATCTGCCCTGGGCTCCTGGGAGGGAAGCAACTGGAAGGAGACAGAAGGTCATTTTCAGAATAAGAGGAGATGAACAAATGGTCACAGACACAAAAACAGAGCTGATGTTTACTGAAATGAGATATGCAGTGGGCATGGACGTAACAAATGGAAACCAGCCGGGTGCGGTGGCTCATGCCTGTAATCCCAGCACTTTGGGAGGCTGAGGTAGGTGGATCACTTGAGGTCAGGAGTCCGAGACCAGCCTGGTCAACACGGTGAAGCCCCATCTCTACTAAAAATACAAAAATTAGTTGGACGCGGTGGCAGGCACCTATAATCCCAGCTACTAGGGAGACTGAGGCATGAGAGTAGCTTGAACCTGGGAGTCAGAGGTTGCAGTGAGCTGAGATCATGCCACTGTGCTCCAGCATGGGCAGAGTGAGACTCCATCTCAAAACAAACAAACAAATGGAAAGTGCTCAGACATGAAAGGGAGAAAGCTCTGTACTGGGAGCGTGCTGTTTGGCAGATGTGGGATCTGTAGAGGTTTGCACTTCTCAACACGCCCTTCACTGCCCCAAAGGGGACTGCCTTCACGCAGGGTTACTCACTCTATAAAATGGTTCCCTTAAAGATGTGTGTCTCCTACTGCACGTTTTTTTAAATGTGGCTTTATTCATGGAAGAATGGATCTATAATTTGAGTACCTTGAAGTCCCCCAGAGATGTTCTTTAATGGAAATAACATACGCTTCTCTTCCATGAATCTCCCAGAATGGAAAATTCTGTGAAAGTCCATGAATTGCACCCACTTTCCTAAGAATTCCCAGAAGAGGACTGTGCTCTGCCTGCAGCCCTCCCCCGCGGCTCCACCCGGGGTGCTCGGTGATGCTCTTGCAGGTGCCTCTGGCTCTCTGGTGCATGTCACCCCCCGCTGTCACCCAGGCCCTCTCCTTTGTCACACAGGGAGGGTGTGAGGCGGGATGATGTTCTACTCCTTTACTTCCTGTCTCCGTCATGTCCCTTCCTTGCTCCGTCCTGCCCCGTCCATCGCATGGGCACAGTGATCCCCGACATCACGCAGCATGAAGAAAGTCTTGGAAATCGAGGGGCTGGGTCCTGAGGGGGGGTCCTGCCTGAGGCCCAACCATGGCCCTTCCAGGGTACAGCCAGGCATGAGTGGCCCAGACTCAGACATAAGAATGAAGGCCAGCTAGACCCGGAATCAGCCAGGAGGGTGCAAGGGTGTAAAGGAAGGAAGGCGAGATAAAACAAGGAAGCAATGGTTCCCGGGAGCCCATGTAAGTGGACACTGCGCATTCTGGAAGGCTGTATGGTGGGGACGTAATGAAGTGCCCTGCACTGTCCTCTGAGCTCTGAGGGCCCCCAACCACCCCTTCCTCTTCCTCACAGGAGCTCAGCTGTTCGGTCACAGCAATCAGACCAAACTGTAGTGAGCCCTAAAACAGCAACGTTCTGTCCTTCCCCCATTTATTTCATAAGATGAGGGACACCACTAGCAATGAGCCAGGCACCCAAGAGAGGTGACAGATGACGCAGACACGGGTGCCCCTCAGGAAACCAGCTCCAACTCTCCACATCTCTTCCCTTTCCATTGGTGACGATACATGGGCATGAGAGGTGGCCCGAAGGACATGAGAACTGCTCAAAAGAGAGAACAGAGACATCCTGGCCAGATGTAGCAACTGAAACAGGAATCCCATTCGCTGCACTCATTTCCTTCCCAGGCAGCTGAATTACCTCACCGGATTCTGGTTTCTGTCTCATATCCTCAATGGTCTTCAGCGTGTGTAGGCATTTATAGATGGCTCCTGGGCCTGGGTGAGGTACATCTGAGCTGCCTGAGCTGAGACACCCTGGGTTGATGGGTTGTGGTGGTTCTTGCCTTTCTTGTCTACTAGCATGTGCAGTTGGGTATGCAAAATGTAGATTGTCTCCTTGGCAAGCTCCACCAGTGGTTCTCAACCATGGTGGTATCTTGAAGCTCCCTGGGTGATTTTAACAGAAGATGGGCCAGTCTCATTCACTAACCTCTCTTCCTTCTTCCTGTCTCATCTTCCAAGTTCAAAACCCAAATATCAGGAAAATAAAAACGAGAGTCCTCCATGCTCACCACGCAACCAAAGGACTAAGGTCACAAAACACAGTGGGCTAGAATTTGCCTCAAGAACATCCTTGGATTTTCTGTGGTTCCTACTTTATAAGGTGAATGCTTCACCTGGGGGCTCTGAGAAAATGTGCGTTGGCTATATGTTTCTCTCTTCCTTCCCTTCTTCTCTCCCTTCTTTCTTTTTAAAATTAAGGTAGACTTGACAAATACAAATTGTATATATTAAAAATTAGCTCGGCATGGTGGCACGTGCCTGTAGTCCCAGCTACTCAGGAGGCTGATGCAGGAGAATTGTTTGAACCCGGGAGGCGGAGGTTGCAGTGAACTGAGATAGTGCCATTGCTCTCCAGCCTGGCAACAGGGCGAGACTCTGTCTCACCAAAAAAAAAAAAAAAAAAAAAAAAATTGTATATATTTACAGTGACCCTAGCTACCTCTAAAGACCTGCTATCCCAAAGGAGCATCAGCAATCGAGAAGCAGATAAGATCAGATACAGGAAAAGGAGAGAAAACTTAGGGGAGAAAATGAGACGAGAGAGAGAGTTAGGATGAAGTCAGTCCACTTCCCTGATCATCTCCAAATGTTGTCTCCAGGCAACTCGGCTGATGAACTACGGAAAAGACTGTTAGTTGGCACCCAACAGACCTTATTGCCTTCTTCCATTTATTTTATTTATTGATTTATTTTTGAGGCAAAGTCTCACTCTGTGGCCCAGGCTGAAGTGCAGTGGCATGATCTCAGCTCACTGCAACCTCAACCTCCTGGATTCAAGCAATTCTCCCTCCTCAGCCTCCTGAATAACTGGGACTACAGGTACCTGCCACCACACCTGGCTAATTTTTGTATTTTTAGTAGAGACGGAGTTTCACCATGTTGGCCAGGAAGGTCTCAAACTTCTGACCTCGAGTGATTTGCCCACCTCAGCCTCCCAAAGAGCTGAGAATACAGGCATGAACCACTACACCCAGCCCCTTCTTTCATGTATTTTTACAACCCCTTAAGTTTCAGCTCTCTAGCTGTAGATTACAATTGCCAGCCTTTCTTGTACCCAGGTGTGACTGCACGCTAAGTTCTGCCCAATGGGATGAGTGCAAGTGATGCCTGTGGTTCTGGCGGGATGCTTAAATGGGAGCTGTTTGTCCGTCACTTATTTTCCCTTCTCACTGGCTGGAGGTGATGGTGTTGAGCTCTTCTTGACCATGCAGGTAGAGAGGGCATCGTTATCGGGATGGTGGAACAACACAATAGGAAGAACCTAGGTCCTCAGAAGACTTCCTGAAAGGGAGCTGTCCTATCTTTCTGGACTCCTTTTAGTAGTTGGATTTTCACATAAAAGAAGAATAAACTTTTACCTTATTCAAGACACTGTTATTTTCATTTGTAGGAAGAAAAAAGCAGCCAAGTCAATGTCCTAACAACCACCCCCGCTGAAAACAGTTGTGTGGGCTGAGCACAGTGACTCACACTCATAATCCCAGCACTTTGGGAAGCCAAGGTGGGAGGATTGCTTGAGCCAAGGAGTTGGAGGCCACGGTGAGCTATGATCGCACCACTGCACTCCAGCCTGGGCGACAGAGCAAGACTCTGTCTCAAATAAATAAATTAGTTGCTATGGTTTAGATCTGAGTTTCCACCCAAATCTCATGTCAAATTGTAATCTCCAGTGCTGGAGATGGGGCCTGGTGGGAGGTGAGTGGATCATGGCGGGGGGTTTCTCATGAATGGTTTAGCACCATCCCCTTGGTGCCATTCTCATGATAGTGAGTGCTCGTGAGTTGTTTAAAAGTCTGTAGCACCTGCCTGCTCTCTCTCTCTTTTTCCTGCTCTTGCCATGTAAAATGCCTGCTCCCATTTTGCCTTCTGCCATGATTGTAAGTTTCCTGAGGCCTCCCCAGAAGCAGATGCTACCACGCTTCCTGTATAGCCTGCAGAACTGCTAGTCAATGAAACTTTTTTTCGTGTAAGTTACCCAGTCTCAGATATTTCTTTATAGCAGTGCGAGAATGGACTAATACATTAATTAAATAACATGAAAGGGCAAAACACTGAGAAATATTAAAAATCTGACAGTGGGGGCTGGATGCGGTGACTCACGCCTGTAATCCCAGCACTTTGGGAGGCGGAGGCCAGCGGATCACCTGAGGTCGGGAATTTGAGATCAGCCTGGGCAACACAGTGAAAAACCGTTTCTACTAAAAATACAAAATTAGCTGGGCATGGTGGGGTAGTCCCAGCTACTCAGGAGACTAAGGCAGGGAGGCGGAAGTTGCGGTGAGCCAAGATGGCGCCATTGCACTCCAGCCTGGGCAACAAGGGTGAAACTCCATCTCAAAAAAAAAAAAAAAAAAAAAAAAAAGAAAGAAATACAGAAATCCTGACAGTGGGAATGATATTTTGTCCTTGGTTCTGGGGGATTTTGCTATCCATAGGCCCATGGAAGGCAGGATTTGACTAAGGGAAGTCTGCAGCCAGCAACTAGGTAGGCCTGTCATGGGATAAGCTGAGTAAGTGGTTGTCAGGCCTAGCTGGGCCAGCAAAACACATTCTGGCAGTAAGAACACTATTCTTTGTTGAGAGTTTAATCTTTCCCACTTGGCCTCTGCAAAGGGAGAAGGGAAGGCATCCCTCTTCACTCCTGTAAACAGCCTGCCACTGTAAACACTGCTGACCACAGAGTTGACCACAACTACCATTTTCTCCCTTTTCATGTCTCTTCTGATGATAACAAGACTGAGGTGAAGGTGAGAGACGGACTGGCAAAGACAGCTCCTGTGCTAAGCTCCTAAATTTCTTCTCTCCTCTTTCCCTTCCCTCCAGAAAGACAAGATAGACTCCTGCTCCATATCCAAACTCACTACTTAGGAGAGATTAAAATTTATCCTAGCCCTCTGACTCTTTATTTCATATAAATTGGTTCTTGCAGCTAAAGGCTTATTCAGACATATGTTTAAATAAGATTACTTCGGCCGGGCGCGGTGGCTCAAGCCTGTAATCCTAGCACTTTGGGAGGCCGAGACGGGCGGATCACGAGATCAGGAGATCGAGACCATCCTGGCTAACACGGTGAAACCCTGTCTCTACTAAAAAGTACAAAAAACTAGCCGGGCGAGGTGGCGAGCGCCTGTAGTCCCAGCTACTCGGGAGGCTGAGCCAGGAGCATGGTGTAAACCCGGGAGGCGGAGCTTGCAGTGAGCAGAGATCCGGCCACTGCACTCCAGCCTGGGTGACAGAGCGAGACTCCGTCTCAAAAAAAAAAAAAAAAAAAAAAGATTACTTCATATTTGTGATTTTTATCAGGCAGGATAGAACATCTGCTTATCTCCTTTTCTGTGATGTTAGCAGCCATTGATGATTATTGCTCAGGTCTCTTAATTAGGGCTTCAAATATTAATATGCTAATTCTATTAGAATAGTTCTATAAAGAAACACCTCCAACTCCATCAATTGTTTATCTACCTTGAGGTAATTTAGCTTCTAAGTCCTTTGACAAAACCCAAGTGGTTATCGATAACTTCTATGAGGAGACATTTGGGCTCATTTAGTACAATTCCTGGAATCAACTTTTTCTCTAAGACACTATGTTTTTTCATACTCAGAAACAGCATTTAGATACCATAGTCTGAGCACTGGCGGTGTTCACTGCTACTGGCTATATTACTGTTTATAGACTTTGTCTGAAGAAAGAGTAGGAAATACACAAATTTTTAAAAATGAAATGCATCTTAAATTTGCATTAATACTTCCAGTTCAAATTCAAGCTATCTTTTACTCAACCTCTTTGATTCTTTCTCAGCTAGTAAAAATCCCAGTTCCCAATGACACAAGATAAGAATTTGCTTTCTCCCACAGTGCATATGTAACAGTCTCTGATACCAACACTATCATCAACAATATGATTGTTGAGAAATGTTTAAGATTTATTTTGCAGTATTTTTTGTCTTCGTGGTATATCCCAATAGGGATGACAGTCAACTGTTTATAGTACCTTGGGATAGAATAATTCCTCTTTGTGTTTTTATACCACCAATTCATTTGTAGGCTTTTTTTTTTCCCCTTCATTTGTAGGCTTTTTGTTTTCATTTTAAGTTTTGAGAGATGGCTTTAAAATTTTTACATCTGGTTCTTATAATTATGTCAAATCTATAAAATTAGATATATTCAGAGAAGTCCAGCTTTTATTCATGACTTTTCCCCTCCTTTCCTCCTTCCTATGTAGGTTAACTTTTCTGTTGCTTCTGGTTTATCTTTGCTTTTCTGTAATGTAAGACAGCATGTATTTGTATTCTCTTCCTCCATAGTGTACATACACTTATAACCACCTTACTTTTTAACTTAACTATATATCCTGGAGGTCACTCCACCAAAATATAGAGAGATATTCCTTGTTCTTTTTTTTTTTAATCAGTGCAAAATACTCTGAACCAAAATGTATTCAACCAATCTTCTATATAGATGGGCATTAGGGTTGTTTCCAGTCTTTTTTTTTTTTTTTTTTTTTTGAGACAGAGTCTTGCTCTCCTGCCCAGGCTGGAGTACAGTGGCGTGATCTTGGCTCACTGCAAGTTCCACCTCCCAGGTTCACACCATTCTCCTGCCTTAGCCTCCCGAGTAGCTGGGACTACAGGCGCCTGCCACCATGCCCAGCTATTTTTTTGTATTTTTTTAGTAGAGAAGGGGTTTCACTGTGTTAGCCAGGATGGTCTCGATCTCCTGATCTCAAGATCCACCTGCTTTGGCCTCCCAAAGTGCCGGGATTACAAGTGTGAGCCACTGTGCCCGGCCTGTTTTTTCCAATCTTTCTACAAACAGTGCTGCCTTATGCAAAAGTCCTGGCATGAACTTTGTTTGGGAGGTGGAATTGCCGGGTCAAGGGCAGTCTACATGTACTCTTGCTAGATATTGCCAAATTCTGCTCCATAGCAACTGTGCATTTTGGATTCCTACTAGCCATAAATGAGAGTGGCTTTTTCTTTTTTCTTTTTCTTTCTTTCTTTTTTTTGAGCTAGAGTCTTGCTCTATTGCCTAGGCTGGAGTGCAATGGCGCGAACTTGGTTCACTGCAACCTCCACCTCCCGGGTTCAAGCGATTCTCCTGCCTCAGCCTCCCGAGTAGCTGAGATTATAGGCACCCAACACCATGCCTGGCGAATTTTTGTATTTTTAGTAGAGATGGGGTTTCACCATGTTGGCCAGGCTGCTCTCGAACTCCTGACCTCAGGTAATCCACCCACTGCAGTCTCCCAAAGCGCTGGGATTATAGGCATGAGCCACTATGTCTGGCCTCTGTTTTCTTTTTATAGAAGCTTTACATAGATACTGTCTTCCTGTTTTGTTCATTTTGTGTGTTTCTACAGACAAGGATACCTTTCAGGTATCTCAGATGAAGAACAACCTCTCCTATAAGTACAATGTGGTACCATTTCGTTAATAAATGAAAGCTTTAGGGGAGAAGTATGTCTTTTGATCATATAACAATCTCTTGCTTCTTTCCTTTTGCCATTACCCTGTAATGAGCCATCTGCAGAAAGTACAATGAGGATTGCTGTCTTCCAGGGCACTGGGATGGGTTTTCAGAAAGTTTCCAGAATCCAATAGAACAAATTAGACTGGCTAGAGAAAGTAGGCCTAGGGCATTTAAAAGTATCTGAGCTGACTGGGCACTGTGACTCATGTCTGTAATGCCAGCACTTTGGGGGGCTGAGTTGGGTGGATCACAAGGTCAGGAGTTTGAGACCAGCCTGACCAACATGGTGAAACCCCATCTGTACTAAAAATAGAAAAATTAGCTAGGTGTAGTGGCATGCGCCTGTAATCCCAGCTACTCAGGAGGCTGAGGCAGGAGACTCACTTGAACCCGGGAGGCGGAAGTTGCAGTGAGCCGAGATTATACCATTGCACTCCGGCCTGGGTGACAGAGCAAGACTCTGTCTCAATAAATGAATGAATGAATCTGAGCCAGGACAAGGACTGGAGCACAGGACTCCATGCATAATCCAAGCTGAATTTCCCTTCTTCTCCATGCCCCTTTGAGTCTCAGAGAAATGGAGGAATCTCTACACTTCATATTAAAACTGTAACTCTGGATCAGAGAAACAAAGTGGTTCCAGAGAAGGTGAAATGGGGCCAAGCAAAAGTCATACACACAAGATCATAATAAACCTAGAGTCTGTAGAATTGTACCCACATTAAACATAGACTGTATTTTTTGTTCAGGGAAGAGATAAAAAGAAATAGAGGGAAATGTATAACAGTAGACACTTATATTAGAATATCTGGAATATATAAAGAACGCTGAAAAAACAATAAGAAAAATACAGTAAAAAAAAAAAATCAGCAAAAACTTGAACAAGTAGTTTACACAAGAAAAAATTCAAATGAACCAAACAACATTAGGGAAGGTGCTCAACCTCATTAGAAATTAGGAAAATGCGGCCGGGCGCGGTGGCTCACGCCTGTAATCCCAGCACTTTGGGAAGCCGAGGCAGGCAGATCACCTGAGGTCAGGAGTTCAAAACCAGCCTGGCCAACATGGTGAAACCCCCGTCTCTACTAGGGTGTGGTAACGCATGCCTGTAATCCCAGCTACTCGGGAGACTGAGGCAGGAGAATCTCCTGAACCTGGGAGGCGGAGGTTGCAGTGAGCCGAGATTGTGCCACTGTATCCTGGCCTGGGAGACAGAGGGAGACTCCATCTCAAAAAAAAAAGGAAAATGCAACTTAAAGCCATAATCATATCTAAGTATACAACCATTCGTCTGGCTCAAGTTTGAAACTCTAGCAGTATCATGGGTGTAATAGGAATAACAGGAGTAATAAGAATTCTCCAACAAAACCAGGACTCTATGTAAATTGGTACCAACACTTTGGAAAATTCTTTGACGTTATCAACTAAAACTGAACATGGCATACCACATGACCTAACAATTTCACTTCTGGGCTACATTCTCTCCTCTAAAAATGTGAGCACACATCTACCAGTATACATGGAAGAGAATATTCAGAGTCAAAAACTGGAAACAAACCAAATGCCCATTTACTGTAGGATGGATAAATATATTATTGTATATTCAGTGGCATGCCGGCAGATGTTTAACAACAGGGAGAAAAAGCCCTGATTTGTAGCATTTGCTAATTTCCATGATGCAAATACACTCATCATGGCCAATTTCAAGCTGCCAACATGACATTAACTAGCTTACAAAATTTGTGAACATTTAACAATCAATGCTCATGAGTCTGTATAAGCTGCCTCCAGCACATCCCTGAGGGTATTTTTGTGTTGTAATACTGTGTGGCAATACAAATGAATGAGCTAGGCCAGCCGCAGCGCCTCATACCTATAATCCCAGCACTTTGAGAGACCAAGGCAGGCGGATCGCTTGAGCCCAAGAGTTCAAGACCAACCTGGGCAACATGGCAAAATCCCACCTCTACAAAAGATACAAAAACATTAGCTGTACATGGTGGCATGTGCCTGTAGTCCCAGCTATTTGGGAGGCTGAGGCAGGAGGATTGCTTGAACTGAGGAGGCCGAGGCCGCAGTGAGCCATGATTGTGTCACTGAACTCCAGCCTGGGCAACAGAGTGAGACCCTGTCTCAAAATAAAAAAAGAAAAAAATAATAATGAACTATAACTAGATGCAACAGTGTGGATACATCTTACAAATATGATGTCGAACAAAATAAAACACAAAAGAGGCTCATGCCTATAATCTCAGCACGTTGGAAGGCCAAGGTGGGTACATTGCTCGAACTCAGGAGTTTGAAACTAGTCTGGGCAACATGGTGAAACTCCATCTCCACTAAAAATAAAAAATTAGCCAGATGTGGTGATGCGTGCCTGTAGTCCCAGCTACTGGGGAGGCTGAAGTGGGAGGATGGCTTGAGCCCAGGAGGAAGAGGTTGCAGTGAGCCAAGGTCACGCCACTGTACTCTAACCTGGGTGACAGAGTGAGATCCTGTCTCAAACAAAAAAAGAAAATTGACAAAAAGAATAGAGTATGATTTCCTTGTTTTGTTTTTTGTTTTTTTTGAGATGGAGTTTCACTCTTGTTGCCCAGGCTGGAGTGCAATGGCACAATCTTGGCTCACTGCAACCTCCACCTGCCGGGTGCAAGCGATTCTCCTGACAGCCTCCCGAGCAGCTGGGATTACAGGCATCCATCACCACACCCAGTTAATTTTTCTATTTTTAGTAGCGACGGGGTTTCACCATGTTGACCAGGCTGGTCTCGAACTCCTGCCCTCAGGTGATCCACTTGCCTCGGCCTCCCAAAGTGCTGGGATTACAGGTGTGAGCCACCATACCTGGCCGATTTCATTTATATAAAGTTCAAGACAGGCAAAATTAAATCAGAACATTTAGGGATGCATACTTAGGGGATAAAAAAAAAAAGTATAAAAAGAATAGCAGAAAAGTGACAAGTGGTTAACAGGGAAGAAGATTATAAGGGGCATGCAATGGACTACTGGGGTGCAGGTAATGTTCTGTTTCGTGATTTTGATGGAGTAACATGGGTGTTCTTTTTACATATTTGTGAGACATCACATATAGACTGCATGCATCTTTTCGTGTGTAGTTAAAATCCATGGTGTCCTGAATCCTGCTCTTCCTGGCTCATACCAACTTGTGAGAATCAACCATGCACATCTCTTCCCAACTCTGCATTAGTGACGCTACTTTGGTCACTTGAAATCAGCCGCAGTGGGAGGATTTACACCACAGAAACTGGCAAACACAACAAATCAGGACTTTCTGGTTTTTTCTCTCTTTTCTTTTTCCTTTCTGGAGAGTGGGTTTAACAACACATCACTGGTTAAATTTAACAACATATTTTTTAAAAATATGACTCACAAAATTCACTTATTGAAGCAGATATGTTTTCACAGCTTCATGCTGTCAACAATTTCAAGGGAAAACTGTATTTTAAAAACACTAAACATGACAAAATCCCTGCAATGAAAAAGCCTCAACAGTTGAGAAAGAGAATTAGTTGTGAGAAATCTGAAGGGTTTGATATTCTTCATTGTTTGATGTGTAATAAAAAATCATTACCTTGATGGTAAAATTAAGGATGCTATCTAGTCATTTTTCTTATGGGAAATGTTTTTGATGAATACTTTGCAAGATGATAAAAGACATAGTGGATGAGAAACTTCTCAGTCTACTGTTCAACTCAACTGCCTCCATAAGTTTTCACCAAACATGGCCCCAAATCTTATTCTGTAGCAATGCTGGCAGTATTCTGGTCAACTCTCCTTACTGGTTACCTGTAATAACTTGTGAAGCAGTGAAAAAATGACTTGTTATGTATATAAATTACATATTTATATGAGTCTACGTTCTTAAAATTTGGCGACCTTAAGCCAGGGTTATATGATGTCAACCTTTGTTCATTTCAGCTTTCCTGATGGTAAATAATTTAAAATCATATTTTATAAATTTTAAAAAGTCATTAATTTCCAAGGTGAACCGTCAGCCTGCAAGGAAATGTGGGACTGGTACATGCCTTCTTCAGATCCTGCCTTCAGACCCTGAGGGAGTGCATAGCCCACTCCCTTATAGGTTATTTATTTGTTTATTTATTATTATACTTTAAGTTCTATGCTACATGTACACAACATGCAGGTTTGTTACATAGGTATACATGTGCCATGTTGGTTTGCTGCACCCATTAACTCGTCATTTACATTAGGTATTTCTCCTAATGCTTTCCCTCTCCCTGTCCCCAACCCCATGACAGGCCCCAGTGTGTGATGTTCCCCGCCCTGGGTCCAAGTGCTCTCATCATTCAATGCCCACCTATGAGTGGGAACATGCGGTGTTTGGTTTTCTGTCCTTGTGATAGTTTGCTCAGAATGGTGGTTTCCAGCTTCATCCATGTCCCTACAAAAGGACATGAACTCATCCTTTTTTTCTGACTGCATAGTATTCCATGGTATATATGTGCCACATTTTCTTAATCCAGTCTATCATTGATGGACATTGGGTTGGTTCCAAGTCTTTGCTATTGTGAATAGTGCCACAGTAAACATACGTGTGCATGTGTCTTTATAGCAGCATGATTTATAATCCTTTGGGTATATACCCAGTAATGGGATCACTGGGTCAAATGGTATTTCTAGTTTTAGATCCTTGAGGAATCGCCACACTATCTTCCACAATGGTTGAACTAGTTTACACTCCCAACAATAGTGTATAAGTGTTCCTATTTCTCCACATCTTCTCCAGCATCTGTTGTTTCCCAACTTTTTAATAATCACCATTCTAACTGGTGTGAGATGGTATCTCACTGTAGTTTTGATTTGCATTTCTCTGATGACCAGTGATGATGAGCATTTTTTTATGTGCCTGTTGGCTGCATAAATGTCTTCTTTTGAGAAGAGTCTGTTCATATCCTTTGCCCACCTTTTGATGGAGTTGTTTTTTTCTTGTAAATTTGTTTAAGTTCTTTGTAGATTCTGGATATTAGCCCTTTGTCAGATGGGTAGATTGTAAAAATTTTCTCCCATTCTGTAGGTTGCCTGTTCACTCTGATGGTAGTTTCTTTTGCCATATAGAAGCTCTTTAGTTTAATTAGATCCCATTTGTCTATTTTGGCTTTTGTTGCCATTGCTTTTGGCGTTTTAGTCATGAAGACCTTGCCATGCCTATGTCCTGAATGGTATTGCCAAGGTTTTCTTCTAGGGATTTTATGGTTTTAGGTCTAACATTTAAGTCTTTAATCCATCATGAATTAATTTTTGTATAAGGTGTAAGGAAGGGATGCAATTTCAGCTTTCTACGTATGGCTAGCCAGTTTTCCCAGCACCATTTATTAAATAGGGAATCCTTTCCCCATTGCTTGTTTTTGTCAGGTTTGTCAAAGATCAGATGGTTGTAGATGTGTGGTGTTATTTCTGAGGCCTCTGTTCTGTTCCATGGGTCTATATCTCTGTTTTTGTACCAGTACCATGCTGTTTTGGTCACTGTAGCCTTGTAGTATAGTTTGAAGTCAGGTGGCATGATGCCTCCAGCTTTGTTCTTTTTGCTTAGGATTGTCTTGGCAACGTGGGCTCTTTTTTGGTTCCATATGAACTTTAGTTTTTTCCAATTCTGTGAAGAAAGTCATTGGTAGCTTGATGGGGATGGCATTGAATCTATAAATTACCTTGGGTAGTATGGCCATTTTCACAATATTGATTCTTCCTATGCATGAGCATGGAATGTTCTTCCATTTGTTTGTGTCCTCTTTTATTTCGTTGAGCAGTGGTTTGTAGTTCTCCTTGAAGAGGTCCTTCACATCCCTTGTAAGTTGGATTCCTAGGTATTTTATTCTCTTTGTAGCGATTGTGAATGGGAGTTCACTCATAATTTGGCTCTGTTTGTCTGTCATTGGTGTATAGGAATGCTTGTGATTTTTCCACATTGATTTTGTATCCTGAGACTTTGCTGAAGTTGCTTGTCAGCTTAAGGAGATTTTGGGCTGAGACAATGGGGTTTTCTAAATACACAATCATATCATCTACAAACAGGGACGATTTGACTTCCTCTTTTCTTGATTGAATACCGTTTATTTCTTTCTCTTGCCTGATTGCCCTGACCAGAACTTCCAACACTATGTTGAATAGGAGTGGTGAGAGAAGGCATCCCTGTCTTGTGCCAGTTTTCAAAGGGAATGCTTCCAGTTTTTGCCCATTCAGTATGATACTGGCTGTGGGTTTGTCGAAAATAGCTCTTATTATTTTGAGATATGTTCCATCAATACATAGTTTATTGAGAGTTTTTAGCATGAAGGGCTACTGAATTTTGTCGAAGCCCTTTTCTGCATCTATTGAGATAATCATGTGGTTTTTGTCGTTGGTTCTGTTTCTGTGATAGATTACATTTATTGATTTGCATATGTTGAACCAGCTTGTATCCCAGGGATGAAGCCAACTTGATCGTGGTTGATAAGCTTTTTGATGTGCTGCTGGATTTGGTTTGCCAGTATTTTATTGGGGATTTTCGCATCGATGTTCATCAGGGATATTGGTCTAAAATTCCCTTTTTTTGTTGTGTCTCTGCCAGGCTTTGGTATCAGATGATGCTGGCCTCATAAAATGAATTAGGGAAGATTCCCTCTTTTTCTATTGATTGGAATAGTTTCAGAAGGAATGGTACCAGCTCCTCTTTGTACCTCTGGTAGAATTTGTCTGTGAATTCTGGTCCTGGACTTTTTTTGGTTGGTAGGCTATTAATTATTCCCTCAATTTCAGAGCCTGTTATTGGTCTATTCAGAGATTCAACTTCTTCCTGATTTAGTCTTGGGAGGGTATATGTGTCCAGGAATTTATCCATTTCTTCTAGATTTTCTAGTTTATTCGCATAGAGGTGTTCATAGTATTCTCTGATAGTAGTTTGTATTTCTGTGGGATCGGTGGTCATATCCCCTTTATCATTTTTTATTGCATCTACTTGATTCTTCTCTCTTTTATTAGTCTTACTAGTGGTCTATCAATTTTGTTGATCTTTTCAAAAAAGCAGCTCCTGAAATCATTGATTTTTTTGAAGTTTTTTTTGCGTCTCTATCTCCTTCAGTTCTGCTCTTAGTTATTTCTTGCCTTCTGCTAGCTTTTGAATGTATTTGCTCTTGCTTCTCTAGTTCTTTTAATTGTGATGTTAGGATGTTGATTTTAGATATTTCCTGCTTTCTTTTGTGGGCATTTAGTGCTATAAATTTCCCTCTGCACACTGCTTTAAATGTGTCCCAGAGATTCTGGTACATTGTGTCTTTGTTCTCATTGATTTCAAAGAACATCTTTATTTCTGCCTTCATTTTGTTATTTATCCAGTAGTCATTCAGGAGCAGGTTGTTCAGTTTCCATGTAGTTGTGCAGTTTTGAGTGAGTTTTTAATCCTGAGTTATAATTTGATTGCATTGTGGTCTGAGAGACAGTTTGCTGTGATTTCTGTTCTTTTACATTTGCTTAGGAGTGCTTCACTTCCAACTATGTGGTCAATTTTGGAATAAGTGCGATGTGGTGCTGAGAAGAATGTATATTCTGTTGATTTGGGGTGGAGAGTTCTGTAGATGTTAGGTCTGCTATTAGGTCTGCTTGGTGCAGAGCTGAGTTCAAGTCCTGGATATCCTTGTTAACTTTCTGTCTCGTTGATCTGTCTAATGTTGACAGTGGGGTGTTAAAGTATCCCACTATTATTGTGTGGGAGTCTAAGTCTCTTTGTAGGTCTCTAAGGACTTGCTTTATGAATCTGAGTTCTCCTGTATTGGTACATATATATTTAGGATAGTTAGCTCTTTTTGTTGAATTCATCCCTTTACCATTATGTAATGGCCTTGTCTCTTTTGATCTTTGTTGATTTAAAGTCTGTTTTATCAGAGACTAGGATTGCAACCCCTGCTGTTTTTTTTGTTTGTTTGTTTGTTTGTTTGGTTTTTTTGCTTTCCATTTTTTTGGTAGATCTTTCTCCTTTATTTTGAGCCTATGTGTGTCTCTGCATGTGAGATGGGTCTCCTGAATACAGCACACTGATGAGTCTTGACTCTATCCAATTTGCCAGTCTGTGTCTTTTAATTGGTGCATTTAGCCCATTTACATTTAAGGTTAATATTGTTAAGTGTGAATTTGATCCTGTCATGATATTAGTTGGTTATTTTGCTCATTAGTTGATGCAGTTTCTTCCTAGCATTCATGGTCTTTACAATTTGGCATGTTTTTGCAGTGGCTGGTACTGGTTGTTCCTTTCCATGTTTAGTGCTTCCTTCAGGATGACTCGTAAGACAGGCCTGGTGGTGACAAAATCTTTCAGCATTTGCTTGTCTTTAAAGGATTTTATTTCTTCTTCACTTATGAAGCATAGTTTGGCTGGATATGAAATTTTGGGTTGAAAATTGTTTTCTTTAAGAATGTTGAATATTGACCCTCACTCTCTTCTGGCTTGTAGAGCTTCTGCCAAGAGATCTGCTGTTAGTCTGATGGGCTTCCCTTTGTGGGTAACGCGACCTTTCTCTCTGGCTGCCCTTAACATTTTTCCCTTCATTTCAAACTTGGTGAATCTGACAATTATGTGCCTTGGGGTTGCCCTTCTCAAGGAGTATCTTTGTGGTGTTCCCTGTATTTCCTGAATTTGAATGTTGGCCTGCCTTGCTAGGTTGGGGAAGTTCTCCTGGATAATATGCTGAAGAGTGTTTTCCAACTTGATTCCATTCTCCCTGTCACTTTCAGGTACACCAATCAATATAGATTTGTTATTTTCACATAGTCTCATATTTCTTAGAGGCTTTGTTTCTTTTTACTTTTCTATCTCTAAACTTCTCTTCTAGATTTATTTCACTAATTTGACCTTCAATCACTGATACCCTTTCTTCTACTTGATCGAATTGGCTACTGAAGCTTGTGCATGCGTCACATAGTTTTTGTGTCATGGTTTTCAGCTCCATCAGGTCATTTAAGGTCTTCTCTACACTGTTTATTCTAGTTAGCCATTCATCTAATCTTTTTTCAAGGTTTTTAGCTTCCTTGAGATGGGTTCAAACATCCTTCTTTAGCTTGGAGAAGTTTGTTATTACCGACTTTCTGAAGCCTACTTCTGTCAGCTCATCAAATTCATTCTCCATCCAGCTTTGTTCTGTTGCTGGTGAGGAGCTACAATCCTTTGGAGGAGAAGAGGCACTCTGGTTTTTAGAATTTCCAGCTTTTCTTCTCTGGTTTCTCCCCATCTTTGTGGTTTTATCTACCTTTGGTCTTTGATACTGGTGACCTACAGATGGGGTTTTGGTGAGGATGTCCTTTCTGTTGATGTTGATATCCTTTCCATTTGTTAGTTTTCCTTCTAACAGTCAGGTCCCTCAGCTGCAGGTCTGTTGGAGTTTGCTGGAGGTCCACTCCAGACCCTGTTTACCTGGGCATCACCAGCGGAGGCTCAGTTGGAAATCAGAAATCACTGTCATCTGTGTCGATCATGCTGGGAGCTGCAGACCAGAGCTGTCCCTATTCAGCCATCTTGGAATGTAATCTTTTTTTTTTTTTTTTTTTTTTTTGAGACAGTTTCACTCTGTCACCCAGGCTGGAGTGCAGTGGCACGATCGCAGTTCACTGCAACCTCTACCTTCTGGGTTCAAGCTATTCTCCTGCTTCAGCCTCCGAGTAGCTGGGATTATAGGCACCCGCCATCACGCCCAGCTAATTTTTTGTATTTTAAATAGAGACAGGGTTTCGCCATGTTGGCCAGGCTGGTCTCGAACTTCTGAACTCAAGTGATCGGCCCTCTCGACCTCCCAAATGTTGGGATTACAGGTGTGAGCCACCACGCCCAGCCCCTCATGTCTTTAGTGGTATTTCAGTGCGGAGGTCTCCACTGCTAGAAAAGGAATCCAATGTAAATATATATATATATATATATATATATATATATATATATATATATAATCATTTCAGCTAAAATATGAATCTGAAAATTATGGATTTGGCTAAATGTTAATATTTTTATGTATAATCTTGTAGTGTGGAAACTTAACTGGAAAATATTGCTTTATTTGGTGGTGGTGGGTGGACAAGAGGTAGGGGTGGGAGAGGCCATTTAACTTTTGAATGGCGGCTCCCCTGGTGCTGAGACTCTCAACTTGGATTCAGCCATGATACCAGCATCCCAGGATCTCCAGTTTGCAGGTGACCTGTTGTGAGACATCTCAACCTCTACAATCATGTGAGCCAATTCCCCTAATAATCCCCCTCTCATAACTCTCTGTTTATATCTCTACATTCTGTTGATTCTATCTCGCTGGAGAACCCTGATTAATACAAGTGGAGTAGTTTACCTTGAATTGTCAGTGAAAGAGGAGGAGGACTGGAAGAGACTAATGTATGAAAAAGCTGTTTTATAACTGCTAATAATTAGAACGTTGAAATGAGTTCAGAGTGGACAGGTACGAATCTACATTTCAGGGGACTCACAGCCCCAGGTGGTGGCTGTCTCTGTTCTCCAAGCTCTCACCCCCACTTTGCTATCCTACCAGCCTGGCAACTCCCTACTGAAGCCACCCCATGGTTCTTGTTTGTCCCCGAGCTTCCAGGATCTCAGTGCTTTTTGACATTGTCAGGCAGGATTCGATTTATATCAGTTGAAACATAAGGTAAAATAAGCAAAGCATTCATCCATCACCACGTTTAATATTCGTGTCACCAACGGCAGTTCCACCCCCAAGATATTCCTGGGATGACTGTCATGACATGTTTCCAGGAGTTAGAAGAGAGAGAACGGTGTGTTTCTCTTGCGTCCATCCCCAACCTCTGCCAGAACCAAACCTAAGCCATCTGAAGAAGGCGACTACCTCTTTTAATTAAGAAACCTCCTTTTCAAAGTCTTTTTGTGCACGCACAAAGGTACTTCTACATATGAGATTAAAATTGGTTAGCAGCCGGCAACATTAGATTGGCTGATATTTCTACTAAATTATTCACAATACAATTGTGGTATGCCATGGTGTGAGGAGGCATTGACATCAGACCACAGGTATTGTTGCTGCAGAATTCGTTCTGATAGTCTAAGCAATAGGAAAGAAGTATTTCAGAACTAATTTCTGAAATAACTGTGGGAAGTAGATAGCAATTTATCACAAGTATTTGTGGGGTTCTTTAAAAACCAAAATATATATATTCCAATCAAGCCCTCCATCTCTACCTTCTCAATCAGAATGTCTTGAAGTATGAGACAGGCAACTTTGTTCTGAAAAAGTTGAGTCTGCTATATACCCCTGATTGAGATGTGTGTTAAGTAGGAATTCTGACTTATTTAACTGGAGATTAAAGGATAGTGGAGATGTCTCCCTCATCCTTTCAGCAACTTAGAACATTCAACAAAGCTGCCAGGTGCAGTGGCTCACACCTGAAACCCCAGTGCTTTGGGAAGCCAAAATGGGAGGATTGTTTGAGGAGCTGGAGACTAGCCTGGGCAACATAGGGAGAGCCCATCTCAACAATAAAATACAAAAACTAGCTGGGCATGGTGGCGCCCACCTGTAGTCCCAACTACTCAAGAGGCTGAGGCAGGAGGATCACTTGAGCCCAGGAGTTCAAGGCTGCAGTGAGCTATGACTGTGCCACTGCACTCAGCCTAGGGGACAGAGTGAGACCCTGTGTCTCTTAATTTTTTTTATTATTATTATTTTTTGACAGAGTCTCACTCTGTCCCTCAGGCTGGAGTGCAGTGGCACAATCTCTGTTCATTGCAACCTCCGCCTCCCGGGTTCAAGTGATTCTTATGCTTCAGCCTCTCAAGTAGCTGGGATTACAGGCAAGTGCCACCATGCCTAGCTTCCTGTCTCTCTTTAAAAAAAAAAAAAAAAAAAAAAAAAAGGGCCAGGCATGGTGGCTCACACCTGTAATCCCAGCACTTTGGGAGGCTGAGGCGGGCAGATCACGAGGTCAGGAGATCAAGACCATCCTGGCTAACACGGTGAAACCCCGTCTCTACTAAAAATACAAAAAATTAGCTGGGCGTGGTGGCAGGTGCCTATAGTCCCAGCTACTCGGGAGGCTGAGGCAGGAGAATGGCATGAACCCGGGAGGTGGAGCTTGCAGTGAGCTGAGATCGCACCACTGCACTCCAGCCTGGACGACAGAGCAAGACTCCATTAAAAAAAAAAAAAAAAATCGGGGCTAGGTGTGGTGGCTCATGCCTGTAATTATAGCACTTTGGGAGGCTGAGGTGGACAGATCATCTGAGGTCAAGAGTTCAAGACCAGCCTGGCCAACATGGTACACCTCTGTCTCTACTAAAAATACAAAATCAGCCTGGTGTGGTGGCAGGTGCCTGTGATCCCAGCTACTTGGGAGGTTGAGGCAAAAGAACTGCTTGAACCTGGGAGTCGGAGGTTGCAGTGAACCGAGATGGCACCATTGCAGTCCAGCCAGGGCAACAAGAGCAAAACTCCATCTCAAAAAAAGACTTCTAAATGCAGACAACTTTGCTGGGGGCAGCAGCTGGGTGAGGTGTTGGGTGCTCTCCTAGAACCACGGAGAAACTACGCAGGTCCATTTAGAGGCCCCTGGGGAGCCACACACTCTGATCTCACAGATGTTCCTAATTTAGATTTTCCTTTTCTTAGGCAATACTTGTGCACATGTTTGAGATGAGTAAGAAGAGCATCTCCTCTTCTTCTGTAGGATGTAGTAGACATATGTTTGCTCAAAATTCTTCCCCTTAGAAAACCACCCACACCTTGGCCTATTACAATGCTAACTATGTGATCTGGGGATTGGTTCCAGGACCCACCCCCTCCCTACCACAGACACCAAACTTCAAGGATACTCAAGTATCTGATGTAAGATGAAGTAGTATTTGCATATAACGTACACACATACTCCTGTATACTTTAAATCATCTCTAGATTACTTACAATACCTAATACAATGCCTACACATCTCTTCATTCACATGAATTCAATATAGTACTCAGTGTGTACAAATTCAAGTTTTGCTTTTTGGAACTTTGTGGAATTCCTTCTCTCCAAATATTTTCTTTCTTTCTTTCTTTTTCTTTTTTTTTTTCTTTTTGAGATGGAGTTTCGCTCTTGTTGCCCAAGGTAGAGTGTAATGGCGTGATCATGACTCACTGTAACCTATGCCTCCTGGGTTCAAACCATTCTCCTGCCTCAGCCTCCCGAGTAGCTGGGATTATAGGCATACACCACCATGCCCGCCTAATTTTTCGTATTTTTAGTAGAAGGAGGGTTTCACCATGTTAGCCAGGCTGGTCTCAAAGTCCTGACCTCAGGTGATCCACTCTCCTCAGCCTCCCAAAGTGCTGAGATTACAGGTGTGAGCCACCGCGCCTGGCCCTCCCCCAAATATTTTCAATCTGCAGTTGGTTGAATTCAGGGATGCGGAATCCATGGATATGGGCAATCTACTATACCCAATTTCCATGGGCACAGTGGTTCAGGAGTAGACATGTGACTCAAGCCAGAAAAACCAGTCTTCCCTGTTTTTGTAGACGAGATTTCCTTTCTTCTACTGGGGTCATAAGCCCCTAGAGCTATGTGGCCTGAGCCACCAGGGGCTTTCTTGCCCTATATTTGGAAAGACCTGGATGAAGAAAAGAACTAAGAGATGAAGAGAGATCCCTGGATACATCTAAATACAACCTACATGCATGGACTTTTCAGTGACGGAAACCAATACATTTCTTTTCTCCACTTTGAGTTTGAGTAGGGTTTTTGTCATACGTAACAAAATAGTATTATTCTGATTAACATATCTATTACAGACACCAGATTTATCAAATAAAAATATAGACTGCCTAGTTAAATTTAAATATTTTTAGTATATCTCACATATTGCATGGGATATACTTATACTAAAAAATTTCATTGATTATTTTCAATTCATATTTAACTAGGCATCCTGTATTTTATCTGACAACCCTATCTGGGATACATAATTTCTGTCAACAGCATTTTAAAATTTCCTGCTCAACAATAGCAACAAAGATATCGAATCAACCTAGATGTCCATCAATGGTAGACTGGATAAAGGAAGTGTGGTATATATACACCATGGAATACTACACAGCCATAAATGAAATCATGCCCTTCGCAGCAACATGGATGCAGCTGAAGGCCATTATCCTAAACAAATTAACACAGGAACAGAAAACCAAATACTGCATGTTCTCACTTTTAAGTAGGAGCTAAATCTTGGGTACATGTGGACATAAGGATGGGAACAACAGATACTAGGGACTCCAAAAGGAGGGAGGGAGGCCAGGGCTGAAAAATCTCCTATTGGGCACAGTTTTTTCACCTGGGTGATGGGATCAATAGAACCTCAGTACTCACACAATTTACCCTTGTAACAAACCTACACGTGTACACCCTTGAATCTAAAATAAAAATAACAATTTAAAAAAGAAATAAATCAGGAGTGGCTAGTTTTTCAACATATTCTCAATTCTATCATTCTATATTTTAAAGTCAATTAAAATAAATTTTGTTTTATAATTTAAAATAAAATTCCCTGCTCAGAAGTGATCAATCAGCAGGTGGATTTGCCCTTAAAGAACATGGAGAAAAAACAAAGACAGTTTCTGCAGAGATAGACAGAAATATCCTAATTAAATCTTTCTTCTCCAGGTCATTCCTGCTTTGAATAAACCAGATGAGGAAGGTGGACGCTCCAGGGTCAGGCTCTTTAGTCCTCATCAGATGTATAAATGCTTCAGTGACCAATGGTATCCATTTTTGCTGCACGTTAGAATCACCTGCAGGCACTTAGACATTCCAATGTCCAGGGCACACCCAGACAGATACAATCAGAACCAAAGGACCACACAGGTGATCCCAATTGTGCAGCCAAGGCTGATACCACTGAGCTAAGCACTTGAGAAGTCAGTCAAATTGGAGGAGTTAAAACAAGAAATGAGAAGGGTCCTCCCCTCACCGCCTCTCCTCCCTCCCGAACTGAGCCACCCCTAGGAGCAGATGGGAAGTAGCGCACGGGTAGGCTGGCTGCTGGGCCACCTTGCTGGCCCTGCCACAGCGCTGTGGGCCTTAGCTTCAGGTTTGCTTCTCATGGCCGTGTAGCCGGCAGGTGTTTGGGCCACAGAGAAGCAGACAAGGAGGCTCCCCGAGCTCATGGTTGGTGCCAGAATAAACACAGCATCTGGCAGGTCGAATGTGAATTTCATGCCTGAGCTCAGCTCAGCACGTGGTTCCAGAGCAAAGATGAATTCCCACCAGGAAGCTTGCGGGGAAGGAGGGAGGGATGGGTGAGGCACCGTGGGGAGAATGTGTGCTAGATGGCTTTCTGTGATAACCAAGAACAGCCTCTCTTTCTGCTCTCACCAGCCCGCCGCTCAGACCTGAGAGATCTGCCAGAACACATCCCTCCTGGAGCCATGTCCTGATTCACAGCTTTTCATTACTGCGTTTCATTCTCAGGAATAGACCGTCCTCAGGGCCTCAAAATCACCAAGTCTCCAGGGGTTGGCAGGGAGGAAGAGGCTCCTCTCCCATGCCTCACCCTCCCCCTTGCTCACCACCATCATGTCCCCGGTGTGCAGGTCAGCACAAGGTAACTGTTTCTTGGAGGAATTACTGGGTCAGTGTATGGAACAGTAGCTGCGGCTCTTAACCAGCAGCCTCTGCCAGTGCCAGATCCCGGATGAAGACACCTGATCCCCCCAAACCTTGCTTGTTCTTAATTGGGTCCCCAAAGCCCCCGACGTTCTGCAAGGCATCCTGAGTGTACACAATCAGCCGGCTGAAAGGAAACATCTGGAAGTCTTTCTGATTAAATCAACCTGGAACTCTGCCCCTTGAAGCAGTTAAAAAGATTGCTAATGGCCAGGCATGGCCAAACCTGAAGAGTGGTCTGTCCCGGTGTGGGGTGGGCTTCACTGATGCTCAGGCGAGGTCCAGGACAGGCTGGCAGAATCCTGTCCCTGGTGGTGCTAAGTGGGTTCCAGCCATTTCCCAGAAGCCACTGTGGCTCTTGAATGCCAGGATGGGAGGCTCAGTTCAGAACCAAGACCTTTTCAAGTTTAAGGCCTTGAATGGTCAGCAGCGGAGCAGAGCTTGGACAAAGGGAACAGGATCTGCAGCTGGGACAGCCAACACCTACATGCCTGGGCTTTGGGAAGAAGTGCCCAGAGGTGAGCGGCACTGGGGGGGATTAGCTGTCTTCATCCATGATCTGGGACTGGCAGAGGCTGGCCGGGTAAGAGCCGCTGCCACCATTCCATTCACTGACTAGGTAATTCATCCAAGAAATAGTTACCCAGTGCTGACCTGTACATGGGGGACAAGATGATGGTGGGCAAAATCATCAGGGTCCCTGCTGCCATGCCCCTCCCATTCCTGCTCCACTATTTAGCTTTGTAGCCAAAGAGCCAGGGTGAGAAGGAGACAAGAGAACACCTACCTGTTCTTCCTGAACAGGGAAATTAACCCGAAATGATTCCCTAGCAGGTTCGCTCCCCGTGGGAATCTGTGGGAGGACGCTTTTAAGAGCATCACAAGCTAATTCACAGCTACTTTAGGAAACTTTCAAAACGATCTCATTTCGTCTAAGAAAGACTGGTTCACACCCTCTTTGTCTCTGGGGTGTGGGGGAGTCTTGCTCTGCTCTAACCAAGGTTAATGTCCACAGTCTTCCACCCTGCAGTGGAGGGGATCACTATTAAACGGAAGCCCTGCCAGAGAATAGACTCTTCTTTTTTTTTTTTTTTTTTTTGAGACAGAGTCTTGCTGTGTTGCCCAGGCTGGAGTGCAGCAGCATGGTCTGGCTCACTGCAACCTCCACCTCCTGGGTTCAAGCGATCCTTCTGCCTCAGCCTCCTAAGTAGCTGGGATTACAGATGCACGCCACCATGCCCAGATAATTTTTGTATTTTTTGTAGAAACGGGGTTTTGCCATGTTGGCCAGGCTGGTCTCGAACTCCTGACCTCAAGTGATCTGCCCACCTCAGCCTCCCAAAGTGCTGGGATTACAGGAGTGAGCCACTGCGCCTGCCTGTCTTTTTAAGACAACAGAAGTTAGGAGGGGCCAGGAGATCACCTTGGAATCGCAGAAATTAGATTTCCTCAAACAAGATGACGGGGAGAAGCCATGGTGGCCCTGAGAGAAATGGCCACCCGGTCTTACCTTCCAGGTGCAGATGCTGCTGGAACCAGCCCTGCCTGGCACTCCTGAGCCAATTGTCCCTGCTACAGCCGTGACACTGGTAGCTCCAGTTGCAGAGGGACTTTCCTTTCCATGAGGAGCCTCAGTGGGCGTGCTGGGTGCCAACAGCCCGTGTGGAGGGGCTGCTTCCCTGGCTTCACCTGCTTCCAGCCCTCATCTTCAGCCAGAGACTCAGTTGCGCCTCTCCCCTAAAGAGTGACTGGGCTCCCGTTGGAGTGTCCTCCTGCCAGCGGGGGGCGCTGTGGGACTCACGAACACTGCTCCTCCTTGGCTTGACTGCTCCTTCCATTCCCCGGGGAGGATGGGACTGAAAGAAACTTCACCCAAAGGTGCCATGCCCTTAGGCTGGAAGTGACACTGAGGTGCTGCTAGTTGGCTGGGCAGCCAATCTCCTGATCATTAGCTACTCCCTGTAACTCGCCAAAGCCAGCCTCTGCTTAGATCTCACACCCGTTGGCTACTGTCAGCAAAAACGAGACAGGCTCAAGCAAGACTGGACTCCCAGTTTAGAATGCACACGGGCTAGGGCCTCCTTATTCAGGGCATATGGTCTTGGACTACCAGCGTCTGCGTCTCCTGGGAGCTTTAAGAAATGCAGAATGTCAGGTCCCAGCCCAAATCTGTTGAGTCATAATCTGCATTTTATCAGGATATACAGGTGTTTCCCATGCAGGTTTAAGTTTAGAAGCACTGCACTAGTGGACATCCTTGCAACTCAGTTACCCCACAGATGGGTCTCTTACTGTGCAAGCATTTTATCTGTATCTCTTCATTTTCTCTCCTCATTTCACTTTTTTGCCCAATGAGGTCATAAGCATCAGTTGTCATGCAGACTGCAGCTAGAAAAAGATTGACAATTTCACCATGCCTGCCTTAGCATATGGCTCTTAGGTTAGTATAAGGTTGGTCACCAAGTAATAGGTTTGAGTTTTCAAAACAATCACTAAGAGGTCTGGATATACATTCCTGAGTCCTTTCCCTCCCACTAGGGGAGTGTCTTCAAGGCATCTTGGTTACAGTCTAGGGTTGTAGAGTGGTTTCCAGGGTTGCCTAATCCCTAAGTATCCCAAGCCTTGTCTGAGGATTGATGAAATATATTACATACAAGCCAGACACAGTGGCATATGCCTGTAATGCCAGCCTATTGGGAGGCAGAGGCAGGAAGATAGCTTGAGTCCAGAAGCTCAAGACGAGCCTGGGCAACATAGCAAGACCCCATTTCTAAAAAACAATTGAAACAAAGAAATATATCACATACATGTATTATTATTACTCAATTATTACAGAGATACAGATGCACTTTAATAAAATAATTCATTTTGAAAACTTTTTGCAGTGTCTTTTCTTAGATCCAATCACTAGGATGCTGTGTTCCATGAAAAGGGGCCATATTCATCAAGAATTTGGGAACCACGGCTCTAGTGGTCTGAAGCTCCAAGCTCCTAAGATTGCCTAATCAAAAGACAAGACAAGACATTGGTATATATTTTCCATTCACTTGTGAGTTTTTAAAAAACTTACATTAAAATTTAAAAAATTTAAGTCTTTATTAAGAGTTAAACATAAACATTAACTCATTGTATTAGAAAGAAATCGGGTCTTTGGAGGAACTGTTTGAACATGGGTCATAGTTACTTGTTTACATAACACGATTTAGAGGGGTACAAAGATCCTCGGTAGGAAGGGTAGGAGGAGGAGACGGAGGAGATGGGAGAGAAGGAAGGAAGCACCTGTGAAATCCCTACCCTCAACCTTGTCAGTTTCCAATTTGCATTTGCTCATGTCCCTAATGAAAAGCACCTCCAAAATTGACTTCTTTCATTTAGATCTATGTATTTTTGCATTATGACTTTTTCCGTTACAACAGCACAAAACCCAAGAAGGTAGCTGGTGTGACGATACACAACTGTATTCTCAGTTACTCGGGAGGCTGAGATGGGAGAATCACTTGGGCCCAGGAGTTTGAGGCTACAGTGATCTATGATTGCACCACAGCACTCCAGCCTGGGTGACATAGAAACCCCGTCTCTTTAAAAAAAAAAAAAAAAATTAAGTAAACTAGACTTGAAATCAGGTTTTCAAATTGCTGTGTTACAAACTTTTAAATCATGATTTAAAAAATAACAAAATTGGCCTATAATCCCAACTACTCAGGAGGCTGAGGTAGGAGAATCACCTGAACCCAGAAGGCAGAGGTTGCAGTGAGCCAAGATTGTGCCACTGCACTCCAGTCTGGGCGACAGAGTGAGACTCTGTCTCAAAAAACCAAAAAACAAAAAACATAAAAATAACAAAACCCAAGATGACATTAATGTAACAAAGATAAACATTTTGTTCTATTGAACAGTTTATTTTATCTTGGTCTCGTCCTTCTAATTTTCTTTCTTTGCGTATGTTTTATGTGTTCATAAGTAGGTATAGTATATGCCTATAATTTCCAGAAATATAAATATTCATATATTCAGAGCACACACATGTTCAAAAATATTTTATCATAAGGATGCACCACAAAAACTGTTTAGATATCCCTGGACTAGATTAATACCTCTTACCATCTTTCGTCCACAAATGGGTCAGAAAAGTCCCTTCATTGCCATTATTTACAGCCAGTGTTGTGCTACCAACATTCTCTAAGCCTGAGTCATCCTTGTTCATGTTCACATGAACTTGAGCTTGTTCATTTAACACCAGACTTGGAAAGAAACTGCAGGAAATGTGCATTTCTGGACGACTCGAACAATTTTACCTCATGTTCTTGCCTGCTCCGGGATGGGATCCAACTCCGAAAAAACCTGAAATTCACAGATTCAAGGGAGACTTTTCTCCATGTTTCTCAGGAAGCAAACAGGGTATGGCTGACATGGCAACACCCTTTTCCAGGCAAAGAGCAAAATGCAGCAGGGGTTTGGACCTCAGTGCAGATGTTCACTGGAACTTGGGCTGTGTCTGGGTGCCAGAGAGTTTTAAAGAGCAAGCAGGTACCTCAGGGATCTTCTTGTCAAACCCCTCATTATATGAGTGGGACACAGAAGGACAGGGTTGGGGCCGGGCGCAGTGGCTCACGCCTGTAATCCCAGCACTTTGGGAGGCTGAGGCAGGCGGATCACGAGGTCAGGAGATAGAGACCACCCTGGAAAATACGGTGAAACCCTGTCTCTACTAAAAATACAAAAAAAAGTTAGCCGGGCGTGGTGGCGGGCTCCTGTAGTCCCAGCTACTCGGGAGGCTGAGGCAGGAGAATGGTGTGAACCCAGGAGGCGGCGGAGCTTGCAGTGAGTGGAGATCACGCCACTGCACTCCAGCCTGGGTGACAGAGCGAGACTCCGTCTCAAAAAAGAAGGACAGGGTTGGAATGAACTATGCAAGATCATATAGCACGCTAGTGGCCCATCCGGGACCACCACCCAGTCTCTCCAGTCTCCCCCTCTGTGGCTAATGTCAGGGAGGGACAGCTTGAGGAGCAGTAGGAGTTTCTGGCTTGTGATGAGACACTGTTGGACAATGTCTGGTGTTGTTATATCCCAGAGAGCGTTTTGACAGAACTCTTCCATGCACTCTAACCCTGGTGCCTGTGTGGGGTCTCTGGTGAGAGAGATTCATGGAGTCCCCCATCTGGGAAAGGCTGTTTGGTACTGCCTGCCTCTGGAAAGCAGAAAGCTCATTTACAGCTTCTTCAACGTGGAAACAATCTTTGTACAGGATGGTGGACACAGAAGTCCAGCTCTTCTAATGGTGTCTATAGCTCCAACATATAGAAAAGGTCTGGAAGACCTGAAGTGAGGTGGGGGATGGGTGTGTATGTTCATCACTGCCAAATCTATCCTCAGTGCCTAGGACAGGGCCTGACATGTAGGAGGTCCTCAGATTTTTTTTTTCTTTTTTTGAGACAGAGTCTTGCTCGCTCACCCAGGCTGGAGTACAGTGGCGTTATCTCGGATCACTGCAATCTCTGCCTCCTGGGTTCCAGCAATTCTCGTGCCTCAGTCTCCGGAGTAGCTGGGACTGCAGACGCCCAACACCACACCTGGCGAGTTTCTGTATTTTTAGTAGTCAGGGTTTCACCATGCTGACCAGGCTGGTCTTGAACTCCTGGCCTCAAGTGATCCACCCACCTTGGCCTCCCAAAGTGTCAGGATTATAGGCGTGAGCCACCACACCCAGCCAGGTTTTTGTTTTTGTTTGTTTGTTTGTTTGTTTTTAAGAGGATCTCGTTGTTGTGCTTAGGCTGGAGTACAGTGGTGTGATCATGGCTCACTGCAGCCTCAACCTCGTGGGCTCAAGAGATTCCCCTACCTCAGACTCCTGAGTAGCTGGGACTACAGCACACACTACCACACCTGGCTAATTTTTAAATTTTTTTTTTGTAGAGACAGGGTCTCACTATGTTATCCAGGCTGGTCTTGAACTCCTGGGCTCAAGAGATCCTCCCACCTTGGCCTCCCAAAGTGCTGGGATTACAGGCCTGAGCCACTGTGCCTGGCCCAGAAATTTTTGTTGAATAAAAAAGGCCTCACCTGAGAAGGCTGGGGAGAGACAAGTGGAGAGGCCCAAGTTTTTCACCTGCTCAGGCCAGGTTTGAGGGTAGCCAGACGGTTGGGAGCTAGATACCTGGCCTTGAGCATAGTAAGGAAGAGACAGCCCAGTCTGCCCCCCGTCTCTCTTTGTGCTGACCTGCTGTAGGCTGCGCTATATCCATGATAGGCCCAGGAGGCCTCAGTGAACACTCACTTTATGTTTTTCTTCTAGTTTTCCTTCCAGCCCTCTGCTTGGCTGGGTTTCTGCTGCCAATTCTTGTCTTATTGGGTGGCAAGGCCACTGGCTTGGGCCGGAGGGGCCCTTACACCAGTGGCTTCCTCTCTCTGAGCCCCATCTTCCCGAATGCAGGCAGAGATGAGGGGCCAGGCCATTCCCACGCACCTCCCAGGCTGCCACGGGGCTGGATGATGACTCCTGGGGAGGGGCTACAGGCGCTGCAAACCCCTTTGCACGTGTGCATGGGAGGGTGCAGTCACCTCTATTGGGTCCAGCTGCACGTTTTGCCTGTGAGCTTCCCTGCCCTTCTTCAGGGAAATTCATCATAACTGGTTGTTTTCCAAGCAGCCTCTGTGCCCGGGTTTCATCCACAGTTCTCAGAATCATTCACTGCGGGGCAGGACTCAGTTCCCACCTCCCCGTGGAGCATCATGGTCTTTAAAAAGGCACTCAGGCCAGGTGCCATGACTCATGCCTGTAATCCCAGCACTTTGGGAGGCCGAGGTGGGAAGATCACCTAAGGTCAGGAGTTCAAGACCAGCCTAACCAACAAGGTGAAACCCTGTCTCTGCTAAAAATGCAAAAAAAATTAGCCAGGTGTGGTGGTGTGCACCTGTAGTCCCAGCTACTCGGGAGGCTGAAGCATGAGAATTGCTGGAACCCGGGAGGCAGAGGTTGCAGTGAGCTGAGGTCACACCACTGCACTCTAGTTTGGGAGACAAAGTGAGACTCCATCTCAAAATAAATAAATAAGCATGCGTTGACACCCTTTGGTGGGTGGGGTGTGCCTGTGGGTTGCAGGCCTTTGGCCGAAGCTTGTTTTTTCTCTGATGAGTTAAAAGCTCCTTCTTAGGATACACAGGAAATGGTGTTTCTTGAAGTTTGAAGTGTCCTCAGGGAAGTTTGCTAATGCTTTAGTGTTTTGTGCTGTGTTCTTACAGCAAATAAAAGACTTTAAAGACATGAGATAGATGTAGCTTTGAGAGCAGCTTGGCTCTCTCTGGCATCACACGGCTTTATCCCAGGGTGGTTTGGGACTCACCATGCACACACAGACCACAGATCCACAGTCCAGGCTCCCCTACCCCTGCCGTCAGCAAGGGTCAGCCACAAGCACATAGACACAGGGAGGATGGTGTGGTTGGCAGCCTTTTAGAGGCCCCTGGTGGGCCCCACATTCCTGGTATTTCCGCCCTGGGTATCTCCTTCCCTTGAGTGTGGGCTGAACATAATGACTTTGTTCTGACAAAGAGTACAGCAGAAGCAATGGGGTATCATTTCCAAGATTAGGTTTTAAAAAGACTGGCTGCCATCCTGGGTACCTGCTCTCTCTCTCTCTCCCTCCCACAGCTGCCTGCCCCCGGCCTTCTGCATCACTCGGGCTGTAGGGACCAGCCCTATGAAGAGGCCCACACAGTAGTGAGAACGAAAGACCAAGGCCCTTGATCCCACAGTCAGGAGGAGCTAGAGCTGTCCCCAGACATAGAGTGAGCTTGCAAGCAGAGCCTTCGGTCCTGGCCAAGTCCTGGGATGTTGCAACCCCAGTGACAGCAGCTTGACCTTAACCTTGGAGCGTCCTGGAGCCAGAGGCACCCAGCCAAGTGCACCGATTTTTGACCCATAGAAGCTGCGAGATCGTGTTTGTAGCTTGAAGTCATTTAGTTTTACGTATTTTGTTACACATCCAGTAGATAATTAACGTGGATGGAAAGAAATGGGGAAACAGAGAAATGGTGAAATGGAGAAAATGAAGTGAAGGAAGAGTGAGGGGACAGAAAGCAGAAAGATGGAGTGGGCCCCCGTGAGCAGGACCCAAAGCTACTGCCTGCTGCCATGGCGTGACGACAGCCCCTGCTCTGGCCTGAGACGGCTGGGGTCTGAGTCCTGGCTCTGCCGCTGCGCTAGTTTGCCAGGGCCTGTCCTAATGAGATGCCACAGAGGAGGTGGGTCTGACAACTCCCCCAGAATGCATTGCCTCAAGGTGTGGAACACTGAAGTCTGAGCCAGTGTTGGTGAGGGTGGCTTTTTCTGATGTCTGCGGGAGCCCCTGTCCAGGCCTCTCCCCAGTCCCTGGTGGTTTTCTGTCTCTGGGTCAAATTCCCCACCCTACCCCCATTTTTTTTGTTTTTGAGATGGAGTCTCACTCTGTCACCCAGGCTGGAGTGCAGTGGCGCGATCTCAGCTCACTGCAAGCTCCGCCTCCCAGGTTCACGCCATTCTCCTGCCTCAGCCTCCCGAGTAGCTGGGACTACAGGCACCCGCCACCACACCCGGCTAGTTTTTTTGTATTTTTGGTAGAGACGGGGTTTCACCGTGTTAGCCAGGATGGTCTCGATCTCTTGACCTCGTGATCTGTCCATCTTGGCCTCCCAATGTGCTGGGATTACAGGCGTGAGCCACCGCACCCAGCTCCCACCCCCATTTTGTATAAGGATACCATTCATATTGGATTAAGGCCCACCCAAAATACCGTCTTTGCAAATAAGGTCACATTTCGAGGTATTAGGGGTTAGTACTCCAATATGTGAATTTCAGGATGACAGAGGACACGATTTAACCCACAACAGCCACTAAGTGGTGGTGCCTGGGACAAGTCATTTTACCTCTGTGTTCCTCAGTTTCTTCATCTATAAAACTGAGATATAATCGGACATTTTTTTCTTTTTCTTTCTTTTTTTTAAAAACAGAGTCTTGCTCTGTCACCCAGGCTGGAGTGCAGTTGTACGATCTCGGCTCACCGAAGCCTCTACCTCCCAGGCTCAAGCTATCCTCCTATCTCAACCTCCCAAGCAGCTGGTACTACTGGGGTATGCCAACACACCTGGCGACTTTTTGGATTATTATTATTATTATTGTAAAGACAGGGTTTTACTATGTTGCCCAGGCTGGTCTTGAACTCCTGGGCTCAAGCAATCCTCCCACCTCGGCCTCTGAAGGTGCTGGGATTACAGGCGTGAGCCACCACGCCCAGCCTAATTGTACTTATCTGATGGAGTTGTTAAAAAGATTGAAGGAGTTAATACCAGAAGAGTGTTTAAAACAGTGGCTGGCACATGGCACTAAGTGCCTGTTAATCAATCAGTCTTCTATAATGCACCTGTGAGCAGTGGTTCTAACATGTGGTAATTGACATACATTATGGACCCGGGGCAGGCTTGTCTATGATGATCCCATCAGTAGCCAGGTCTGTGGGTCCTCCCCTGCTTTTGGGGGGCAATTCTCTCTGTCCCTTTCCATCTACATAGACTTTAGGGGGCTTTGCTGAGGAGAGTCAATGAGTTCTGGAAGGCAGGCACAGTGGGAGGGCTCCGAAAGGTTGGGAAGGGCAGAAGATTAGTTCAGACCAGAGGATGTTCCATATTCTGGCAGAAACAAAGCCTGGGAGGCCTAGAATTCATTCTGGACTGTCTTAGAGGAAGGCTGGTTATCACTTATAGTTGCAGTTCAGATTTGTTTAGCTGGAAGTTACAAGGTTTCCAGGCAGCTGCTCTGTCTTTCACCTCAAGCCTATGTGATAACCAGGCTACCATGGTTAGCATCACAGAGATCCTCATTCGATTGGCCCAGGCCTTAGCATTTGTAAAATGCTCCCAAGATGAGTGGAATATGCAGTCAGGAATGGGAACCACAGAAAGAGTCCCTCGCTACTCAAAGTGTGGTGCAGGGACCAGCAGCCGCAGCACCCGCTGGGAGCTGCTTAGAAATACTCTGGTCCCAGGCCAGAGCTGCTGAATCAGAATCTGCAGTCTAGCAAGATCCCTGCGGGGCCGAAGTGTGAGAAGCCCTGGGCTGCAGCTCTTGAAGCAGGGGCAGCTTGGAGGGCTCCTGCTGGGAGCACAGGTGAGGAAGTGGGGCTCTGCCCAGGGGGAGCCGGAGGGATGTGAAGTCCTTCCCACCTGCGGGGTTATTTAATGCCTTTGTCAGCTCTGGAGTAAGCATTTTCTTCCTGGGGGCGCCCGGTGACAAGCCCCTTGGGCTAGGTGAACGCAAAAGTCAGCTATCTTCCCAAGTCCGTGCTGGGGCCCAGCTGGCCCTCATTAGAGGAGTCGGTCACTCTCTTTTCTTTTTTTTCCCCCGAGATGGAGTCGTGCTTTGTCGCCCAGGCTGGAGTGCAGTGGCACAATCTCGGCTCACTGCAACCTCCGCCTTCTGAGTTCAAGTGATTTTCCTGTCTCAGCCTCCTGAGTAGCTGGGATTGTAGGCGCACACACCACACCCAGCTAATTTCTGTGTTTTTAGTAGAGACAGGGTTTCACCATATTGACCAGGCTGGCCTCAAACTCCTGACTTTGAACTCCTGATCCGCCTGCCTGGTCCTCCCAAAGTGCTGGGATTACAGGTGTGAGCCACTGCACCCAGCTGGTCACTGCCCTCTTATGGGTGATTAGAGCCCAGGCTGGGTTAGGGTTGAGGTACTGGCGGCTCAGTTATCTCGTGAGCCTTTCTCCACTTGCTGATATAAACAGCCTGACTCAGCGAGACCACCCTGGAAAGATTTAGATCCAATGTGCTCCAGAAAGAAGATATAATGTTGAAGATAAAGAAGCGTTAGAGAGAGAGGACCTACAGGTGAACCAACAACTGCCTTTTCCTGGCCCACCGAGCGTCTCTGGAGAGTCAGGAAGATGAGCTGGTGCTAAATACAGTTCCTCTCAGGGGAGGTTGGAAGAACACAAGAGATCTGAGACACTTTCTTAAAAATAAATCAGTAGCTCTGAGGGTAATCTGGAGGAGAAAAGCAGATGCCAGGCAGGCTGCGAGTCAGCGATGAACCTCCATGTGCACGCACTGAACTTCCTGGACTTATTCATTAGGATGAGGGGCTAGACTAACTTTAAAAATAAAAAAGCCAGGCCGGGCGCGGTGGCTCATGTCTGTAATCGCAGCACTTTGGGAGGCTGAGGCGGGCGGATCATGAAGTCAAGAGACAGAAACCATCCTGGCCAACATGGTGAAACCCCGTTCCTACTAAAAATACAAAAAAAAATTAGCCAGGCATGGTGGCAGGCACCTGTAGTCCCAGCTACTCAGGAGGCTGAGGCAGGAGAATCGCTTTAACCTGGGAGGTGGAGGTTGCAGTGAGCTGAGATTGTGCCACCGCACTCCAGCTTGGCGACAGAGTGAGACTCCGTCTCAAATAAATAAATAAATAAATAAATAATAAAATAAAAAAGCCAAAACCCAGCAGTGTTATCATTATGGTCTGCATCTCTGACTCTAAGTCAAATCCAGCTTCTGTGATATTTCTCCTGAGAAATGGAACCAGATGTCAGAAAATAAATGGGCCGGTTCCTCGGTAATGAGTATGTTCTCGGCAGGCCCTGGGTTACTGGGCTTCATGTAAGACCAGATTGAGCTACTAGAGGAGATACATTTCTCTTGGAGATAATACAATGGTCCCTAATAATGGTGCTGTTCCAAATGTTAGCTGATGTGATCATGTCACTCCTCAGCTCAATAACCTTCAATGGCTCCCAGTCACTTACTAAAGTCCAAATTTCATAGTTTGGAATTCGGTGACCTGCACAAAGCCATGAGACATAAGAATGGCCTTTGGTGTCAATCAATCAGAGAGGAATTTGCGACTCTGTTCACAGCTACGGGTGGATAAATATCAAACCTTTCTGAAGCCACTTGGATAATCAGGGCGCCTTCCCTATTGAGGGCTGGTGGTGAAATGAGACATTGAAAGGAATGCACAGGGCACAGTGTCCAGGACACAGTCAATATGTGACAGTGTTAGCTCCAGAAGTTATTGTTGATGACAATGACTCCAGTGCCCCTCCAGCCCACCTTTCTCTCTCCTCCCAAGGTTTGCTCACACCCTCTCTTCTGGCCCAATGCCCGATGGACTAGCCCCGCTGAATGCTGCATTCCCAGCCTCCAAGCTCTCCCTCACATTGCTCCTCCTATTCAATCCTTCCTGTCTAAACTCCCCGCTTCCTCCCAGGCTTAACTCAAGTGCGTCCTGTTTTATGCAGTGTTCGTTGGTAGGATTCATGTCAGATTGACTTCGTTTTTTTTCAGCATGAACGAAAACGCTTGGATATAAGGGGTGCTCACAAATGTTGAGTGAATGAATGAATGAATGAATGAATGAATGAATGAAAGCTTATGACTGTGTTTGGTGGAAGGGCAATGATGGGAGCCTGTAGGGGGAATAGATCAGGGAGGATCATGGGTTCCAAGGGCGCTGAGGTCTCATGTGATTGCTGCCAATCATCCCGAATGAAAGGCAAGACTTCCTGGGTTTCTAGGTGAAGTGAGATGGGGAGGCCAACCCGTTTCCTACAGTGTGATGTCTAATGAGCGCTGTAAAATGCTTTTATATGCACCAGCCCCCTAGTGATAGTTTCCTGAAGGCTAATATACTCTTCAACTCGCACATCCCTACACAAGAGGCCAGATGAACTCCTTCAGAGCCTGCTCGATTCTGAGCTCTTAGCTGAAGCTTTCTCCAGCTGTGAAAACCTGCTAAAAAGTTCCCATTGGCCCACAGCTCACAGCCTAATGCTCAAGGCCCGCTGGGCCCGCCAAGCCAGCAGGCCCCCATACAGTGCCTTTGTATGAATTGGATGGGGGAAAAAAGGCATCTTTTCCCCTGAGCCAGGGTGCATGGCTTGGCAAGCAGGATGTGGACTGGAAATCAGAGCTCACCACTTCCATTAGCTTGAAGTCCTTACATGGTACATACACACATACGTACTCTCTGTGTTAGGAAGAGAATGTGTAATTGGGGTGCTCTTTTGGGAATTACACATTCTGGGGGCTCAGCACAGGTGTTGCAACCAAGTATGTAAAATGTGAGGCTGGGCTGGGCACAGTTCCTCTTGCTCAGTCTTTCTTGATCTAAAGAGCAGTGGTCCAAGCCAAGTGCATACATATATCTAAGACCACATCCAGCCCAGCCAAATTACTCAACACGCAGGTGAACTTTCAGAATTCTGTCATCAGAATCTTTCTCTATGAAACCTATTTTTTTTTTTTTTTTTTGAGAGTCTTACTCTGTCACCCAGGCTGGAGTGCAGTGGTGCAATCTCAGCTCACTGCTACCTTCACTTCCTGGATTCGAGCAATTCTCCTGCCTTAGCATCCCGAGTAACTGGGATTACAGGCACCCACCACCATGCCCTGCTGATTTTTGTATTTTTAGTACAGATGGGGCTTCATCATGTTGGCTAGTTCGTCTCGAACTCCTGACCTCGTGATCCACCCTCTCAAAGTGCTGGGATTACAGGTGTGAGCCACCCCACCCAGCCTATTTTGATGGCATAGTCACCCTCCTTGGGGGCAGAGAGGGTCAAGGGGATTTGGGTGCACACAATTTGTACCTCCTTTTTGCCATCGTTATGTTCCATAAAACCTGCAATAACGACATCGCGTATTCACCCACTGAACGATAGCTTTGTATTGATACAACTCACCATTAGGGTCTGGGCTACAGAAACAAGAATCAACCACAAAAGAACTAGACATCAGACAGTGGGCACTGTGTTTCTTTTGGGCTCATAGTCTTTTTTCAATAAGGCCCACCCATGCTGTTTTCATCTGATGCTGGCTGTGTGGGACAGTTTTAATTTTACATTTCTATAACACATGTCCAATTCATTTTTTTTCTCCCTACACAATCCCTATTTGGATTGGAAGAATTGTCTGGTCATCAGATCCGAGCCCCACAATACATTTGATGAGTTATGAGCTGTAGTTCCTCCTCCTGCATCTTCCCCAAACCCCCACAAAACACAGCGGCCAGCCTTCTGCCTGGGAAAAAATCTTCCTCTGGGCACTGAGCATACAGGCTATGCCGAGGAAATGGAAGAATGTGGGTGTGTATTGCTGAAGCCTGAGGCTGCCAAGCCACCCATGACTCAGAGGCGCTTCCTGGGAATCAGCATTGGCTTCTCTTCCACATGACTTAGGAGTATCGAGTTAGTGCGATTTGAGTTCCCAGGCTCACCTCCAGCCCCCTTCTGTAGCAGCAGGGAAAAGGGGAAGCTTTCCTGTCCAGTGATCATGGAACCTGGGCACCTGTCCCCAACCCCAAAGGCATGATGTGCCACCCCTTCACCCATCCCTGCCACTCCCTGCTCACTGGGAAGGTGACCTGAAATATTTAAGGGGGACTCCATGAGTTTTGGGGGTCTCAATTCAAACTCCTTCCTTCAAATCCAAACTTCAGGAAGCAGAGGAAAGGTAGAGACATTGAAGCTCCACATCCTTCTCATTACAGACAAAATGAACATCTGAAGGTGATTAATTGTCTTTATTGGAGGAAAACAAGAAGTCATCAATCTCATTATCATTATGATAGAAATCTTGATATGTATACATGATTGTCAAGGCAGAGAATCATTTGCTACATAGACCCATGAACAATTTTGCAGTGCCGCAAACCTACAGGGGTTAAACTTCTTGCAGAGTTTATTACATGCATGGAATAAATTCACAGTTTCCCTTCTTTTGAACAAACATGTTTTTATGGGAAAATTGAACCAATTGCAAGCCTGGTAATAGTAGATGCGGGGACATTCCTGGTTTTGACGTTGTAATTTTTTGGGAAGCATGCTCACTGTTGGGGGAGCTGAAAGAAGGGAGATTACATTATGTGTAGTGACGAAAGCCAATTGAGAAATTGTTCCAATGTTTATTCTGGACAGAGAGTACCTTTGAGGTCTTCTCACCTGAACGTGGGACTAAGATAAATGTTCTCTGAAACATGGCACCCCATCTTCCAAAGCAAAGACGCTGCTGCAGCGTCGCTGCATTTCTCCCACCATTTGGATGGCATTTCACGTCCCTCTGACAGGGCCAAGTGCCCTGGGAAGGACAGTGGCAGGCGTCAGGGCCGAGAGACAAACATCCGAGCTGATGTTCTTGTTATTTTTTAGCTCTCTGGCAGCCTGGCTGCCAACCACGTCCCAGGGCCCCTGTGCCCCGAAGTGCAGGGCTTCCAGGAGAGCCTGGGAATCTCAATCTGTCTAGACTAAGATTTTCCTCCGAGAAGCAATTTAACTAGAGTTTGGGGTTTCTGAGCCCCTGCTGAAGACTTATCTCTAAGACTAAAACCAACTCCTCCTCATGTTCTTTTTTCCTGTCCATAAGAAAATAAAATCACCGTTAAGTAAAATAACATGGCAAATCATCAGAAGACAGAGTAATCGTATGAGAAGTTCCCCGGAGACAAAAAGGTTAAAAAACAGATATGGCGAATGCAGAAGCGGTGTTAGTACAAAGGGTGAATGCAATCGTTTGTCCCTTTATACAGACACCGAGAAGCCATTCCACAGTTTGCTTTGTCCACAAAACCAGACTCGGCAGCCGCATGCTGAGCGTTTGGCTTCCAAATGCACAGCCTTTTTGGGTTTGCAAAAGCGGAGCTCCCAGAGCCACAAACTGAGCTGCTCCTGCTGGAGGTGGCGGGGAAGTCCGGGAAGGGCTGACTCCTTCCCACTGACTCTGGAGGCATCGGGAGGTGGCCGGGCCTCGGCCAGCATGCAGGACTGACTTCACAGTGGGGCTGGGGGCCCAGGCTGCAGACCGTGATGCCCTGGGACCACCAAGCAGGTGCCCGTGAGTGGGGCGCAGGCCCTTCTCTTCCTCAGACCGCCTGCCTGCTCCCCGCAGTTGAGGTTGTCAAGCTAACTCATCTGCACACTCCTTTTCTTGGAGTCTTCAGGAAAGAAACCCTCCTTTTAGGAGTCTGTCTGAGCTTTTCTATCTCCACATTTTCAATTCTGAACATCGCAAGACTGGAATACCTTTTGCAAATGTCAGGCACACCTGCAGCCCCGATCTAGGACCAGGTGCCCCTCAAAAGGGTGGTGGATCACATACAGGTATATACATCTTTTTTTTTTTTGAAACAAACTGAACAGTGTTTGGTCTGGAATGTGTTTAAGGAAAAGGCAAAGTTCGCAGAGTGTGGGTAGACAGAATGGGGAAGAAGTACAGTTTCAGAAGAACCTGCAAAGGTTTCGTGCACTGGCTGAATTCGAGTGCCAGAATTCATTTGCCAGAAGTGATTGTGCAAACCTGGGAAAGAGGACGTCTTATTTCTGTTTATGAAAAACAGGGGGAGCTTCCCTTTGCCGGCGCTTGCCTTCCTTTCTCATATCCAAAGGAATCCCAGTCATGCGCTTGTGAAATTCCGCAAAGCAGCGAGTGCTCTGGCTGAAGCTGAGGCAGTGGCCCTACTTCTACCTTCAGCCCTAGAGCAATGGTTCCACCGTGGCCTCCCCAATGCGAAGACTCAATTCTGGCCGGCCCAGGTTCTGGGGCAGAGGGAGGGGCGAGGGGCCATGAGGCTTTCAAAGCTAAAGTCTCCCTGCACTGGGGTATCATCTTTCTGTTTAAAACTGCTCATAAAATAGCAAGCCCCAGTGGGTTAATCGGGTTAAGCTGTCATTCCATAGGGGAGAGGATCAATTCACCTTCCAAAGGGGATCACCTGGGCTCCCTCCATTCCCTCCATCCCGTGTGCCTGCTGTTCTTGGCTTGTGTGCCTCCCACCTACAATTCATCCCGGGGCATGCTGGACACTAGGGTAGACAGATGAGTGGGATAAGTAGGAGGTAGGTAAACTGAGTCCGGGGCTCCCTAGGCCAGATTCCTTTCATCCGACTATAGATGTTTCCTATGAGCCCCGCCTTGACCAGCATGGCCATCTTTTTCTGAGATGGAGTTTTGCTCTGTCACCCAGGCTGGAGGGCAGTGGTGTGATCTCGGCACACTGCAACCTCCACCTCCTGGGTTCAAGCGATTCTCCTGCCTCAGCCTCCCGAGTAGCTGGGATGACAGGCATGTGCCACCATGTCCAGTTATTTTTTGTATTTTTAGTAGAGACGAGGTTTCACCATGTTGGCCAGAATGGCCTTGATCTCTTGACCTTGTGATCTGCCCGCCTCGGCCTCCCTAAGGGCTGGAATTACAGGCGTGAGCCACTGCACCCTGCCCATCTTCTTTTGCTCTATCCTGACTGCCGGGGCCCTGGACACTACACGAAGAGCTAGCTGGAGAGTGAGACCCTCTGAAAGGCCAGCGGGGGCTCAGACGCCCTACCCCATTCTCAAGGTCAGATGCTAGAAGTGACCAGAATTGTGGCCACGGTCAAGAACACAAAGCCGCTCTTCCTTTTTTTGATTTTGTATGGCGTGCTTTGCCATAGTTCTTTTCTTTCAAAAGGAGACCTGAAGGGGGAGAATGATGTTTTCTAGTCTCCGACAGAGGCAGGGGCAGGAGGAACTGGTGAAAACCAGCCACTGCGCACTGCCAGAGCCATGCACGGTCCTGGGGGTGGCCGTTTCTCTAACACAGCAACCTCTCTCTCCTCAAGGGCTTTTGGTGGTCGTTGCACTTCTCCTGGGTGTGCCCTGTGCCTCTGCACCACTTCATTCTGAGGCTCCGGACCTGTGTGCCCGCTGGGAAGCAGAGCCGTAGGGAGGCAGAGAGCTGCCCAGACTGCAGACTCCAAGGCCACCTCTGTGAAGAGGGCCAAGCTGCTGGCCTGTTGGTGCCTGCTCACTGTTTGTCTCAATGAATGAAACTCCTCCTATTGCCTCACGTATGAGATGAAGATCCGGGAAGCCAGGGAGCCCAGACAGGCAGCTGAGGGAAAGGCCACTCCAGGCCACTACAACACTGAATATTCCAAGTAAGGAAAAGAGAATCCACGTGCTCTGAGAAGGGATAGTGACCACATGGGGGGACTTGGGCTCAGGAAGGAAGCCTGTGGTGGGGTCCATGCGTCCACCCTTAGCCTCAGCGCAGCACCCTGGGTGCGCGTAGAAACGCTCAGGCGCTCTGGGTGGAATCTGACCTCGGCGCGGGTCCTAGGACTCTGCGACCCCATTTGTCAGACCTTCACGAAAGGCACATTCTAGGTTTTCTTCCTGTTTTCTAATAAATCATACCAAGTGCAGGGCAAAGACAACATCTGTCTTTTTACCATGAGGCTCTCTCAAAAGCACAAGAGCTCCTCTCTTTCTAAAACAATAGGAAATTAACTCAAGCCTGGTGGTATCGGGACAGTACCGGTTTCCTGACGTCATTCTCAACAGTCGACTCTTGGGCTGACACCAGTCACTGCCTCCTCGCACGACGTTGTTGAGACCTGGCGTGTGACAGGCCAAGCACGGCCAAGAACTGACCCGGACAGCGAGGGGGACACCTGCCCCACGGCTCACCTTTCAGAGGTTCTGCACTTTTCGGGTGAGGGATACTTTCGAACTAAGTGCATATAACATGCACCACATATACCTGCTCCTGAAACTACTTCAATCACCAGTGATGGAACTCAGCTTCAAATGCTGCTTTCTGAAAGCAAACGGTTGTATGTAGCACACAGCACAAAGGGCTATTCATCACTATTCATGCACTCATCCTAGGTACCAGATTCAGGTGCATTTTCAGCGCCTGCAGCCTTCTATTACTTTCTCATGCACTGTATGAACTCGAACGTTTCCAAGACACTTGTTAGTAAGCAACCGCCTAGCTCTCCAATACTGCTTATGATATTCATTCATTGCATGGCCAACTGAGGTGACACCTGCGTAACTGGGTCTAATGTCATCTTATAGACCTTTCCAGGGTTTTGAGGTTTTGCAGAGTGACAGCTTGGTTTTTCACCCTGTGAGCATGTGTGGCAGATGCCAGGCAGAATTCCTGCCAAGCAGTGGAGCGCCTGTGAAGTGTGCGGGGACAGGGTAGACCAGCTGCCTGTCTTCCCAACTGCTCTTCTCTGTGCCTGCACTGCCATTCTCAGGGAGCAGGATGGAGCTGCTGCGCCTAGTAACATGTGTGTGTGTGTGTGTGTGTGTGTTTACTGGGAGGGTTGGGAGGGGGTATCACTCAACATTCAGCCTGTACACAGTCAAAGGTGTAGAAGTGACAAAGATGACTCAGCCAACAGGACTTCCCACGACTGGCCAGCCACAGGAGGAGGGCTTGAGGACACAGCCAGCAGTGTCGCTGGGTCATGATGGGGCAGACCTGCCGGGACACCCTGGTGGACTCGAGGCATTGGATGGGCCTGAGAGCTCAAGCAGGGACACTTGCAGGACCGGCACTTGAAGCCACCTGCCTGGCTCTACAGGGCAGCCTCCTGGAAGCCTCCAGGAAATGCAGCTTTCCCTGGACCACACACTGCCTGGCTCCACAAGGGCGAACAACACGGCCTGGTTTGCCCTGGATATTCCTGGTTTTGGCATTAAATGTCCACAGCCTGAGAAATCCTTCAGTCTCGGGCAAATGGGGCGTTTGGTGACCCTACCACCATGTGTCTTTGATTTTAGACTCCCCTGATCAGTGGGAGGGCTGCAAGCACCGGCTGGGCCTGGCGGAGGTGGTCTCTGGCCATCTCTGTGGTGGCCGGAGTCCTATTAGCCTGGCAGGACCCCCTCTCCTTACCACCAGAAATGGATCCTTTCCCAAGGCTGCTTCCCTCCCTTCCTTCCCTTGGAAAACATTCATGTGAGAAAAGGGTAAAAATGTGGAGAAAGAACTTTGTGTTGGAGGCCATGTGAAGTGTAAGATTAGAAACGCATTTTTTTAAAAACCACAGAGAAAGAGATGAATTTTAAAACTGCATAGCTGAGCTTTCATCTGCTACCTCTCGTGAGAAACGAGGGTTCTGTGTGGGCCCACTTTCAACAGCATGGCAGCTGGTTCCCTTTAGAAGGGAGGCTTCTGTATCTCTGCAGTGTGGGCATCTCACTTACAGCACGTTTGACCTGTGAAGCTGAGCGCTGTGTCTCAGGCGGGGAGGCTTCTTTATTTCTGACTGCTGATGGCAAGAGGCCTCTGAGGCCTCTGGTAGGTGTGGGTTCTGCTGGATGGGCTGCCAGCAAAGGCTCTGTGCAGATGATCCACCAAACCCCCCTGCAGAGAAGAGAGTCTCGTGGAACTGAGGGGCCCCTCCTCCCGGGGAAGGGGAGAGAAAGAGAAGGAGTATAGGTGAAGTGCACTCTTAGCCTCGGAGAGATTCCTGATCCTCTTATTTTTTTTTTTTTTTTTTTTTTAAGACAGAGTCTTGCTCTGTTGCCCAGGCTGGAGTGCAGTGGTGCGATCTCGGCTCACTGCAAGCTCCGCCTCCCGGGTTCAAGCAATTCTCCTGCCTCAGCCTCCCGAGTAGCTGGAACTACAGGCATGTGCCACCACGCCTGGCTAATTTTTTGTATTTTTAGTAGACATAGGGTTTTACCATGTTGGCCAGGATGGCCTTGATCTCCTGACCTCATAATCCGCCTGACCTGGCCTCCCAAAGTGCTGGGATTACAGGCATGAGCCACTGCGCCCGGCCGATCCTCTTATTAGAATTTTTAAAAATACCTTTAAATTCTCCTTGGAGGAAAAACAAATCTCTTAAAGGTTAACATAAAACTACTATTAAAGAGGAAAAGATACAGGTCATGTAACTGAGAGATACAGTCAAAGGACATACTTCTTAAAAGGAAAAACAAACAAACCGTAATGCACAATATTTACCAATATTTAAATAATCCAGTTGAAACCTTTTTTTTTTTTTTTGTCATCAATGAAAAAACACACCATAGACGGTTACCTACACTGAGAAGAGTGGAAACGATGGCGTTGGGGGAGAGGAATAAGAAGGTCCGTTCGGTTAGAGCTTTGCAAGATTCGTATATACAGCACCAGATCCTATGAAATCAGCGCCCCTCGAGTCAGTACAGTTTGTGAGAAATGAACACTTCAGAATTGCAGTAGAAAATATGGCCATAAAAAAACTTCGGTCTTCCAGTCCTATGCAGGAAGGTGCACCATGCAAGGTGGGGTCTTGCTGGAGAGGCTCGCGGCACTGGCAACCCTGGGGCTCCCCATCCCCGGCCCCGCCCCTGGGCCCCACCTCCAGGGCCAGTCACTTGCTTCCAGAGTGCACTGCCGTCACAGTGGTGGGCCTGGGTCTCCGCTCGGCTCCAACTCCTGAGACCCCCGATGAAGAAGAAATGAAACTACAGAGCGTGGAAGGTGCCAGACCTGCAGGGAACAGCAGAAGTGGGCTTCAGAGTTTCAGAGGTCAGTTCTCACCCCGCTTCCCCCTACCAGGCATCACAGGGGCTGGGTTTAGGTCAGGGGACTCATTTTTTTTTTCTAGAGATGGAGTTTCACTCTTGTCACCCAGGCTAGAGTGCAGTGGCATGATCTCGGGTCACTGCAAACTCTGCCTCCTGGGTTCAAGTGATTCTCCTGCTTTGGCCTCCCAAGTAGCTGGGATTACAGGGGCTCACTAGCACACTGGGCTAATTTTGTACTTTTAGTAGAGATGGGGTTTCACCATGTTGGCCAGGTTGAGCTTGAACTTCTGACCTCAGGTGATCCACCCACCTCGGCCTCCCAAAGTGCTGGGATTCCAAGTGTCAGCCACCATGCCCAACTTGAGGGGAACCAAATTTTTACCCATGTGACTCTCTATTTTTACCTACCTGTGGGAAAGCCTTTGCAATGTGTTCAAAATGCTTTATTCTTAGACCTCTCCTCTCCTTTTCTTGGTATAATTTTAACTGCTTTGTATTTGAAAATGACATGGTTTCAACACTGTGGTACAACAGGTTCCATGTACTGAGAACTTAATATGTAACAGGCGCCAGGCTAGTGTTGACTATATACTGTCATCATACGAACTGTTCACTTCTTACAATAGTTCTGTAAAGTAGGTATTTTAAGAAGAATAAATAATGATACCACCTTCCTACCCTTGATTGGTGTGTTGTGTGTACTCTTGGCTAGAAAGCATTTTGTGACGCAGAGCACTTTGAAATAAGGGTATGGTGGCTCACGCCTGTAATCTCAACATTTTGGGAGGCCAAGGTAGGCGGATCGCTTGAGTCTCAGGAGTTCCAGACCAGCTGGGGCAACCCTGGGTCTACAAAAAATACAAAATTTAGCCGGGCACAGTGGTACATGCCTGTGGTCCCAGCTACTCGGGAGGCTGAGGCAGGAGGATCACTTGAACTCAGGAGGTTGAGGTTGCAGTGAGCCATGATTGTGTCACTAACTCCAGTCTGGGTGACAGAGAGTAAGCAAAAGAGAGAAAAGGAGAGAGGAGAGAGGAGAAAGGAGAGAGGAGAGGAGAGAGGGGAGAGGGGAGAGGAGGAGAGAGGAGGGGAGGGGAAGGGAAGGGAGGGGAGGAGGGAGGGAGGGAGGGAGGGGAAAGAAAGAAAAGAAAAGAAAGAAGGAAAAGAAAGAAAGAGGGGAAGGGGAAAGGGAAGGGAGGGAGGGAAGGAAGGGAAGGAAGGAAGAGGGGAGGGAGGGAGGGAGGGAGGGAAGGGAAAGAAAGAAAGGAAGGAAGGAAGGAAGGAAAAAGAAGAGAAGAGAGAGGGAAGGAGGGAAAGAAAGAAGGGAAAGCAAAAGAAAGGAAAGTAAAAAGAAAAGAAAGAAGAGCGGCCGGGCGCGGTGGCTCAAGCCTGTAATCCCAGCACTTTGGGAGGCCGAGACAGGCGGATCACGAGGTCAGGAGATCGAGACCATCCTGGCTAATGCGGTGAAACCCCGTCTCTACTAAAAAGAAATACAAAAAACTAGCCGGGCGAGGTGGCGGGCGCCTGTAGTCCCAGCTACTTGGGAGGCTGAGGCAGGAGAATGGTGCAAACCCGGGAGGCGGAGCTTGCAGTGAGCTGAGATCCGGCCACTGCACTCCAGCCTGGGCGACAGAGCGAGACTCCATCTCAAAAAAAAAAAAAAGAAAAGAAAAGAAAAGAAAGAAGAGCAAGAATAGGGATGTTCACCTATTCCTGTGTGAGCTCAGCAGTCCCTGGCCTAGTGGAGTTCCTGAGGCTGCACTGAAGCCCTCCCCCAGAGGACGTGCAGGCATCAAAAGCCTCGACATGAGAGGCCTCAGCTGCCACTGAGCTTCTTGGTGCAGGCCCCCGGGGAGTCTGTGTGCTCAGCCATACAAGGAATGTTCCCAATGGGCTTCGCTGCCAATGCCACTGTATGAATCTGCAAAGAAGGGATCCATCGTGGGGTTCCCTTTGACCAGAGCATGGAAAAGATTCAGAGTGAAAGGGGAGCGTGGATCTACGGTATGTCAGGGGACACTCACAGAGATTTCTTGGGAAAATTTAAGGGCTGGATGGTCCCAAATGAGATGGGAAGATTCCTTAGAGAGGAAGGGAATCCTTTTGTGAGCCAAATGGGAAGGAGCGTGATGCCCAGGGTGAGACCAGGCTGCAGGGCTGCTCCACGGTTAGGGAGATCAGGGCCACTGCTCTGACGTGGAGAGACCCACGGGAAGGGCCAAACAGGAGGTTATTTCCACAGACAGAGGAGGAGTTGGGGAGAGAAATAAGGAGAGTGTAAGTGTGCCTTCGATGATGGAATAGTGCATGCAAAAATGAAGGACAATGAAATACTATTACTTTTATTGCAAAGTTGATGCACTTCATATAAATGAGCTCAAATTATCATTGTCTGCATCCAAAATATATACATTATGGAAGTCAGGGACAGGAGGCTGTCCTGAGGCTCTGCTGTCCCTTCCTCAATCCGCAAGAGTGACTGCGCGATGAGAGGTAAATCAGAGGGAAGTACGGAGATGGGAAAGAGTCCAGGCCTTTATCCAGACAGACAAGGCTGCGAGGACTTGGGCCCTGGATTCCTCAACTGTAAATGGAAATAGCAATACCTAGGGTTCCGCAAGTGTTCAATGATTTATTTATTTATTTTTTGAGAGGGAGTCTCACTCTGTCGCCCAGGCTGGAGTGCCATGGTGCGATCTCGGCTCACTGCAACCTCCGCTTCCTGGGTTCAAGCGATTCTCCTGCCTCAGCCTCCCGACTAACTGAGATTACAGGCGCCCGCCACCATGTCCTGGCTAATTTTTGTATTTTAGTAGAGATAGCGTTTCACCATGGTGGTCAGGCTGGTCTTAAACTCCTGAACTCAAATGGGCCTCCTGCCTCGGCCTCCCAAAGTGTTGGGATTACAGGTGTGAGCCACTGCACCCGGCCCAACGATTACATGTTAAAAAAATGTCCTAGGGTCGCACGACATGGGATTAAGTATAGAAAGTGCCTGGCAAACAGGAGGTGCTCGGCAGAGGCCGGCTGCCTCCTCTCCACCCCAGGCTCGTCTTCAGTGTCAGCTGAGGGATTCTGGTTTTGCTACATACGCACAGTCTTTTTGGCTGGCCAAACTGAGGCTGCTCGAAACACTTGCATTGGAACTGTCCAGGCTGCTGCCGAGGTGTAGCTTTCTCATATGTCTCACGACGGCCGTGGCGTTGAACGCTTGCTGAAATTTCAGAAAGGAAAAAGGCAGACAAATATTTCAGCTCATCAGAAAAGACTCCTCAACTGTGTTCTCTTGTTTATCATGTTAGCCTAAGCATTTCAAACTCCTTACATCACGCTCATGCTACTCAAGACAGAGCGTTGTCCCTTCCTCCAAAAGTACACTGATTTATTAAACCCTTTCCCCAACTAAATATGTTAGAGACTTAAAACAGTTTTCTTCTGACATCATAAATACATAGAACAAATGTAAACCAATTCTCTCTGTTATTTAAGATATGTGACCTTTAGAATAAAAGGCATATTATAATACCTTAAAAATATGAGATTTGAAAATAGTTTTTATTTTCCTAGTGTTGGTACTTTTGTCTGAAAGATTTAGGTTGGAGTAAAAGTAATGGTAATTTCAATGGAAGAAACCGCAATTACTTTTGCATCAACCTAATAATAGCATTTCCTATGAACAAAGCAGGCCAGCAAAATTAGTTTTGTTTTCATCCCATCTTTCACCATTGGCCCTAATGGCAAAAGAGCTCTGAATTACCCATGCTGATTGGAACACGGAGGGGAGGTTAGGTGATCAAGAGATTAGGAAGTTAGGTAATCAACAGATGATCACAAAACCTCTATGGTTTAAATCTGTCAAACTTTATCAGCAAACATTGATGAGCTGAACTCAGATTTCCTGTTTTTTCCCCCTCCGTATCACTTTAATAAAAGTCAACTATTCAAAGTTCTAGCAAGATGAAGAAAGACAAGAGTGATGTTGGTTAAGAAACAGCAGATGAGGAAGAGCTGGCACTATGGCTGTTTTTGATCACACAGGGAAGTATTGAATTGCACACTCCATCCCTCTTACACTGTAATAGTCCAAGTCTTCACTACTTGTGTTTAAAATTAGCAAAATTATTCAGGTGAGGTTCTGGGGATTTCAGAAATGCTCAGATTGGAGGGCCAGTGTCAATGAGGGGGTTAATCCGTGGGGAATTTCGTACACTTCACACTTACTCTCCATTTGCTCTTGGCGAAGTTCTTCCGGATCTGGGCGCTGACGGACTCGTGGATGTTTTTGTTGAGGGCTGTGTCACCAGCGATCCTGAAACAGAGGCAAAGGCGCTTCTCTGAAGTGCTTCTTCTGGGCCCTGACACTGCATCTCATAAAGGGGACTCTCACCTTAGCCTCAGGAGAGCCAAGGCCCAGTCGGGGACAGGGTGGCTGGCCACTGCCCTTCTAGGCTGCTGATGTCATCACCTGGCCATCCCCTAAACCCACCTATTCTTATCCCTCACCCCAAAGTCCTATCCCAGCTTCTACACTCTGTACCCTCCCCAGACCTGCTAGCACCCTCCAGGTTGACTACTCCCTGGCTCTCCCTTTTCCTTTCTTTGACCCCAATTCCTGCAACATCAGAATCCACAGTGACAATGTTTTCTATCCTTCTCCCTCCCCCTCACCCCCTGTGCCTCCACACAAGCTTTTGAGCCACCATGCACCACCTCCGAGGTCTCACACTTGTTGCCCAACTGGTCTCACCACCAGACCCCTTCCTAGCCTTGCTTCCCAGCTTCCTCAGACCCGAGGTCCCTCCTCTCTGCCTTCCCCAGGGGCTCAGATCCCAGGGCACCACTCACACCCGTGGGCTCTCAGCTTTATCTCAGCAGAGCTGAGCCCTGCCATATTCTGCTCGGCAACACCTGCGAGGCCATGCCCCCCACCTCCTCCGTGCTGGGTGACAGGATTCCCAGCTCCACTCAACCCCGCCTGGTGCATCCTCCACCCCTGCATCTCCTAGAAATTCACAGAACTTCAAGGACGGCATCCACCCGGCATTCACCTGAGCCCTGGCAGCCCCAGGTAAGCTTTGATTTAACTCTAGCTGATTGCTGAGCCTGCCACGAGCAGGGAAGAACTTAGGTTTGCTCCTGGCCTTCTCTCCTGACAGTACCCTCCATCCCACTCTTTCCTCCCTCTGCTGTCTCTTTCTTGGGTCTTACAGCCTCCCCCTCTCTCTCGGCTCACAGTCCCCAGGCTGAGAACTACCTGGCAGTCTCCCAGCTCTTCCCTCCCTCACGCACGCCCTTCTCGATCACAGCCTCCTCCTCTGCCTACAGGCAGCCACTTGGCCTTTCCCCCAGCGCCGCTGTGCTCTGCTCCCAGTCTTTCCTGGACTTTGATCCTTCCCTCTTCCCTTCCCTCTAAGCGTCAAACTATTCAATTCTGGGTTAGTAGTATCTGACACCTAAGAAAGAATTTCATGAATCTTGCAGAGGTTAAGGGGATCAGAGTCAGGGACCAATTTTACGGGCTAGAAGGTAACTGGTAAAGGGAGGAAACCTCTCACCCCTCAGACACTGACTGCCCTGGACACAAAACAGCCCAGACACGGCAACCCGTCACTTCCAACTACTTCAGGAGATGAAAGGAACGTAGCTCACGCATGTTCAGACAAGAGAGCATCCCAGCCAGACTTCCTTTCCCGTCAGGACTGCAAACAGGGTGGACAGAGTTGATATAAAATCGGTGCCAGGCTGGCCTAAGTTTAGAATCCAGGCTGATGTTCCCAGCCCAAAACAACTCTCCCCCACCACCTTTTCCCAGCAGGGCTGCAAACACGCAGCCAAGAGGACACGCAGGAAATATCTTAAGCGAACCAGGTTTCCATTTCCAACAACTGTCAACTGCCTTCCTTCCCAGACACATATTCCTGAAACAGAAACAGTGTATTTGAATGGGCAACTACATCTGAAACAAGAATAACAAGACAAGGAGGATGAGAGAATGGGAGATATCCTGATGAAGATTTTTCTCCTGGAGAGGCCAAGGGAGTGATTCCTCCTGGACCCTAGTGAAAAGCTACATCCTGAGACAAGGATGCCAGTCCGAGCTTGCAGTGGCCAGCTCTTTCTCAGAAACGACAAGGCCAAAGCGGTGGGGAGTCCGGAATTCCTCAGGCTGAGCACGGCTGCAGGGCAGAGCCAGGCTCCAAAGCAAACAGGCTGGTGCTGGGGTCGGGGAGACTCTGGGCCTCGGGGTCCACCTGTCTGTCCGCAGTGTGGTCTCAGACACCATGGTCCGCGGCCTGCTGCCTGTACTCTGTGTCCCATGCTCTATCTGTGGGTTCACAGGGGCCCAGATGTAAGAAAACAGAAGCTTCTAATTATTTTAGAAATGTTTCATGCTCATTTCCCACAGTCCTGGGCTGTGCAGCAGTGGGGAGTCCAGCTGGGCAGAAGGTGGCCCCCAGGCTCTGTGTCACACCGTCTTCCTGCAGCAGTGCAGCCACCTCAGGCCACAACAGCACACCCTGGCCCTCCTCAGGTACAAGCTGCAGTGACAACGGCGACCCCTGCTCATGATAAGCTGGGAAACTTGCAATAGTAACATCAGGACAGCGCTGGTGCTCAGTGTCACTAACTTCAGCACGCTTCGCCAACAAAACCGGAGGCGTGGAGTCTAAACATTGGAAGGGATCCTAGTGGTCAATGCTTGTGATACAGCAGGATTGCTTTAGAAATCTGTATACACACACTTAGGCAACGCTATGGGTGAACATACTTCATTCATGTCTCCCTTGCTTTTCTGTTTTCTTGTTTTTGTTGTTTTTTTATTTTTGTTTTTTGTTTTTTTTTGAGATAGGGTCTCACTCTGTCGCCCAGGCTGGAGGGCAGTGGTGCAATCTTGGCTCACCGCAACCTCTGCCTCTGGGTTCAGGTGATTCTCCTGCCTGAGTCTCTCGAGTAGCTAGGATTACAGGCATGCGCCACCATGCCAGGCTCATTTTTGTGTTTTTAGTAGAGACAGGGTTTCACCATACTGGCCAAGCTGGTCTCGAACTCCTGATCTCCAGTGATCCACCTGCCTTGGCCTCCCAAAGTGCTGGGATTACAGGCATGAGCCACCACACCTGGCCAGTTTTCTGGTTTTAACAGCTACAAGAACAATGCAGATGGCATTTACATAATCACACCTTTTACAGACTATCTCACTATCCACTGCTCGCGGCCCATAGCATAGTCTCCCTTGCCTTGCGTGCTTTTGTGTTTCGTGTGTGGTGTCTTCTACCTTCCTGGCTCCGAGTCTGTGCTTTTCTAGCCACCTGCTCAAGATGGGCTTGGTGCTGCCTGGCGTATATCCAAGACAGCACTTGCCAGTCCTGGGCCAGCTCCTAATTTCTACAGCCAACCGGAGCTCAGGTGCCTGGAGTCCAGAAGACAGGAGCGGAGGTTCGGTGAACATTCAGAAACATGAACTTGGCTACTTGGTTAGGCCACAGTACCCAGACATTTGGCCAAATACTAGCCTGATGTTGCTGGGAAAGTATTTTTGAGATGACATGAACATTTCAACTGGTAGACTTTGAGTCAAGCCGGCTAGAGTCCATGCCACGCGTGGACCTCGTTCAATCAGTTGACGGCCCTCATGAAAAACAGGAAGAGGAACTGCTGTCTCCAGGCTGCCTTCAGACTTGAGCTGCAACATCAGCTCTTCCCTGGGTCTCCAGCCTGCTGCCCTGCCCTGCAAATGTTTGATTTGCTGGTCCCCACAACTGCATGAAACAGGCTTAAATCCTTAAAATAAACTAATCTCTTGCTCTCGGTGTCTCTTTCTTATCACTTCAGTTTGCTTATCAATGAGCCTAGAGCTGAATGCTCAGAACCACTGAGCTGGTGGAATGAGCTCTGGCCAGGGCTGCCCTGTAACGGGGCCTGGGTTCCCATCCAGTGTAGGCCATTCCCTACACTGTGGCCATCAGTCAGCAGCCTGTTGGGACCTGAGCACACACCACAGAGAGAACGGCCATCCTCAGTGAAAGGGGTGGGAACCATCTCCTAAGAGGCCGGCTGCCTTCCAAGGGGGAGCTTTGAAAAGAGCCCTCTGTCTGGACTGGTCTGGGTGCTAAGGAAGGTGTCTGTGATTGCCAAGGCCTCCCCCGCCCTTGGTGGCCCTGATGAAATTGGAAGAGCAAGTGTGGAATAAGAGATGATGCTCTCAGGGTGTTAGGGATGTGCAGAGACCACAGCTTCCAGAATGACGCCGCTGATGAGGCGGGGGCCCCCGGAGGAACGACTCCACATTCCGCCAGCTCTCACCTGAATCTGTGTTCTCCTTTTCCCTGGCAATTTTACATAAAAGAGACAAGTCTATCATAAATGCAGGCAAGCGAGAGTTTCAGCAACGCTTAGGTCAAGTGCATTAGTTTTCATCATTTTCCAGGGTTTGATTTCTTGGGAGGTTTAAAATGTACTGTAGGCTGGGCACGGTGGCTCATGCCTGTAATCCCAGCACTGTGGGAGGCTGAGGTCAGGAGATTGAGACTATCCTGGCCAACATGGTGAAACCCTGTCTGTACTAAAAACACAAAAAATTAGCTGGGCGTGGTGGCGTGCACCTGTAATCGCAGCTACTTGGGAGGCTGAGGTAGGAGAATCACTTGAACCTGGGAGGCAGAGGTTGCAGTGAGCCGAGATCACACCACTGCACTCTAGCCTGGTGACAGAGTGAGACTCTGTCTCAAAAGAAAAAAAAAAAAATACAAACTGTACGGTAAAAATGATAAAGCACTGATAGGCTCACATGCTGTGACGTCTTGTGATGTGACATAGGCTGAGGATTCGGAAGTCTTTGTCTCTAGCTTGACCTCTTTCCTGGACTCCTGACTCAGTCAGCAGAGTGCCCACCATGGGTCTTGACTGAGACGGCTCCCAGCACCTCTGGTCCAGTGTGGCCCAGGCTGAACTCACGCCTCCAAGCCTGCCCCTCCTCCTAGCACGATCATCCCCCCAGGCCCTTAAGCTGGAAACTTGGAAATAATCCTAGACCCTTCTCTTCCTCACCTCACCCTGCCACTGCTCTGCCCAAACCCCGTGGCTTCTCCGTCCCTGACAGTCACTCACAGTCCTCCCCGCCCCGCCCCATCCCTGCCATGCTGCCCCGCGCAGGCCATGGTCAGCCTCCTCTGGGCCATCCCCCTTTCCGCCTCTAGGCCGCACCTTCCAGCCACATTCCCACACCCCATCTCCCACCAGATTGGGTTTTCTAAAATCAAACCTGAGCACCCTGCCTAAGAGATGTCAGGGACCCCACTGCCCAAGGGAAAGGTACAAATTCCTTGGTAGAGTCATCAATTAATGGCAGCCTGTAGGTATCACAGACATGTCCGGTGCAACGCTTCTTCTTTGTCACACGTATTATCTCACATAACCCCTTGAAAAGTCCTGTGGGGTCTGTATTATTGTTATTCAAGATCCGAATCTATAGGGGCAGCCCAAAGGGCTTAGGAGCTCATCCACATGGGTAGTGAGTGGTGAAGCCAGGACTTGGAGCCAAGCAGGCCAGGCCAGGCCAGGCCCCTGCCCTGCCTGCAAGTTCCCGCCCTCCTTCCCAGTCTCATTTCCTGCCTCCTCCGTCTTCTCCTACTCTGGAATACCACATGTTCATGGCACCATGAACGCACGTGCAGTTTTCAGCTCCCATGTTGTAGGCCCAGATGCTCATCTGCCTGGAATCCACTCCTCTTCCCGCTGGCCTGGGGGAAGCCTTCTCATGGTGCGGCACTCGGCATGGGCACCGCCTCCTGCTGGGCCCTCTGTGCCCCTCTCCCAGCCTCCTCAGGAAAATGGACCTCTCCCTTCTTTGTTTTTTCCAAAATGTTTGGTGAAGGACAGAGCAGGTGTTAACTGGCCTTTTTCTTACCTTCTACAGAGCAAGTATGGATTATCAACAAGCACTAGGCTCATAACCCTCCCTTTTTTATTGAGGTCATTTTCAGTCTTTATAAGATAAATCTCAAAGTCTTTCAGCTTTAAAGGTCTAATGTTTATAAAGTCAGAAAACCATTATTACCTTTCTCGTCGCATACTTTTGACTACAGCCCAAAGTGACTTAAACAAAATCAAGACGATACACAATCACAACTGTCCACTTCTTCAGAACATTCTTTCCTTCTCCCCCAAGCCTTTCCTTTCTTCCTCTTTTCTTCTCCTTCCAGTGTGATGGTGAAGAGAATTCATTTTGGAATCAGATAGTTTTGACTGGAATCCTGGCTTTGCTATTAGCTAGCTGTGTAGTCTCGGTTAAGTTAATTTATCTTTTTTTTTTTTTTTTTTTGAGACGGAGTCTCCCTCTGTGGCCCAGGCTGGAGTGCAGAGGCACCATCTTCACTCACTGCAAGCTCTGCCTCCCAGGTTCAAGTGATTTCTAGGCCTCAGCCTCCCCAGTAGCTGGGATTACAGGCACACACCACCATGTCTGGCTAATTTTTGTATTTTTAGTAGACATGGGGTTTCACCATGCTGGCCAGGTTGGTCTCGAACTTCTAACCTCAAGTGGCCTACCCGCCTTGGCCTCCCAAAGTGCTGGGATTACAGGTGTGAGCCACCACTCCCGGCCATCTCTCTATTTCTTTATCTCTGAAATGAAAATACAACTTCACAGGGTTATTATGAAGGAAAAAAAAGAGAATACATTAGCACAATTAGCCCAGGGCTGGAATATAATAGACAGTCAATTAATGACAGGTGTTATACACTGAAATACTGTGAAATGGGCTCAGGACATTGCCTGTGAGCAGGTCCCCTTTAGTCCCTTTGTGTGACCAGCACACAAAACCCCAGGGGAAATGCTACAGAGAATGGCGGGGTACATGGGGGGATGGTTTTCGGGAGTGATTTTTAGGGGGATTTTCTCCTGATCTCAAGGTTTTGTCTATTTATTTTCATTATCTTTGGTATTTTACGACTCTCGGCATTTGTTTCACAATGGATGCTTGTGGTGCTTACATAACAATCACTACAGGCTGGCACAGTGGCTCACACCTGTAATCCCAGCACTTTGGGAGGCCGAGGCGGGGGGATCACCTGAGGTCAGGAGTTTGAGACCGCCCCGGCCAACATGGCGAAACCTGTCTCTTCTAAAAATACAAAAAATTGGCTGGACATGGTGGTGCCTGTTAATCAAAGCTACTTGGGAGGCTGATGCACGAGAATCCCTTGAATCTGGGAGGTGGAGGCAGCAGTGAGCCGAGATTGCAGCACTGTACTCCAGCCTGGGTGACAGAGCCTCCATCTCAAAAACAAAACAAACAAAAAAGCAAAACAAAACAAAACAATCGCTACAATTAACTTAAGCATTTCTGATGCACCAGAGGGTTTCTGTGCTAAACCCTCTACATGCATTATATTTGGTATTTCTTATGTCAGCCCTGCGAATTAGGTATTGTTATTCTCATTTTAATAATAAGGAAACAGAGACTCACAAAAGTGTAAACCTAGCATTGCAGCTAGCTGATAGTGAAGCTGGTTTCTAAATTAGTGGCACAAAAGCAAGGTAGCCTCACGCCCACTGCTGAAAATGTGTAGAATACCACGAACTAACTATCAATTAGTCCCTCTCGAGTTGAAGAAACACAAATTTGAAATGCATCTTAAAAGGTAAAAAATATGTAACTTCATTTAACTACCTAATAATAAACTCAAGGAATAAAACTCGGTTCATAATGCCTCACTGGACGATTACCTTCAATATCTCTAAAGACTTTCTGTGAAGTGCAAAAGTCACGATCTTTTGCATACTGATACAGTCTGGCTGTGTCCCCACCCAAATCTCATCTTGAATTCCCACGTGTTGTGGGAGGGACCTGGTGGGAGGTAATCGAATCACGGAGGCAAGTCTTTCCTGTGCTGTTCTTGTGATAGTGAGTAAGTCTCTCACAAGATCTGATGATTTCAGAGAGAGGAGTGTTCGCCTGCACAAGCTCTCTCTTTTTGCCTGCTCCCATCCATGTAAGATACGACTTGCTACTCCTTGCCTTCCACCATGATTGTGAGGCCTCCCCAGCCATGTGGAACTGTGAGTCCAGTGAAACCACCTTCTTTTGTAAATTGCCCAGTCTTGGGTATGTCTTTTTTTTTTTTTTTTTTCTGAGACAGGGTTTCCCTCTTGTTGCCCAAGCTGGAGTGCAATGGCGCGATCTTGGCTCACTGCAACCTTTGCCTCCCGAGTTCAAGCGATTCTCCTGCCTCAGCCTCGTGAGTAGCTGGGATTACAGGCGCACGCCACCATGCCCGGCTAATTTTTTTGTATTTTTAGTAGAAATGGGGTTTCACCATGTTAGCCAGGCTGGTCTCAAACTCCTGACCTCAGGTGATCTGCCCACCTTGGCCTCCCAAAGTGCTGGGATTACAGGCGTGAGCCACTGCGCTCGGCCTCGGGTATGTCTTTACCAGCAGCGTGAAAATGGACAAATGCACATACTAACTTCTCATGGTGCTTCCGGAAGCTGTGTCCTGGGGGCACAAGAGTTCAAATGCTGGTTTGGGGAGAGGAGGAAAGTCACCGGCCAGAATGAAATGAACTTTGTAATAATCCTGTGTGGATTTCATAAATGACAATAGCCAACAGGAAGTTTCATGCCCCTCTGGGTGGCATTAAATGGCACGGTCTGCTGAGCAGGTGCTTTTCCTTACCATGGGTGCCGAGCTGCCTGCTCACACGTGTATCTTTTATTTGGGTCCTTCTCCATCAGGTTCCGAATGAAGTCTTTTGCTGTTCAAAAAGAAGGCACAAGGGAAGGAGTCACTTCGCGACTTGAGATGTGACAATTATGATTCCACCAGGTCTTCAGGAGGAGTGTGTATAGCGTGGAAAACATGAGACCAGCCCTCCACAGAGACTACTGTACCTTGGACACAAAGGCACCAGCATGTGGGGAAAAGGAAGGCCAGGGCTTGGCACTCTAGGGTGACCCAGTAGTGAGGAGGCCACCTGTGACCCTGACTTCCTGCTCCAAGGCCCTTACTTCTAGTGACTAGTGATACCTTCGGTTGAGAGGAGAGAAGTATCTTTGTAATCATGTGCCTCTAATTAGGCCATCACTGCCTTAGAGAACTGTTTTGGTGACATCATCTCCATATGTTAGATGTGGCTGAATCAACTAAACCTGCTGAGTGCCTGCTTAGCCCACCAGGTCCTGAGCTAGGTGCTGTGGATACCAAGCCCCAGAAAGCACCACGTGTGGCCTACTTGGGCTATTACAAACCCTGGAGCAGGCAACTGCAAAGCAGTGAGCTGTGCCCTGCTGGGGGAAGTGGGGAGTACCTGGCAGCCCAGGAGAAAGGATGGCCCAGAAGCAGGAGACCCTGGGAAAGTGAGGGGCCGGGTGGCAGAACTGATGACCTCATGGGTCAGGTCCAAAACCTGCTGCACTGCAGGGTGTGGCCCCTCAATGCCCACAGGACTGGGCTTCTGGGGGAAGGCTGTGCTCTTCTGAGGTCAGAAGGAAAATATTTCCTATGTGGCTCTTTCCTGTAAGCCTTGTACAACTATACTCCGGGCCCAGGTTTTGGACGATTGAAGATGAAACCAAGGCATTTCCACTCAGGAGGAAGTAACACAAATAATAAAATGGTCTCTTTGAATAGCTCACAGAGACCATAACACATTGTCCCATTCATGATCTCATTTCATCCTTCTGCTATGCTCTACGGTAGATGGAATATTGTTACCAGTTTCATCTTACCAGCGAGGAAACTGAGGCTCAGAGAGATTTCATTAATTTACACAGGCCTTGGTTTTGATCTTTATCCCTGAGGAAGAACAGTGAACTTCCCTAGGAATGTTTCAGTGTGGCATTTCAAATCCCAGCTCTGCCACTTACTAGTTGTATGATTTTGGTCAAGTTATTTCACCTTCTGGAGCCTCGGTTTCCTCATCTGTCAAATGGGGATAATAGTAATACCCGCCTGACAGGCTGTCCTGAGGACTGAGTGAGGTAGCACACATACAGAGCGTCTTGTGCTCAGCATACAGTCAGCGCTCAATAAATCTTAGCTACTATTGGTTCACTCCTAGAGCACCCAGAACAGGGCGTGGCTAGGAGAGGTGGATGAGTGGGTCCCCATCTCTCAGCGTGGCTCGAGTCAGATGTCCCAAACTTGTCCTCTTTCTTTGCAGGTCAAACCCAAATATGTAGCTCATGAAGCTTCCTGAGAGCCGTTGTGCACTGTGTGCTGTGAGTGTGTTAACACCCCACAGTTCATAGGCTGAAATTCCAACCTATGTGATGGTATTTGGAGATAGGACCTTTTGGGGGTAATTAGGTCATGAGGATGCAGCCCTCATGAATGAGATTAGTGCCCTTATCAAAGAGACTTGAGAGAGTTCTCTTGATCCTTTTGCCATGTGAGGATACGGTGAGAAGGACACAGTGAGAAGACAGCAGTCTATGAAACAGAAAGTGGGCCCTCACCAGATACTCAATGTGCTGGCGACTTGATCTTGGACTTCCCAGCCTCCAGAGCTGTGAGGAATAAATGTTTGCTGTTTGAGCCACCCAGTCTATGGTATCTCGTTACAGCAGTCAACCAAGACAGGACCCTCAGGACTGTTCTGAGCCGCCCACGGTCCCCTGGGCCTGTCAGGGTCATGTGGTCTGGGTGTGTCGCAGGGGCTGCCCACTGGGAGCTGCCTGTGGGAGACCTACCAGAGTCAGAGATGTCATCCCAGTAGGGAGAGTCAAACTCATATTCTGCCTTGAGGATCTGCTCAAAGAGCTTGGAGTCATTTTCATCATAAAAAGGAGGGTAGCCGCAGAGCCTGGAAGACAAAATGGAGTAAAAGCTGGAACATCTGCATATCCAATATGGTGATTTGACACTTTGCCTGGAAGGAAGAGACATTACCAACTGAGTTAAGAAAATCTGGCAAAGCACCGTGGCTTACACTGGTAATCCCAGCACTTTGGGAGGCCAAAGTGGGCAGATCACTTGAGGCCAGGAGTTCGAGACCAGCCTGACCAACATGGCGAAACCTCATCTCTAGTAAAAAATACACACAAAAAATTAGCTGGCTGTGGTGGCCGGCGCCTGTAATCCCAGCTACTTGGGAGGCTGAGGTGGGAGGCTGAGATGGGAGGCTGAGCAATGAGCCAAGACTGCACCACTGCACTCTAGCCTTGGCGACACAGTGAGACTCTGTCTCAAAAAAGCACACATCCCACAGGCATAGGCAGCACAGGAGTAAAACTGTGATGTCATGAATAGCCAAAAGGGTCAACTCAGGTCATGATCAAAGGTAAATATAACTATCGAAGTCCCCCTTAACTCTGCACAGAATTAACCACAGAGTCCCAGACACCCTAAAAACCTACCGGACAGCCTTCTTCACATACACATTATTGATCTTACTGTCTGTAATACTGTCCCTAACAGAGGATGAGCTGATGGAGAAAACCAACAAAATATATGTTTAATATCCGTTTCAGGGCCCTTCCAGGTTCATTTTATTTCAGAAATCATCAGAGGAAGAAAATGAAATTTTATGACCTTGAGTATCAAGTTGCCACAAGACACCATAACGTGCACATTGTCACGCACATAACCTGCACATGAGCACGCTGCCATGCCCAAACTGGGTACGTGGAGGGTTGTGGTTCTGCCCACTAACATGCAGTAAGTATTAGCAGGGCTGACACACGTTGTAAGACTGCAATAGCATAATACTACCCATTTTTCCATGGAACCATTTCAAGGTTGATTTTTAACAGATCATATTGATGCTGGTGCAAGTGACTTCTAATTTAGAGTTCCGGTGGGACAACAGTCATCTGACACACGTAATGGGAGTGGAAATTCTCATTAATTAGACCCACTACAATTTGTTCCATAAAGTCATGGATTCTCATTCCAGTTCTGAAATCAGTTTCAATGCTACTTTTACCACTGATGCATTTTTTTGGACCAAAATTTCCTTCCCTGAAAACACGAAGGGCTGGCCTAGAAAATTCCTCATATTTTTTCCAGCTCGAAGATACTGTGGCTCTATGATTCAGTTTGGCTGGCTAAAACACTCAGGAAAAGACCTAGAACATGCTTGGGGCCCATGTGGAGGCAGGGGCTGGCCTTGGTTGGCACTGGACGGCCAGGAAGAGGTGGGCCTAAGGCTGCAGGAAGATGGTGCTTGATTCCAGAAGGCCAGGGGCAATGCTGCGTGGTACAGAACTTGCTTCTTGGGCTGCGACAACCCAGAGGCTGGCAGCCACGGTGGCAGTTTATTTATTTATTTTTTCTTTCTTGAGATGGGAGTCTCCCTCTGTCACCCAGGCTGGAGTGCAATGGCGTGATCACAGCTCACTGCAACCTCCACCTCCTGGGTTCCAGCAATTCTGCCTCAGCCTCCCGAGTAGCAGATTACAGGCGCCTGCCAGCATGTTGTGCTAATTTTTTTTTCTTTTTTTTTTTTTGTGAGACAGAGTCTCGCTCTGTCACCCAGGCTGGAGTACAGCGGTGTGGTCTCAGCTCACTGCAAGCTCTACCACCCAGGTTCACACCATTCTCCTGCCTCAGCCTCCCAAGTAGCTGGGACTACAGGCACCTGTCATCAAGCCCGGCTAATTTCTTGTATTTTTAGTAGAGACAGGGTTTCACCATGTTAGCCAGGATGGTCTTGATCTCCTGACCTCGTGATCCACCCGCCTCGGCCTCTCAAAGTGCTGGGATTACAGGCGTGAGCCACCGTGCCTGGCCAGTTTTTGTATTTTTAGTAGAGATGGAGTCTCTCTATGTTGGTCAGGCTGGTCTCGAACTCCTGACCTCAGGTGATCCACCCTCCTCGGCCTCCCAAGTGCTGGGATTACAGGTGTGAGCCACCACGCTTGTCCCATGGTGGGAGTTCTGACCCAAACAAGCCCTGAATTGTACCACATAGATCAACATAGCCATAGCCTAGGGACTAGTCTAATGAGAACAAATTAACAAGAATCAACAGACTGCAGGACTGCGAGGGATTAGACTGTCAGCACATAAGAAATGCAATACAGATTGGAAACACAACCTTGGTACCGCCATTCCTCAGCTGTTCCTCCCGTGGGACGAGCATCACCAGCCACCGCTGCGCAGGGGTGTGCCTGATGACATTTTTAAAGGCTGTGAGACATTCTGTGGGCCCAGAAGAATCAAAATAATCTCTCCCCACAAGGTTGCTTTAGGGGCTAAGAGCCTGGAAAATTTCATTTCTAAAGATGTGCTGCTTTTGGTGAAATGAGCAAGAGCCAGGGCTTCCGAAACCACCAGGCACATAGCTCACTGCCCGCGGAAATCCTGGAGCTCTGAGATGGGTCTGTCCATTTCTCCCACGATGAGGATTCAGGCAAAATGAAATGTGCATATTAGGAAACGCAGACAGAGCAAAATGTTAGTTCATCTTGGAAAAAAACCTAAATTCTAGATACGTGAGGTTTTTGTTTATTTACAACCGCGTGTGTTTTTCTTCAGGGTTTGGCTTTCTTTGCAAGGAAAAAATTCTTTAAGAAAATTCCGAGAAAGATTTATTCTCCGGGTGCCAATCTTTTAAATGTATATTCCAGTTTCTTCTGGCCTTAGCTCTTTTTTGTTTCCGAGTTTTCGTATTATAGGATATTGTGTTTGTGCAGCTATACTGAGGACACGGGAAAAGGAAATGGATTGAGCTTGGAGCCTAAGTAAGTTAAAATTAAGAGAAAAGATTTAAAAATAAGGATTGTAAAATAACAGAAGGACAAACAGAAGTTACAAAATCTTCCTTAGATCTAGAAATTTCAGAGAGCTCCCTGGCCAAGCTATGTCATTAGCAGGTTTGCGTGGAGGTGATCTAAGAGGAGAAGTAACAGCCTTGGGCTGTTTTGATACACAGAGGACTTCTGTGACCACGGGGCCGCCCACTCACACTGGTAATCCCAGGGTTATTTACAAATGTTCCAGAAATGTGGCTTCTTTTACATATCCAACCCTTTAAATAATCTACAAATTATATCGCCAAGGGTCCTCAAAGGCAATAATGCCTTTCCCAATTTTTCTAGGCTTCAAAGTTCCTGATTCAGAGTAACACTGGCATTTGCAACTGTCACACCCAATCAAGGCAATTCAACTTCAAAGCACTCTTCACTGCCTCCATCCCAGCCTCGGGTCTACCTTCCAGGAAGAACTCTTACACCTTACTATCTTTCCTGCTGCCTTTTTTCCCCTCCCCTCAGTCCTTTGGGTCTAGAGGTGCTCACAGCTCAGCTGCAATGAAGCCCAGGGTCACGGTGCTATTCCTTGTGGTTCCCAGACCTCCCTTTTCGTATATAGTCCTCACACATCCCTCATTTTAAAGGCGAAGAAACCAACAAGCAGCAAAATCAGGGCCTGAGCCTATTCTGTCGGATTTTAGGCCTGTGTTCTTAACCATTTTGCTCATGCACTAAAGGGAGGGGCTCGAGAATTGAACTTTGGGCTTCAATCTGACTTTGCATTCTCTCTGTGGGGCGTCTGGTTGGCCCTACCTGCCCCTGCACGTGCAAGTGGAACCCTCTGATGGGACCCTGTCCCTCCACCCCCAGCTCCCACAGGCAGGGTCTAACAAGTAAGATGCTACTTGGGCCAGGCGCAGTGGCTCACGCTTGTAATCCCAGCACTTTGGGAGGCCAAGGTGAGCAGATCACCTGAGGTCAGGAGTTTGAGACCAGCCTGGCCAACATGGTGAAACCCGGTCTCTACTAAAAATACCAAAATTAGCTGGCCGTGGTGGCAGATGCCTATAATCCCAGCTACATATGGGAGGCTGAGGCAGGAGAATCGCTTCAACCCGGGAAGTGGAGGTTGCAGTGAGCTGAGATCACACCACAGCACTCCAGCCCGGGCAACAAAGTGAGACTCCCATAAAAAAACAGTGGTGCTAGGGAAATACCAGCCACAGCCACGTGGGACACCAGGCGGTGACTGTTATGTTTTATTTTGTGGTAAGGACACTCAACATGTGATCCTCCCTCTTAACACTTTTTTTTTTTTAAAATGAGACAGGGTCTCTCTCTGTCACCCAGATTGGCGTGCAGAGGTGCAATCTTGGCTCACCGCATCCTCCCATCTCCCAGACTCAAGAGATCCTCCTGCTTCAGCCTCCCAAGTAGCTAGCACTACAAGTGCATGCCACCATGCCCAGCTAATTTTTTTATTTTTGTAGAGACAGGGTTTTGCCATGTTGCCTAGGCTGGTCTCGAACTCCTGGGCTCAAACACCTGTCTCTGCCTCCCAAAGTGCTGAGATTACAGGCGCGAGCCACTGTGCCTGGCATCTTAACACATCTTTTTTTTTTTTTTTTTTTTTTTGAGAGGGTGTCTCACTCTTCACCCAGGCTGGAGTGCAGTGGCGCCATCTCGGCTCTCAGCTCACTGCAAGCTCCACCTCCCAGGTTCACGCCATTCTCCTGCCTCAGACTCCTGAGTGGCTGGGACTACAGGTGCTCGCCACCATGCCCGGCTAATTTGTGTGTGTGTGTGTGTGTTTTAGTGGAGATGGGGTTTCACCTTGTTAGTCAGGATGGTCTTGATCTCCTGCCCTCGTGATCCACCCACCTCGGCCTTCCAAAGTGCTGGGATTACAGGCGTGAGCCACCAGGCCCGGCCAACACATCTTTAAGTGTACACTACACTACTGTTGACTATAGGTGCAGTGTAGCACGGGAGGTCTCTCAAACACATTTATCTTGCTTCACTGAAACTGTATGTGCCCAGTGATTAGTAACTCCCCATGCCCCTCCCTCCAGTCCCTGGCAGCCACCATTTCCACTCTTTCATTCTATGAGTTTGACTATTTTAGATACTTTGTCCAAGTGGGATCATGCAGTATCTGTCTTCCTGTGCCTAGCTTATTTCACTTAGCACTGTGTCAATGTCCTCCAGGTTCACCTATGTTGTCACATGTTGCAGAACTCTCTCCTTTTTAAAGGCTGAATAGTATTCCATTGTATGCACCTACCGTGTTTTCTTTATCCACTCATATGTTCACGGGCACTTAGCTTTTTTCCACCTATTCAGCTATTGTGAATAAGGCTGCTATGAACATGGGAGTGTTCATCTCTCTTCAATATCTTGATTTCCATTTTTTTGGAGTTGCTAGACTATATGGTAGCTCTATTTTTAATCTTCTAAGGAATTGCCACACTGTTTTCCATAGAGTCTACACCTGCAAATCCTCCCCAGACCTTGCCTTTTTGATCTGTCAGTGACATACAAAAGGCCAACAGGCATGTGAAAAAATGCTCAATATCACTAATCATCAGGGAAATGCAAATCAAAACCACAAGGAGATGCCACTTCCTACCTGTTGGGATGGCTATTATCAGGCAGTGATTTTTAAAAAGTATTTCTGTATGGATTTTTTTTTTTTTTTTTTTGAGAGAGAGTCTCACTCCGTTGCCCAGGTTGGAGTGCAGTGGCTCAATCTTGGCTCACTGCAACCTCTGCATGCTGGGTTCAAGCAATTCTCCTGCCTCAGCCTCCTGTGTAGCTGGGATTACAGGTATGTACCACCACACCCGGCTAATTTTTGTGTTTTTAGTAGAGACGGGGTTTCACCATGTTGGCCAGGGTGGTCTGAAACTCCTGGCCTCAAGCAATTCACCCACCTCAAGCTCCGAAACTGCTGGGATTACAGGCATGAGCCACCACACCCAGCCCCGTATGGATCTTAATAGTATTTCACAGTTTTCGTTTTTGTTTTTGTTTGTTTGTCTGTTTGTTTTTTGAGAAGGAGTTTTGCTCTTGCTGCCCAGGTTGGAGTGCATTGTGCGATCTTGGCTCACTGAAACCTCCACCTCCTGGGTTCAAGCGATTCTCCCGCATCAGCCTCCAGAGTAGCTGGGATTACAGGCACCTTGCCACTACACACCCAGCATTTTTTGTATTTTTAGTAAAGATGAGGTTTCACCATGTTGGCCAGGCTGATCTCAAACTCTTGACCTCAGGTGATCCACTTGCCTCAGCCTCCCGAAGTGCTGGTGTGAGCCACTGAGCTCAGCCACTGTCTTCATTTTTAATTGGCCAACATACACATAGTCACTTAGTACCTCCTGGCCTACGTAGGCCAGGAGGAGGTATACTGAGCACTCATGCATTTGTCAAGTATTTGTTTTGCACCTACTACATACCAGATACTGAGTTTGACACTGGAAATACAATGCTAAGTTAAGAACCAGTTTCTGCCTTCAGGAGCTCAGAGTGGGCGAGAGAGGCACATAAAGAGATAATAATGACATAGGTGACAGGAACAAATCTGCAGAGGCTATTCTGGGTAGACAAGGGCCTGCAAGCCAAGCTGCCTGGTGGGAGTGGAGGAGATAGACGCCTATGCCCCGTCTCGGGGATGAGCAGGAATTTTATGGGAGAAACGGGGGGGCTGCCGGCAGGAGTGGCCGCCCAGGAATAAGAGCATGGGGCATAAATCAGCAGTTGATTCGAGCACAGAAGAACAGCTTGCTGCTGCGGTGCAGCATGTAAGCTGGTGCGCAGCGAGAGCTGAGGTGATGCCTGGGAGGGCTGTGTTCCCCACCCTCAGGTGGGTGGTCTATCTTGCAGGTAGAAGGAAGCCCCTGAGAGGTACAGACAGAGGGGCGATAGGGACAATTGACTTTGCAGCAGAGACATTTGAGGCAAGAAGACAAATCGCCAACTTGCCTCAGCCAGAGGAGACACGGCGGCCTGCAGTGGAGCTGGACGGGGGAACAGACAGTTTAGACACAATCGGGCAGATCTGGCGTAGGACGGTGTAAACAGCGAAGGCCAGGATGCCTCAAAGGTCCCCAGCATGGACTAGAGATGACGTCCACTGCCTGAAGAATGCAGGACAAGGAGCAGGTGGCTGGGGTGGCCTGGCTGTGTCAACCACAGCACCTGGTAATTCCAGCTCCCTCTTTAGTGGACGCTGCCTGCTCAGAGAGGTGGCTCCAGGCAGTTCTTTGTAGGCAGGGTGAATAGGAGAGAGGGCAGCGGAGCCAACTCCCCGAGGCAGCCCCGTCCCTGGTAATTAGCTCTGATAATTACACTGGATCTTGCCTAGGTGTCCACCGAACAATAAAAGAAAGCAGGGAAGAGGGCAGAGCATGGGCCAGGAGGAGAGACCTCCACTCAGTGGTGAGGCTGTGAGAGGAACCCATGCTCACGGTCGCATCAGTGCTCGGCCTTCCAGTTCATTCCACATGAAGCTGTGCAACAAATCCCTCTTCCTTAAGGCAACTGGAGAGAATCTGTTCCACGCAACCAGAACTGCCAACATCCCACAAAGGATGTAGATGTGATTCCTTTCAGGCTGGGGAGAGCTGGACCAGGTACACGGGAGGGATTCAGGTGAAAGCAGCCAGCAGGCAGCTGGAGTTAGAGGCCTGATGCCAGGGACTGGTGTTTCATGGGGGTGCTGGGAGAGAGCCATCAGCACATGCGTGAAAACCGGGACAGGAGACGTGACTACTCAGAACAGATAAGATCACTCAGCTCAGGGGTCGCACACAGACCCGCCACGGACCCGATCTGGCCCATGATGTGTCTGGCCAGCAGCGATTCCAAACAGACATGACTTTGAGTGACCAGAGACAGGCGTTGATCTAGCCAGACTGCCACAGCCCCCAAAGTCCCCACGGTCTTGGCGTATTCAAGCATGCATGTATGTGGATGGGGACGAGACTCAAATTCCCTGGAAGCCTGGCATGGCTGGCTGGCTGGGTAAGCACAGCTAGTTTATCTGCTTCTTTGTATGTGCCAGCAAGCCCCTGGCATGGACAAAAATCACCCAGCTGATCACACATTAGGTCATCTCCCTGGCCTTCCACCTGCTCAGCTGGTGACTCTGAGTCAAGGGTCAAGGGTGGAGCTCGGAAGAAGGCCACTTTGAGAGAGGGGAGGAGCCTCAACACTGTGAGGTCCTGCTGGGCTGCAGAGCTGCAAAAGGGACGCAAAAGGTGTGGGCCCTGCCAGGGCCCAGAGGTTGGATGCTACGGAACAGGTGGATTCCTCCTCCACAGCTGCTGCAGGAAGGCAGGGGAGAGTGAGCAGTCTGACAGGTAATCAGGGAAGGCTCCCGGGAGTAGGTGTGACCTGCATCTACAGCAGTGATTCAGGCTGGGAAGCTAATATTAATAAAACCGCCTGTCAGGGAGTCCTCTGGCTGTCACCAAAGACTGACTGAGCACTGACCAGGTCCCAGGCATAGAACAGATGGTCAGAGTCCCTATTCTCATGCCATTTACATTCTAGTTGGGGGTGAGGGGGACAGATACCCAACACTAACCTTCAAAATAAACAGCAAGTGTAGAAGATACCAGGAAAGGTAATTTGGAGCTGGTCAGGGGAAGCCTTGCATCCCTAATTGAGAAAATTCCTTTCTATGCACCGTTCTCTGTGCCCAGGGTTGCTCTTCTCCCGCTGTGCATAGATGTGACCTGCTCTCCCCCAAAGCCCCGTGCATGGGTCTATGCTCAGTGATGTCTTTCTTGATCCCACCCGGACAGGGCAGGCCCCCAGCTTGATGTTCTCCAAGTTTCTCAGGCACCATCAAGGCATGCATGTTGGTTTCTATCTGTCTACATCCCATTGTTTTCTCTGATAAAGTCTGAGCCCCCCAACGGTGGTGATCCTCATTCCTTTTTGCAACCCTGGTCCTAGACCAGTACATAGCATGCGCTCAGCAAAAGGTGGCTGGATGCACGAGTCGTTCAATGTCTGTGTTTCAAGGACTGCCACCCCCCACCCCACTCGGTCCCTCTCCAAACAGTTCTCATTCTTCACAGTCCAGCCCACCTCCCTCTAGGGTTCTCTTAAGAAATGTAAAGATATCGGCCTATCGGCCAGGCACAGTGGTTCATGCCTGTAACCCTAACACTTTGGGAGGCTGAGGTGGGTGGATCGCTTGAGATCAGGAGTGAGTTTGAGACTGGCCTGACCAACATGGTAAAACCCCGTCTCTACTAAAAATAAAAAATTAGTGGCCGGGTGCGGTGGCACATGCCTGTAATCCCAGCACTTTGGGAGGCCAAGGCAGGCGGATCAAGAGGTCAGGAGATTGAGACCATCCTGGCGAATATGATGAAATCCCGTCTCTACTAAAAATACAAAAAAATTAGCTGGGCGTGGTGATGGGCACCTGTAGTCCCAGCTACTCAGGAGGCTGACGCAGGAGAATGGTGTGAACCTGGGGGCAGAGCTTGCAGTGAGCCGAGATCACGCTACTGCACTCCAGCCTGGGAGACAGCGAGACTCCATCTCAAAAAAAAAAAAGAAAAGAAAAGAAAAGAAAGAAATGTAAAGATATTATGGCTTATTATCATGATTATGTTTACCTTCACACCTTGATAATGAGTCCCTGAAGGACAAAGCCTGTGCCATATCTAGTATTTCTTTTTTTTTCTTTTTTTGAGACAGTCTCACTCTGTTGCTAGGCTGGTGTGCAGTGGTGCAATCTCGGCTCACTGCAATCTCTGCCTCCCGGGTTCAAGCAATTCTCCTGCCTCAGCCTCCTGAGTAGCTGGGACTATAGGTGCACGCCACTGCACCCAGCTAATTTTTGTATTTTTAGTAGAGATGGGGTTTCACCATGTTGGCCAGGATGGTCTTGATCTTCTGACCTCATGATCTGCCCGCCTTGGCCTCCCAAAGCGCTCAGATTACAGGCATGAGACACTGTGCCTAGCCTAGTATTTCTTTTCTATCTATCTTTTTCTATTTTTTTTTTTTTTTGAGACAGGGTCTAGCTTTATCATCCAGGCTGGAGTGCAGTGGCATGATCATAGCTCACTGCAGCCTCGAACTCCCAGGCTCATACAATTCTCCTGCCTCAACTTCCTGAGTAGTGGGAACCACAGGCCAGCAGCGATTCCAAACAGACATGACTTTGAGTGCACCACCATACTGGGCTAATTTTTTTTTTTTTTTTTTTTTTTGGTACAGACAGGGTCTTGCTGTGTTGCCGGGCTGGTCTTGAACTCCTAGGCTCAAGAGATCCTCCCACCTTGGCCTCCCAAAATCCTGGGATTGCAGGCATGAGACATCATACTCAGCCTATATCTTTCATTAGCACTCAATAGTATTTTTTTTTTGATTTTTTTATTTTTTTGAGATGGGAGTCTTGCTCTGTCACCCAGGGTGGAGTGCAATGGCACAATCTTGGCTCATGGCAACCTCCGCCTTCCGGGTTCAAGCGATTCTCCCACCTCATCTTCCCAAGTACCTGGGATTACAGGCACCCACCACCACGCCTGGCTAATTTTTGTATTTCTAGTAGAGATGGGGTTTCACCATGTTGACCAGGCTGGTCTCGAACTCCTGACCTCGGGTAATCCACCCACCTCTGCCTCCCAAAGTGGTGGGATTACATGTGTGAGCCACCGCACCTGGCCTCGATACTACTTAATGAATATCTGTTGATTGATTATTCTTTGATGAACAAGAAATACTTTGTGTGAAATATTCATGCCTGTGTGTGTGTACTGACTTAAGAAGTTGTACTAAACATCCCAAAATAGGTGTTTACCCTGAAAAACGAAAATCGAACCAAATTTTCCCAAGTGTAGTACTTTCTCAGTTATTTTTGCAGTAAAGTCTCCTGATGGCCAATGGCATCCACTGTAAATGACACTACTCAAGGCAGACTGGAATGAACACAAGGAAACTTCAACATGCCCTGGGCCCACCTAGGTCCAGGGCCTCAACCACTGCCTCCAGGGACTTCCTTGATGCGGAGCTCCTCCCACCAGCAACTGCCCATCCGATGACAGAGCTGACAGGTGGCGTCTCTTGCTCCCAGCCTGAGTCCTCAAACCAGAAGCTGAAAAGTGTGTTTGAAGAAGTACTTTTCACAGTAGGGGGACTCGCAGCATCAAAGATTTTATTCTGGGGGCCAGAAGCTATCACCTGGTCCAACCCCTTGTTTAGGAGACAGGGAAAGTGAGTACCAGGGAGCTGAAGAAGAGATCTGGGCATCCATCCAGAGCTCTGGTCTAGAAAAACAAAGGCTACTTCAAGCCAATTCTACAGATACATATTTTATCTATCTATCTATTTATCTATCTACCTACCTATCTATCTATCTATCTATCTATCTATCATATATATATCTGTGTATATATATAAAAAATTTTTTTTTGAGATGGAGTCTCGCTCTGTTGCCCAGGCTGTAGTGCAATGGCGTGATCTCGATTCACTGCAACCTCCGCCTCCCAGGTTCAAGTGACTCTCCTGCCTCAGCCTCCCGAGTAGCTGGGCTAATTTTTGTATTTTTAGTAGAGATGGGGTTTCATTGTGTTGGCCAGGCTGGTCTCGAACTCCTGACCTCAAGTGACCTGCCTGCCTCAGCCTCCCAAAGTGCTGGGATTACAGGTGTGAGCCACACTCACGCTTGGCCAATTCTACAGATACTGATAGAGCACTGGCATTGTGTGAAATGCTGATCATGGAGTAGTAAGACAGACCCAGGTCTTGCCCCTCAGGGTTCCACAGTCCAGTCTTATTTAAATGGGACAGTGGAACGTTTACTTTTCTACAGTAGAGAAACCACTTCTAGAGCATGTGTCCTGTAAATGGTTTTTTTTTTTTTTGAGGCGGAGTCTCGCTCTGCCGCCCAGGCTGGAGTGCAGTGGCGCGATCTCGGCTCACTGCAAGCTCTGCCTCCCGGGTTCATGCCATTCTCCTGCCTCAGCCTCCCGAGTAGCTGGGACTACAGGCACCCACCACCTCGCCCAGCTAGTTTTTTGTATTTTTTAGTAGAGATGGGGTTTCACCGTGTTAGCCAGGATGGTCTCGATCTCCTGACCTTGTGATCCGCCCATCTCGGCCTCCCAAAGTGCTGGGATTACAGGCTTGAGCCACCGCGCCCGGCTCCTGTAAATGTTAATAACCACAGCTACCATGTACGGAGCTGTCACCATGCCAGACACTGGGTTATGCAATTTACATATATTATTGTCTCATTTAATGCAGTTCTAAGCTAACTTTTTCAATCTTCAATTTCCAGATGAGGAAGTAAATACATGAAAGATTAGACCACTTGCTTACATCTAAGAGACAGCACAGAATTTTACTCTATTTGTGCAACTCCAGAGCCAGGTCATATTAACCTTTGGGACTTCTATCCAGATGTAGCACTGCAAAGCTGGGGAAACACCATATCTGCATGTTCTCTTTCAGAACCTACCTCTGCAGTCAGACTGCCACGATTTTTCTATACTATACTTTTGAAAACAGAGCCAGAGACAAGGTCATGTGACCTGCCAAAGAAATGAAGAACAGGCCGGGCGCAGTGGCTTACGCCTGTAATCCCAGCACTTTGGGAGGTCGCAGTGGACAGATCATGAGGTCAGGAGTTCAAGACCGGCCTGGCCAACATGGTGAAATCCCGTCTCTGCTAAAAATACAAAAAACTAGCTGGGTGTGGTGGTGCGCGGCTGTAATACCAGCTACTCAGGAGAGGCAGGAGAATTGCTTGAACCTAGGAGGCAGAGGTTGCACTGAACTGAGATCGTGCCACTGCACTCCAGCCTGGGTGACAGAGCAAGACTGTGTCTCAAAAAAATGAGAAAGAAATGAAGAACAGCCCAGAGGTCTTGCAGTTCCAAAATCAACGTGGAATGTTCTACCCAGTCTGTGTTCCTGAAGACAGATGGGAGGAGAATGGCCAGGATCATGATGGCCCTGTCTGTGAAGAGAGGGCCTGGAGAAAAATGAGGGTGCGTCTGTACTGAGCAAATCCCAACAGGACAGAGAAGCCTTTTTCCAGTGCTACGCTCCCATGCAAAGCTGCAAGAGGATACAAAAGCAAAGAGTTCCCTCTGGCGAGGCCTTGCAGGGCTCTGTGAGGCTGGCCAGGGCACAGGAGTGCCTCGCTGACTGGGAGAAATTGGGAAATAAAGTTAACAGATATAAGTGAATTTTCTAAACACCTGTGAAAGTGCTGCGACTTATTTTATTTTCTGAAAAAATATTTGAACACAACAGTTCACACTGATAACTGAATAATCATCAGTTAATGGTAACCCAGGACTCTGTGTTTTAGTCCAACTGGAAGAAAAGGCCATGAAGGAGAATAGAAGTGATTTTTTTCAAGGAAAAAGGGCGACTTTTTCCTTGTGTGGAAAGTTTTCCTCAGCCAGCAAGTCAGAGGAAAGGAGACACAGGTGTGGAGCCTGGCTCCATCAGGAACTGTGTGAGTGACACTGGGAAAAAAAGTCACCCTCACTGAGTTCAGTTTATTCTGTGAATGGGGATAACAACACCCACCTTATATAAATATTGGAACATATGTCATGTATTCCATATGCTAATATGTATGATATATAAAACACACAGATATACAGACAGGTGATGGATAGATATAGATAGATAGAGACAGATGATAGATAATGATAATGAAGATAGATATAGATAGGAAGATAGATGAGATGGATGGATAGATAGATGGAAGGATGGATGAATGGATAGACAGATGACAGATAGAAAGATGAATGAATGGATTCATGAATGGATGGATGGGTGGACGGATGGATAAACAGAAGATGGATGGATGGAAGGATGGATGGATGAATGGATAGACAGATAGACGACAGATAGAAAGATGACTGGACAGATGGATGAGAAGGATGGATGGATGGGATGGATGGATGGGATGGATGGATGGATAGTTGGATGAGATGGATGGATGGATGGATGGATGAGATGAATGGACGGATGGATGAGATGGATGGATGGATAGATGGATGGATGGGATGGATGGATGGATGGATGGATGGATGGATAGACAGATAGCTAGATAGACAGAAATATGGATGGATGGATGGATGGATGGATGGATCGATGCTAGAGATATAACATCTGAAAGTTCCAGTGACATAGTGATCATTAAATGCTGATTCCCACACCCTTATCCCCCTGTTCTCCTTTTTATCCCAACTCCATCTCCTCCTTCTCAGGTTCCTCCAGCTGAAAGACGCTGAAGTGCAAGGGCAGCCGCACAGCATGGGGAAGAGCAATGTTGAGGTGGAGAGAGGAGCAGATGAGCCCTGAGGACTTACCCCAATGTCCCACACTCTACCCATCAAAACGAAGCAACATATTTTAAAATTTTGGGCAACATCTCAGAACCACCCACTAACAACCGTACACCCTGACAGAACCTTCTAAGCCGCTACGGAAGGGACAGAGGGAGACGCTGCCTCTGGTCATTATTCTGAGCGCTGTATTATGAACATGATGACAGAATGCACTCGACCTGCTTTAGAAGTCTGATCTTTGTATGCCAGTATTTCTGAACACTTAGCCAAGGAACCCTCAATTCTAAGAACAGCTCCAGCTTTCCTGAGAACGCTTGCTCAAAGGCATATTTGTTAAGGAATATTTTTTATACAGTGAGGCCAAGCTGCCATAAAAATGACCGAAACAACAAATCCCCAGGTATATTACACACTAGGCAGGCTTCAAGGCCAACCCAGGCCCAATAGGGGTCTGAAAAACACAAGCAAAATCAATCCACTCTGGGCATCGCTCCTTTGGACATCAGAGTGTGTCCACATGTAGCGACCACTGGGTGGCCACTGTCTGTCCTCTGCCTTGGCACTCGGTCAATATTTAACAAATATTTATTGAATGAATGTCTGCACCCTGTAGGAAGAAATCTGAATTGTATTAATCTTACTCTGTATAATATGACAGACTTTAAGAAATAATAAAATAAAGCAAAGCTTTTAAAAGCTGATAAATCTTTTGTACTTATTTGCAAGGCCGACTTAGTAATCAAAACAGGTTTCAGCATATTATTTGGATTTATAACATTTAAAGGCCAATGAGACCTGAATCATTATAAAAATGTAATCCAATTATTTCAGTAACCGTATATTTGACTGTGCGCATTTCCAGAGCTTTCTCCTTGCAAACTTACAAGAGAGCAGGCCGGGGAAACTAGGAATGGTTCACGTATTAAACCATGCAGAGGGTGACTCCGGCAAAGTACTGGTGATGAAAATGCAAGGGGGATAAATGCCTGCTGCACCCCCTGAGGTTTAGATAATGTCTTGCAAACTGAGAAGGAGTAAGCAGATTAGGAAAAGATTTAGGGGAAAAAGGAAAGGGAATACTGGAGAGGAAAAAGGAAACCCATTCCTTAGAAAGTTTATGCACGACTGAAATTGAACACTGGCAGGGAGGAGGGGAGGGATAACAAAATACATCTCTAAGCATGACTAGCGAGCAGCAAAATCCACGTTTTGATTTCTGCATTAGTCAGATGGACACTACCTCAAGAAAGCGTGGGGCATTTGTGCAGAGCACCAGCCTCCTCCTAAAGGGCAAAACACATCTGCAGGAAGTTGGGAAAAAACCACTTTCAGTGCAGCTCATGCTAACAGTGAAACTGAGTGCACACCGGGGACAAAGCAGATGAGTTAGTTCTCATGAGGGGTGGATTTCACACCAAAGCACGAAGACTGCAGACATCCAATCCGGAGGCGATTAGCACCAAGTGCTAACCAATGATGCGGAACGCATGGAGGATTTCCAAGTCTGATTTCTGCAGCTTGACTTTGCTTACTTGGTGGTTAGGCTCTTCCTTCCTCCCTTCCTCCCTCCCTGGCTTCCTTCCCTCTCTCCTTTTTCTCCCTCTTTCCCTCCCCGCCTCCCAGTTTGGATGGGTAAGCAGTTACGCATCTGCATAGGCTGACAATGGCACCTGGGCAATGTCTTGCTCCCTCCATCCCACTGGCTGAGGCCTTGCACTGCACTTTCGGCATGTCCTCTTCGCTGAATGCTCACAATGCACTTCTGAGATGGTCTAGAAAATAAGCCCTTGGAACGTGGACGGCAAGGAGACCAGACGCGGGAAGGTGGCACCGTGCACCACATTACACGGTGTCGCGTTGAGTCGTGGGCTTCTGATCAACTCTTCCAAGGATCCTCCCACCCATGTCCTCCAGGGTTTCCCTGACTTGCTGGTGTGCGGTGGAATCCCTCCCCTCCCAGCCTCCATCCCTGCTCTCTTCGTCACAAATGGGGCCCGAATCCACCTACTTGCTATCGTGCCACCCGCCATGGAGCTGGGCATTTTCCCCTGTGCGTGTTCTTTGTTCTTTTCACCGTCTATGCCCTGCCCCTGTCCTGCTGAGTGCTGCTGCTATGCAAATCCAACACATACTTAAAACCATAATAAAGAGCCCCTGATTCTTCCGTGTGCACAGTATCCTGCTAGGGGAATGAAAAAATCCTGATAATTCAGAGATTATATTTTCCCCATCCCCAAGTTTGAGATATTAAAATTTCAAAGCTCGATCAAGTCCTTCAAACTCTATTTTAAACACTATCTTTCTAATTGAATGGCACCTCTTTTCTCATACACAAACAGCACTTTTTATTTTCAGATAACTGGGTCTTGAGAGGATAGAACCATCAATCTCTCTAGGCAGATACTGAAGACAGAGCGCTTCCCTCGGCCTGGACTACCTCTCTCCTGGAAGATTCTCACCCATCTTTCCAAACCCAGGTTGCTGTCACCTGTCCTGGGAAGGCTTCCTCAGGCAGAGCAGAGTCCCGACTCTGTTCTAGGAGCTGCCCACCACCTCCCTCCCATTTCAGACAGCTGGAAGACTAGACTGTAATTTATCTGTTTACTGTCTGTCACCTCCAGCAGACAGTAAGTGCCTCCTAGGCCAGACTGGTGATAAATCCATCTCCGCATCCCCATCAACCTGCCTGACACATTTTAGGCTCGATAAATGTGAGTTAAGTGAATGGATGTCAATTTCCTGCCTTCCATTCTTCAGGCTAAATATCCCAGAGCATTTAGCTGCTATGTAAATGACGGCTTCTAGGAGATGGGGCTAAGATGAAAACAAGAGGGCACAGGAAGTAAAATGTTTCTCCATCTGGCGTGAAGCCACGCCATTCAGGGCACAAAAGTGATGGCTGTGAGTCACAACCTTCCGACCTCTCGCTCTGTGGTGCCCTCTCTACCTCACGGCCTTTGAAGGCAAAACCACAGAAGTTGGTGCATTCCACACAGCCTGAGGTCACTGGCAGGGAGCTGCTCTCCTCACCATCTAAATGCCCGATTTCCCTCAACTGCACTGCTTGTGAAGTTTCCCCCATCACTGTTGTGTGCCTCCTGCACCTGCTCTTTGACACCAGAGTATTTTGAGGGGTTAGAGGTAGAGTAAACCAACTGTCACAGACAATGACTCAAGTCCCTTGCCTCAGCTTAACAAAGCTGAAATATGGCCCAACTTCTGTCTCCAACTAAAGCTGCAGGGAGTCACAACCCACAGGTGGCATTTAGCCATCCCCAGGATGTACCCGGCAGAGAACATGATGGGGAGACGAGGTCCTTTCTGAAAACCCTTGGAAAGCAGCCAAACCGAAATGCAATCCATGAACTAAAATTGGTCACCCGGGAATCATAACAAACAATCAATGCCTGCTGAAATCAAACAACGATGCGGGAGTGATCATGGGAAAGGGTGGGTGGCCGGTGGCTGGTCTTTAAAGCAGAAGAAAGGAGGAGTCATAAGAACTGGTCACTAGGGGCTGGGCACAGTGGCTCATACCTGTAATGCCAGCACTTTGGGAGGATTACTTGAGGCCAGGAGTTCAAGACTAGCCTGGGCAACATAGTGAGACCCTGTCTCTATGTTTTGTTTTGTTTTTAATTAGCTGGGCATAATGGCACACTCCTATGGTCCCAGCTTCTCGGAGGCTGAGGTGGGAAGATGACTTGAGCCCAGGAGGTCAAGGCTGCAGTGAGCTATGATTGCGCCACTACACTCCAGCCTGGGTGACAAAGCAAGACTCTGTCTCTAAAAAACAAACAAACAAAAAAAACCAGGAACTGGTCAGCTGTGCTCACCAGCCAATAGAAAGAGCTGCTCAGCGGAATCATCCTTCTGTGGAGAAGGTGGCCTGGAGACCAGCACAGGCTTCATGAATGTATCTAAGGCCACCCGCCTCCACTGCTCTGATACCCTGTTCCAAAAGAAAGCAAGCTTCTGCTTTTCATTTGATTTCTCACGGAGCGTTTCCTATAGGGGAGAGAACATGTTTGTTTGTTGACACGCATATCCAATTACCTTGTGAAGCACGAACTGCATTATGATTTAGTCAACGGACAGTCCTGTCTTTTTTTTTTTTTTTTTTCCTGAGTCTAGTTACTGTGAATCAATTCACAAAGATGTCTGAACAAGATGAACAAACAGATCAAACTGAGTTTCCAAATTTCTAAAGCCAAAATCCAGACCGTGGGCCCACAGTGGCCGGAATGAGGCACTGTGCCCCACCTCACAAAGCTCATGAATATAACCAGGTGACTGTTGCCCGCTGGCCACGTCAGTGAACAGTCCCTATTAAAGTCAGCACTCCTCATACTGATAGGAGTAACAGCCATCACGACCCCCCAGGGCTTGGGGCTGGGGCTCGGTGACTACGCTGCATTCTCTTCGGGGGATGCTTGGGCTCAAGTTCTCCTTGGAACATACGTATTCCATCAAGAGTCAGCTGTCAATTGCTCAAAGGGATGGGAACTGCGTTGGCGAGGATCATCTTTTGTTTCAGAACACGGATATGAGCATGCAGACGAGGCCTTCCCTGTTCAATTCTTCCAAAGCTAATTCAGCTGCATGTACAGGAAAATCGACATTTATGTGAGCAAATTTTAAAAAGTGAGCAATGTGGAGGCCCACTAAAGAAAGCGGGGTACCATCAAGGTTTTGCCTAGAGTTTCTTCTAGGCAGAGAGGTCTGAGGTCTCCCCACCCATGGCCAAGTTCAGCCCACCTGTCCAGCCTGCTCCTGTGCCTCTGAAATGCCTGTTCCAATTTGGGAGTGGGAATCTCTTTAGGATCCTTCTCCACTGTTAGCCCACATTCATGGTGTCTCCTCACAATACACAGCATCCTTGAACATAATTTAGGCAAGTGATCATTAAATAATCAGTAAAAAAATGAGTATTCTTCAAGTTCTGAGAAGAAAGACGGGCTATATGTTATCACAAAATCAAGATTGACCTGTGAGATGCTGAGGTTCATCTTGATTGAGGAAATTTGTGCCTTGGACCTTATGCTATCTTGGCTGAGCCAAGCCTGTCACACTGGACACAACATGCTTATCACAAAGCCCAACCCACGCCATCCTCAGTCCTTCCCAGCAACATAAGCTATGTGAGCAAAGATGTTTTTTGCAAGTCCTAATCCCCAAAGCAAGATTCCTGGCAGGATAAGAACCCATCACATGAGTTTTTAAAAATGAGTGTCCTTGGTAGGAAAAAATATTTCTCCTTCCAAATGATGAATAGTAGATAAATGGAGACCAAAAGAGGGCCAATTTATCAAGTGCACACACCAGCAAAAGGAGGAATGTTTACATGGCGTGCAAGAGGAGAAAACTTGGTGCCGTGGCCTGTCACGGCCACTTTGGCTGCAGTCTGATATCTCAGCATGACAGGTTTATCAAACAAAAATAAGAGTGCTACGCTCCAAAACACTGCAGGGGCTGACCTCTTTTCCATTACAGCAGCTGGGAAGAATGAGGTGCTTCGTGCCTTCCCCGGGGAAGGCGGCCTCCTGGCATGCTGCCTGTTGGTCATGGGCCACTCAGTGGCCTGGTGCGTAAGTCTTTAGATGGGAATGGGAGACCAGGCATGGTGGACCCACGGGAAGGAGAAAGAGTCTGAGAATGAGACACACGAGTTCTGATGTCTAACGCTGCTTAAATCCAGTGCCTACCTCTGACATCGACACAAACTCAGGCTACAGAATGGTCAGAGGATAGCTTCATGAGCCCTCCTCACACAGGCCGCAGCACTTTGCTCTGGTCCTTGCCTCCCTCCCCGTCCTATCTGATGCTCTTATCTCTCTGCTTATCCAACCTTCCAGACCCACCTTGATGGTGCTTTTCCCTGTCCTCAGTGACCACTGCATTCTGTGACCTACCATAGCTGTGCACGGGCCTCCCTGTACATCAGACCCCCAGCCTCAAACTTATCATTCTTAGTGTCAACAACCAGCATTTATTGATTGCCTTCTCTATTCCAGGCACTGTGCAAAGGGTGAAACATGGAAAGATGATACAGACTCGATGCCTCTCAACAGAGTACCAACCATCTGTATGGTGAGAAAAGATGAATTTGTAAGGAGATTAATCTACTGAAAATAAAGTTGAGGCTGGTGGTTCTCCAAGTACAGCCGTGTTATGTACTCAATCATACCCAGGATTTGACCTATCACCCATAGGAGTCTGAACATCTTACAGAATACAACTGAGATGCCAAGAGTCCATTCATTCTCTGCTTGGGACTCACAGAGCTCTAGAAGGCACCTGGAAAAACAGAAGCCCAGGCTGCCATCTTGAAATCTAACACAGTCATGAAATTGATCTGGGACTAGTCTCTGGGGCAAAGCTAGTGTGACCAGGAAACCATCAAGTGGAAACTTACCAAATTTATACTCAAAGAAATATGGCATGTGTTTGCTTAATACTACACTTGAACCCTGGCAAATACTGCAATGTATATGGAAATCATAAGGGTTTGGGTGCACCACTTGTCAAATCATACTCAGAAGTACGTGCCAGTATCTCTATCCCAGACCTTTCCTGAACACCACACGTGCATACACTACTCAGTGGGTATCTCCCAAGGGTCTCAAGCTTAACGTACCCAAAACCAAACTATTGATCTCACCCACCCTCCTAAATCGACTCCTCTTCCATTCCTTTCTCTTTTTTCTTAACCATCAACAGTTATTTAAGCCAACTCCTTGGATTGAGACTTAAAGACTCCCTCTCCTTCATCCTCCACACCCAAAATAAATCTGAGATCTCTCCACCACTCTTTCCATAATCACTGCCTCCCCAGGAGAAGCACCTCTCACCACTCCTCTGCCCAGAGCTTCCCACTCAATCTCCACCTTCCACATTTTCCTTCCAATGCTTTCTTCAGAGTGGCTGGAATAATACTTGAATGTGAATCAGACTGGATCACAACACTGCTCAAAACCCTTCCCAATGCCCTTGGGTTAAAATCCAAACTTTTACCCAGTCTCTCTTTGTTCTGGCACTAGGTTACTTCTTGCATGTCACATTCTGATGTCCTGTCTTGATACTATCTTTAGCCATACTGACCCTCTTTCCAACGTCATCCTACCTATGGTCCATGGCAGACGTGGTTAGTTGCCTAGAAGAACGCTGCTTTCACTCAAGGCTTCTCCCCACTGTCAACTGCTCCACTTGGCCAACCATCATGATCCTGTTTTCTTTGCCAGTGACTGGTTTAGGGAAGATACCAGAGAGCTTGCTCTTCTGTACTTTCTCTACAGCATGTGAGGCCACAGCAAGAAGGTGGCTGTCTGCAAGTCAGGAAAAGAGCCCTCACCAGGAAATGAATTGGTTAATACCTTGATCTTGGACTTCCAGCCTCCAGACTGTGAGAAATAAATCTCTGTTGTTTAAACCACGTGGCATATTGTTGTAGCAGCCTGATCTGACTAAGACATCATTGCTTAGTTTTAAATTGCATATCCCAGTCATTCTAAGAAACATCTGTCAATATCTGTCAAGATGTGCCTTCCCAGAGCTGTACCAATGCCCCACCCCCACGGCTGTGACTTCAGGGAAATAATTATACAAACAAACTCAAAGGGAGTCCACAGACATTCCTGCAGACCACTCATGGTTCAACGTTCAGATAGACATAAAGGAACAAATAACCAGAAGGTCAGAAAAAGGGCTACTTTCCCCAGCCCCAGGGAAGGTTTCTCTAGATGACTGATACTAGCTTCAGTTCTTTGCGGGAAGAATGGCCTAGCATTTATTTCCTTAAGCCTTCCATAGTTAAGCTGGGTGAGGCAGGACCTCTGATAAGATTTCTAACTGAGGACTTAGAGCCAGGGTGAATAACATGGGGCTCCTGTCCAGTGTCTGCTTACCAGGACAATGACCACATCCCCCGAGAAAATGGTATGCAAAATTGTGTGTGTGTGTGTGTGTGTGTGTGAGCGTGTGCATGTGTGTGGCTGCGTGTGTGCGCGTGCATGTGTGGGCACGTGCGTGCATGCGCATGTGTGTGCATGTGTGTGTGTGCCCATGCGTTGTGTGTGTGTTGTATGCATGTGTGTGCGTGTTGTGTTCATGTGCTGTGTGCATGTGTGTTTGTGTGCGTGTTGTGTGCATGTGCCGTGTGTGCGCATGCGTGTGTTGTGTGTGTGCATGTGTTGTGTGCGTGCGCGTGTGCACGTGTGTATGCATGTGCATTTGTGTGCATACATGCATGTGTGTTGTGTGCGTGTGTGTGTGGTGTGTTGTGTGTGCGCGTTGTGTGTGTATGGTGTGAATGTGTGTGTGGTGTGTGTGTTTTGTATGTGCATGTGTGTGTTGTGTGTGTGCATGTGTGGTGTGCGTTGCGTGTGTGGTGTGCATTGCGTGCGTATGTGTGCGTGGTGTGCGCGCACGTGTGTTGTGTGTGTGTGCGTGTGTATGTATGTGTGTGTTGTGTTTTGTGTGTGCATGTGTTTTGTGTGTGTGTGTGTGTTGTGTGCGTATGTGTGCGTGCACATGTGATCTTATTAGGGGATAGGATCCACAACTTTCATTAGATTCTCAAAAGGGTGTGAAACACACCTCAAAAGGATAAAACTGCAAAAGGTGATCAATGTCCTTTGAAAGGGAAAGCATTCTGTAAGTGTAATATGTTAGTTTTAAAGCTCAGACGAATTGGCCCTTTGCCAGTTTCCATAAAGGAGAGTCCTTTAGGCCAGGTATATCACAATGGATGAAATTCTCCTGTGATAATGGCAAGAATCTACAGGCACTGTTACCTAAACTCACACTAAACTACAAACGCAGCCCACTTGAATGCTGGAGAAAGGCCATCTGCTGCTCAGATGCTGCACCAGAGCCAATGTGGTGGTGGCGGAGGGATGTTTCCAGCATTCCTGGAGGAGGAGAGGATGCCACACACTGCCAGAACTTTCTCCAGTCACCATCCCCTGCAGTCTCTCATTGTGTGCAGGGGGCTCTTTCTGCAAGGAAATGCTCCCTCCTTGGGGATGATGAAATGGGGAAATTCATTTCCTAGCAATTGCAGAAACAAGTTGGCCTAAGCCTACCCTAAAAGTATGTTCCATAATAAGTGTTTGAAAGTATAACTTCTAAAAGAAATTGTAATTTAAAAATAACTTTACAGTAGACTTAAGCAAAACAAATAAAACAAATAAGAAACAAAACTGATGATCCTGAAATAACTGCAACAAGCCTATGGCCTAGAATTGCATTTCCTGGGTTATGGAGATAAGATGTCTGAGAAGAAATGAAAAATCTAAAGGCTAAATTGAGATTTTCATTGCGTTTTTTTCTCATGATTTCTTTGGGAGATGTACTATTTCCATAGTGGTTTGTGTCCACTAAAAAGCCAACGTGGCACATGAAAAGAGGCTTAATTAGCTATTAGAAATATGCAAATTGAAAACCCCAATGAGACACCACTTCACACCCATTTGGGGGCTATTACCGAAAAAAAGGAAAATGGCAACCGTTGGTGCAGATGTGGCAAAACTGGAACCCTTGTGTTTGCTGCTGGGAATATAAATTGCTGGTGCTGCTGCTACAGAAAACTGTATGGTGGCTCCTCAAAAATTCAATGTAGAACTACCACATGGCCCAGCAATTCCACTTCCAGACAGAAACCCCAAAGAAGTGAAAGCAGGGATTCAAACAGATATTTCTACACCTGTGTTCACAGCAGCATTATTCATGATGCCAAAAGGTGGAAACAACCCAAATGTCTATCAATGGACCAAGGGGATAAACAAAACATGGTCTAACCACACAAAGGAGTATTACTCAGCTTTTAAAATGAAAGGAAATTCTGACCCGTGCTACACTACAGATGGGCCTCGAAGATGTTTTGCTAAGTGAAATACACCTGACATCAAAGGACAGACACTGTGTGATTCCACTTATATGAGGTCCCCAGAAGAGTCAAGTTCATAGAGACAGAAAGTAGTGCAGAAGTTCCCAGGGGCTAGGGGAGAAGAGAAAAGGAGTTTTTATGTCAGGGGTGCAGTTTCAGTTTGGGGTGATGGAAAAGTTCTGGAAGTGAACAGCAGTGTTGGTTCTGCAACACTGTGAATGGACTTAATGCCACTGAAATGTACCCTTAAACATAGCCCTGAACTGTACCCTTAAACTGTACCCTTAAAAATGGTAAATTCTGTTTCATGTATATTTTGCCAGACAAACAAAAAATGGCCAGTAGAGGAAGAACCCAAGGCAGCAGGTGGTACTTACAAGATATAGGCAATCACCCCGATGGACCAGCAGTCAACAGCTTTGCTGTAAGGCTTCTGGGCGAGGACTTCAGGAGCTGCGGAAAGACAAAGAAAAGACACAGCCTGACAATTTACATGCCTCAGACTGAAGACAGTTTTTGGGGGTCTGCTATTTGGCCTGAACTTTCAGTGAGTATAAAAACTGAGTAGAGAGACTTGACCCATTTTTTTTGCTCGTTTTTTTTTTTTTTTTTTTTTTTTTTAAAGGAAGGAAGATAGGGTCTTGCTCTGTTGCCCAGGCTGGGGTACAGTGGCACAATCATGGCTCCCTGAAGTCTTGACCTCCTTCCTGGGCTCCAGCAAATCTCCCACCTCAGCTTCCTAAGTAGTTGGGAACACAGGTGCATGCCACCATGCCCAGCTAATTTTTTTCTTTTAGGAGATGAAGTCTCTGATATTACCTAGCCTGGTCTTGAACTCCTGGCCTCAAGCAATCCTCCCACATCAGCCCCCCTAAATGCTGGGATTATAGAAATGAGTCACTGCACTCAACAGAAGAAATATGAAGACACTACAGTATCTAAAGAATGTAAATAAAAACATAATGAAGAGGGATGTGCTTGTGTGTGTGTGTGTGTGTGTGTGTGTGTGTGATGCGAGATTACTGATGGAACTCAGTCAGTCAACAAACACATAATACATGGCTATTTTATGGCAGTGCTGTACTAAGCACTGTAACTTAGATCAGCCTGATGTAAAAAGAAATACTTATTTTGGGGTCTGGAGTCTGTGACGTCACCTCAAGTCACCTCAAGGCAACATTTCTGGCCTCTGTGTAGGGCCTTGCTGGGTGCTGTGGGGTCATAAAGGTGAAGCCCCTCCCTGGGTCTTCCTGGAGCTAATGGTGCCGTGGAGCTCAGAGTTGAGGCCAACCCTCTGAAAATCCTGCTTCAGGCCTGCTCCTAATTCCTTCTCCAGGGTTTGGGGAGGGCGTCAGCATGCTCACTGCATTTTCCCATCTCATCTGTGAAACAGGAAAACTGCAATTCAACCTTGCATTCTTGGTTCTAAAGCACTCTTCATCAAGAGTTATCCATGCTGGGGGCTTGGACTCGCTCTGTACTGATCCTAACTCCCTGTTCCTGGCCTTGGGGCTTGTTCTATACCAATTCTCTCTTTTCCTGGCCTTGGGGCTTGTTCTATACTGATCCTGACTCCCTGTTCCTGGCCTTGAGGCTTGTTCTATACCGATCCTGACTCCCTCTTCCTCGCCTATGGCCATCGCCCAGCATTGGCTACCCACCCATTCTGGCAACCAGCCGCATCTGGCATAGCTGACACTCAGTATATGTCAGTACAAAGAGTAGATAAATACAAGAAGAGGCAGTGAATCTGAGTAAAATATCCTTTGCCCCCAAACACATCTGATGGCAGTGTCTTTAGCATAGACTTTCCTGCAAATTTTTAAGGATAGAGAAAAATAGCTAGAGCTGAGAAGGTGCCTGTTAGATGCTGAGTTAGGTCTTCTTTTATAATGTATTAACTCGCTCACCCCAACAATCGTTGATGGGAAGTGCTAGTAGCATGATCACTATTATTCCCAAATTACAGGGGAGGACGCAGAGGTATGAGAAGTCAGGTAAGTTAGTCAATGTTACCCAGTGGGAATGTGGCATCTACACGAACTTCTTTTCAGAAAAGACTTCACTTATATTAAGTGACTGCCATGAATTGGGTCTTGGGTGAGTCATTTATAAATGTTTTCTACTGCAATCCTTTGAACTCTGACAACTATCATGATGGGCACCTGATAGGTCAGAAAAATGAGCCTCAGAGAGGTTAATTAACTTGTCCCACATCACACAGCTAGATAGGAAAGAGCTGAGATTTGAAACCAGCTCAGTCTGATCCTTGTTCCAGCTCTTTTCACTCAAACATACTGTTTGCTAAGGTGAGAGCATCTTCAGTTGAGGTTTACATGGGTGTCCAATCTTCATTTCCCTGGGCCGCAATGGAAGAAGAAGAATTGTGTTGGGCCACACATAAAATACACTAACACTAATAATAGCTGATGAGCTAAAAAATAAAAATCGCCAAAAAATCTCATAATGTTTTAAGAAGATCTACAAATTTGTGTTGGGTCGCATTCAAAGCTGTCCTCTGGGGGTTGGACACACTTGGAAAGGAAAAGTTCTTTTGTAGAAAAATGAACTGGGAAATCCTCTCTTTCATCCTGTTGACAATAAACATATTCCTGAGCAAGAACAGGAAGGCAGACAAACCACTGCCGAGTGCCTCTGCTTATGGCAGTGCGGGATGCGCTCCACAGATAATCCTCCACACTGGCTTTAGTCTCCAACTCCCCCAGACTTCCTATCAGATTGTTATTTTTTCAAAACAAGAGCAAAATAAATAAATCTGCACATCCTTTCTTCACTCTGTTCACCCTCAACGTGGCAGCAAAATGAGAGACAGAACTACAGAGGAAACTCACACCTGGGAGGGGCCGCCCTCGGATGGCTGGGCGATATCTGACTCTGCCGTGACTGCTAAGAGTATATTTCTCAAGGCTCTTGTCTTATGGGAACTGACAAAAGGGTGCCATTTACCACAGTTAATGTCTTCCTGATGTAGGAGGCATGTTCTCCCCACGCTGGCACTCTGGTCCCAGTGGCCAAACGAACACAGAAGGCGTGAGAAGCAACAACATCTGCAAGGACCCTCCAGGGCCGGCCTCGCGGCCTGATGGAAAGTGTCCACGAGGCAGAGAAGGCTCCTAGAGCAACGGTGGACCAGCTTCCCCTCCTGCAGAGCTGACAGCGTGTGTCAGGAGGGCAGAGCCAAGCTGGGAGTGGAGGCACTGGGTTCCAGATCACAAGAATCTGCAAACCTCTTCAGCGAGATGGCGCGGCAGCCTGGCCTGGCCACTCCACAGAACCAGATGTCAAACAGCACAGAGGTGCTGGGAGCTCACGGCAAACTTCAGGGCACAACCTCATGCCCTGTGCCAGGTGCTCAGAGTTGGAGGCTGCAGTGAGCTATGATCATGCCATTGCACTCCAGTCTAGGCAACAGAGTGAGGCCCCATCTCTAAAATAAATACATAAACGAAAATAAAAGGTTTCTGCTTTGGATAACAGCGTGGTTGTTATGGGGGAAAAGTTTTAAATTATTAACAAGTAAATGTCAGGATGACAATATTGGGGATGGAGATTTACATATTTGTGTCAAGAATTTGAACAAGAATGTACATTTCTTGTTCTTTTTGGTGTTGTGTCTTTTCTGTGTCACATCAACCAACAAAACACATTATTATTATTATTTTTTTTGAGATGGAGTCTCACTCTGCCATCCAGGCTAGAGTGCAGTGACGTGATCTCAGCTCACTGCAACCTCCATCTCCCGGGTTCAAGCCATTCTCCTGCCTCAGCCTCCCAAGTAGCTGGGATTACAGGCATGCACCACCACATCCAGCTAATTTTTGTATTTTTAGTAGAGACGGGGGTTTCACCATGTTGGTCAGGGTGGTCTTGAACTCCTGACCTGGTGATCCACCCGCCTTGACCTCCCAAAGTGCTGGGATTACAGGAGTGAGCCACCACACCAACCAGAGATGGGTAAACTATTTGTCTTCTGGTGACCTTAACTGCACTTGGAAACAAACACATGGGGTAAAGAAAGAAGCCCAAAGCAACAGACATATGAGAAAGGAGCACAGACAAGGAAGCTGTGGTGCCTCCAAAAGCTGCTTACACAGCCTCTGAGCAAAGACCCGGCCGATGCCCTAGCCAAGGAAGACAGCAGGAATACGAGGCCACAGCCACTGCAGAGCAGGCTTCCCGCCTAGGAAGTGCGGACTCTGTGTTCTCATGAGTGCCCTATGCTCACAGTTCTCCACCATCGTGGATGGTGGGAGGCAGGATTCTTTAAAAGAACAACCTCCCCCTCGTCTTCATCATCTGTTAGAATGAGGAACATACTGGCCATGATCCATTGTTCAGAAAAAGAAAGAATAAAGAACATGGTTTTTTTCTAGAAATCCACACATCAAGGGAAACTGGCACAGGACACATTTCACCCTCAATCTGGCAAATCTGTCAACGCACTGGGCCGTTGTGCAAGGCATGTACAGGCTGGAAAAGCAAGGGGCTAATTTTTATGCTTGGAGGTTCCTTGAGATGTTTAGATGATTCTTCTTCTTCTTCTTTTTTTTTTTTTTTTCTTTGAGAAGGAATCCATTCTGTCACCCAGGCTGGAGTGCAATGGCACGATCTCAACTCACTGCAACCTCTGCTTCCCAGGTCCCAGCAATTCTCCTGCCTCAGTCTCCCGAGCAGCTGGGAGTACAGATGTGTGCCACCATGCCTGACTACTTTTTGTATTTTTAGTAGAGAAGGGGTTTCACCGTGGTAGCCAGGCTGGTCTCTAACTCCTGACCTCAGGTGATCCACCTGCCTTGGCCTCCCAAAGTGCTGGGATTACAGGCGTGAGCCACCATGCCTGGCCGATATGTTTAGATTCTTGAAGCCACAGACTAACTACACTTAAAACATTTTTAGAACACGAGACTCTGCTTAAATGATAAAGTTTATGACATAAAGCATATGGTTAAGAAAAGATTCCTGGGCCACATGTAGTGGCTCATGTCTATAATCCAGCATTTTGGGAGGCTAAGGCAGGAGGATCACTTGAACCCAGAGTTGGAGGCTGCAGTGAGCTATGACTGCACCATTGCACTCCAGCCTGGGTAACAGAGTGAGATCCTGCCTCTAAAATAAATAAATAAATAAATAAATAAATAAATAAATAAATAAATAAGATTTCTGCTTTGGATAACACCAAGGTTGTTATGGGGGAAAAGTTCTAAATTATAAACAAGTAAATATCAGGATGACAAAACTGGTGATGGAAATGTACATATTTGTGTCAAGAATTTGAACAAGAATGTACATTTCTTGCACTTTTTGGTGTTGTGTCTTATCTGTGTTATATCAACCAACAAAATACAAATATTTTTTAGCCAATGAGAGGTGGGTAAACTATTTGTCTTCTGGTGACCGTCTTAATTGTGCTTGGAAACAAACCCAGGGGGTGAAGATAGAAGTGTCATGTCACCCAGCAAACAAAACAAAGCAAACTGATTTGGAAATAACATTTCCACCAACATGAAATATTTTTAAAATTGCAAAATGGCACACACACCCATAGCCTAAATTCTAATTTCACTTGTGATTGCTGGAATCAAGGGTCCTTTGAAACATTGTTTGAAAAAGCCCACCAAGATCACTTCAAATAGCTATTTTTCATCTCACAGAAATTCATGGAAAAGATAACATTCTCAGGCAATTTTCAAAACCCTCCTGACAATTTGATATGGTGGCCAAACTGTGGAGATCCAAGAGGATGTTTTCTCTCCTGCTCGCCTCCTGCGATTGGCAGTCGGCTGTACTGTTTCACCAACCTGCTGAATTCACCTGGCCTTTCTGGCATAGCCCCCCACCCACCCATTTTCCTATTTCAGCTGTGGTGAGGCACATAGCCCTGAGAGAGTCCACTTCTCACTCTGATCTTTTCAGACGCCAGTTTTCCTGACTGAGAATCAGCCGAACCGTCCAGTATTATGTTACCAGACTTAACGCCGCGTGGCAGGAACTCTGTTGTAATTCCAAAAAATCACAGCGTCCAACTTACAAACTTGCAGAAGACCAACGAGCTTCCACACCCAGGAGGTGCTGAGCACAGTCCCTCTGGGGCCTCGGAAAGTGATGAGGGCTCTGAACTATGCAGCCACAGTTCCATCTCCTGGCCAAAGCTGCCTGGAGATACCCGACAGCTTCTAGTCAAGGAAAAATAGTATTCTCTTCTAATCATAAGCACCAGAACTCAAGTGTGATGGGGGAACCTGATAATGACTCCTTGCTGCTCCCACGCCTCCTGCAAGAGGGATGCTTTGAGTTCTTGCTTATTTGGAGCTACTGACAAAGACAGGTAGTCGCTGAAAGGCTCCATGGCTTGTGTAAGATGGTCCCCAGCCTCCATAAAAAGCAGGAAAGGGCCTATTCTTCTGGCCCAGCCATGACAGAAGGGACATCCTCTCAAATGACAAGGCAAAGTCCCTGGGGGCTCTGTCAGTGGCTGTAGGGAAACCCACTCCCCAGGAGGTATTGAAAGGGACCTACACAAGCCAGTCGGCAGGTCCAGCCTTCAGGACATCACTTAGGCTTGCCCAAAGCCAGCATTTTGGAGCTGCAGAGAGTGGGGTTAGCGTGGGGGCGGCTGTACTCACTTGACACACATTGGGCACAACGGGTGGGTTCCCAGGTGCATTACCACAATCCTGTAACACAATGGCCTCCTGTGACTCCCTCTGTACCTCCAGTGTCCCTTTACAGATGCATAAATCCCACTGTCAAATCAGACTTCACGCTGCTGGAGGGCAGGCCAGAGCTCTCATCTCTGTACGTCCTGATTGGTCAGCACTTGTTGATTCAACTGAACCCAACCTAGTTGCCACACACCATTATTTCTGCGGAAAAATGTCTTCCAAATTCCACACAACTGGGCTACAAGTCAACTTTGCTGCCTGAAATATTTTTGGTGAGTAGGTACAAGAAAAAATAACACAGGACGGGCGGGGGTGGGGAACAAATGAATATGGGAATGAAAGCTACTGCCAATTGGCAAGTACCTGTATTAGGTAAAAGCACGAGCAGTTGCCAGATACCTTTCCATGAACACATGATTTCATACAGGACCTTTGAGGAGAAAGGAGGCAGAATTCACCCTAACTCTCAGTGTGTGAATGTGTTTGTACCTCACATTACTCTCCCTTTAAGACCTTTTCTCTGCCAGGCGCTGTGGCTCACGCCTGTAATTCCAGCACTTTGGGAGGCCGAGGAGGGTGAATCACCTGAGGTCAGGAGTTCGAGACCAGCCTGACCAACATGGTGAAATACTGTCTCTACTAAAAATACAAAAATTAGCTGGACGTGGTGGAGGGTGCCTGTAATTCCAGCTACTCTGGAGGCTGAGGCAAGAGAATCGCTTGAACCTGGGAGGTGGAGGTTGCGGTGAGCCAACACTGCCATTGCACTGCAGCCTGGGCAACAAGAGTGAAACTCCGTCTCAAAAAAAAACAACACCAACAAAAAACTTTTCCCCAAGGAAGTTCGGGACTACCCGGTTTAGGGGTAAAGGGCAGAAAGAAATACTTTGTTACACGATCTCTCAGAACCTCCTCCTGGTCAGATCTTGGGTGCTATTAACTCAGCTTTCTTTGCTATTCCTGACAAGAGTATCCCATCGACTTATTAAGTTTATACCAGTAAATAAAAGTCAAGCTCCATGTAAACCATTCAGCCTCACTAGAGTGTCCCAGGAGCCATCAGAGACCTCCGTGGACAGATGTGGTCCTTCGCAGAGACCACATGCTCTTTATAAACTCATGCTCTTTATAAAACTAGGTTGAGAATTCAAAATAATTGGATTTACTACCGTGAGATTCACCACCAGCCCACTTATGGAAAATTCCGCTTTGCGGGAAACGTCTTCTATAAACCAAGCTACTTCATATTGATTTAGAGCAAGTATTCCTGGCAAACGGAAAGACTCGGGAGACTTCAAAAAAACAAAAAAAGAGTTTCAGAAACCTTTCATCTTGTTTTAAAAACAATTAAACTGTCCATTTTCCTTACCAAAGAAGAGAGAAGAACAAGGCGTAACCAAGTGGACTGAAAACTAAGACAGCAGCTGTCTTGTGGGTGTGGGGTTCGCGGTAATCAATCTTCATGCTCTTCTGAAATAGAGAAGAATTTTCCCCTTCCCGAGCCCCGAGGACGTGCCAAGAAGCAGTTTCTGCCGAGAGGGTGGAGGAAACGGTGAAGCCCTCACCCTCCCAGGACACCCACGTTCAGGGTGCTTTGTTCACATCCATGGATGTCTGTGTGGCCTCTCCTCTCTGTCCTTCACACACGACCCCTCCAGTGGGCAGAGGATGGTGACACATCAGGAGGGAGCAGCCTGTGGGGGACAGGGGCACTCCTCGATGCCAGAAGTTAAAAGCCAACAGTCCAGAACCAGGCTGGGCGCACGGTGGCTCACGCCTACAATCCCAGCACTTCGGGAGGCTGAGGTGGGCGGATCATTTGAGGTCAGGAGTTCGAGACCAGCCTGGCCAACATGGTGAAACCCCGTCTCTACTAAAAATGCAAAAATTAGGCAGGCGTGGTGGTGCATACCTGTAGTCCCAGCTATTTGGGAGGCTGAGGCAGGATAATTGCTTGGACTGAGGAGGTGGAGGCTGCAGTGAGCCAAGATTGTGCCACTGCACCCTAGCCTGTGCGACAGAGCAAGACTCTGTCTCAACAAAAAAAAAACCAAACAAAACAAAACAAAAACAAAAAAACAAAAACAAAAACAAAAACCAAAAAAACTGAAAATACTGAATTTACTCTAAATACAAGTCTGTTATCTCAGATCCAGCATGGAATCAGAGGACAGGATTATAGACTCGGCTCTGTGCCATGGTAAACTACAGGATTCATTATCTCACCTATGCCTCAGTTTCCTGTCTTGATGGGCACCTGCCACTCTGTCCTAGAGTTATGCCTGCAAGGAAATGAACTGGAGCTCAACTTGGAAGAGTTGCATGTGGCCCCTTATTGTAAAACAACGCCAGGAGGTATCTGTGTCCACGGCTAGATGCTCAGATCACAGCTGGTCTTCCGGTCTTTGAGGAACTTCCACTAGAAAGTGGGAAGACACGATGCTCCCCTGCTGGTGGGGGAGGGAACACCAGCTACTAAATCAAATTGCAATCGAGTTTCTAAGAGTTTGTGATACTGCGCATCAGAGAAGAGGTGAGAAGATTTCTTTCAAACAGTGAGAGAGAAAGATGACATTTCTACCCAGCAGTGGCCTTTTCAGAGATGCTAAATGGAACTTAAAGATCAGGAAAAATAAAATTAAGCTTCGTGCTGTTAGAACCCCAGACATACACTTCAGGGGAGAATTTGGCCTCAGTAAGAATGACATCAAGACAAGGAGGTAATACTGAATGTGCCTGGTCAGGTTGGCTTCCTGTCAGTAGTGGAATTTGCAGCAGCAGGGGTATTAAAAAAGAAAAAATTAGACGATGAGGGACTTTTACCAGGAGCATCTTAATAAACAGCTGTTGCTTCACCCGGGTTTCTAGTATTGCAATCAGATTGTTGGCAGGTAAAAATCAGGCTGAAACACAGGATCGTTCTCTGCCTAAAGTTTGTTTTCCGCCCAAAGTCACGGAAGATGAGCAGAAGGCTTTTGGGACAGCTCCGATCTTTCTGTTGGTATAGCTTCCTCCACTAGTCTCTATTATCCTTCACCTAGAGCTGTCATTCATGAGGAATGTATTGCCTCTAGCAATAGATCAGGATGGCAAAAAAAAATAATTAATTAATTAAAATCATCTCACCAGGCCAGGTATGGTGGCTCATGCCTGTAATCCAAGCACTTTGGGAAGCCGAGGCCGGCAGATCACCTGAGGTCAGGAGTTTGAGACCAGCCTGGCCAACATGGTGAAACCCTGTCTCTACTAAAAATGTAAAAGCCAGGTGCAGTCGTGCATGCCTGTAATCCCAGGTTCTCGGGAGGATGAGGCAGGAGAATCGCTTGAACCTGGGAGACAGAGGTTGCAGTGAGCTGAGATCGTGCTACTGCATGCCAGCCTGGGCAACACAGCAAGACTCCGTTTCAAAAAAAAAAAAAAAAGTATCGCCAAAGAGCAGCTTACCCTGATTTTTCCAGTAGCCTCGAGTTTCACCACAGGCATGAGAAGTCCCCATGAAAGCACTGTACTGGTGTGTAATTACCATTCTCATCTGAACAGGGACTGCTGTTCAGATGCTCCCAAAGCCAATCATGGAGGAGTGAGGCTAAGGAACGGGGAGGGAGTAGAAGCTGGGGCCGCTGGGCGTTTGAAATGTGGGAGGGCCTTGAAACTCCGCGGGATGGAGGAAGTCAACTGTGCCAAGGAAGGCACTTCAGAGCAAAGTGGCCACAAATGGCACTGCTGTGTGGCCCTCTAGGGTCTCCCACGGGGGCCTACCTGGTGTGTGATCACGGCATGACGCCTACTCTGTACTGAAGTCAAGCCTTTCTTGTGAAATCTGATTAAGAAGACTGCTAGAGCCATTCTAAGGTTTTGGTTTTTAATTAAGACAAAGAAAAAAATGGAGCTACACAATGCTGCCATCCCCCTTTCCCACCACGACAAAACGTGACCTCCATCCCACATCAAGTATCTAAAGAAGCAATTCCAGATGGAAGACAAGTGCCTTAAAAACACTGTGTTCAGAGTGACTGTGGGGCTGCCATGTGTGGGATGGGGCTCCTCAAAGCTGGGCTGGGTTTACGTTGCCCACATGCAATGAGTCAGATCCATGAAGAGCAGCGGGCCCTACAAGTCTCCCCACTTAGGGGACCCTGTCCTCTCCGACACAGGGGGTCTGGCTGCAACCCACGGTGTGATAAAATGTTCATTGCGGGCTGTCACCGAGTAGCTGTTGAGAAAGAGAGAAAATTCTCATCTGGATGTTCCGCCTACTCATCTGTGCCCTGTATGACAATTTCTCAGTTACATAAAACCCTGTTTCGACACTAACAGTCGGAGAGGATGGGAACAATGATGTAATGCTTATAGTCACGGACCAAAATATGGTATTTAAGTGAGAAACAAATAAAAAGCAAGCTCTGTTGGGGAGCAGCCACATAGAGAAGTGGAGACGAAAGGACTGGGAACAGAGGCGCTGTGGGGAAAGACGAAAAGAATCGAGACCACTCAGAAGACAGAGGTGGGGAGGTCAGTCGGCTGAATCCTTCTTCTTGGCTGCTGGGAGTGAAGATGGGAAAAATGATGGCCAGTATCCTTGACACGTAGATATTTACATACTTAAAGGATACCAAATCACAAGTCTATAGAAACGTACAATGTTGAAACCAGAAAAAAACAAAACAAAACAAAAAAAACAGGAGATGTTTAGCCCAGCACATTTATTTTATATACAAGCAACTGAGAATCCCCAAGTTTAAGTGAAAGGCACAGGCCTCCTTCATATCTAACCAATGGCAGACAAAGGAAGACGCTTACATTCAAGTCCTCTGCTGTGACTGCCACCAACTATAGGCTGGGCGGCTTTGAGGACAGAGGTCCTCGCCCCAACACTGTGCTGGCTGGGACCCCTGGTTTCCAAGAGCTCATCATAATCCCCAGCCCCACATCAACTTCTAGAAGTGCAGTGATCCCTGAATTAACACCAATCCTCTAACTCAGTGAAAAAATACATCGAGAATGTTGACCAACTGTTCTCCATCTCTTTTTAGAGAAGAACAAGACGAAACACGTTTAAACTATTTTAGGCAAGTTAAGACCGAGCTAGACCAAAGATGTCTATCGTGGCCTTGCAGCCAACACTGCAACTAAGTTCCAGAAGGAAATGAATGATTTCTTCCCCGACATTTCTTCCCAGCCTCAGGAACATAACAGTCAGCCACCATCTAAAGCATCAAGGTGCAGTTCTGCTTCTAGACAGAATGATGGGCCAGCTGTAAATGTTCCTTCTTATTTCTGAGTGACATCCGTAATGGAATAGTGTGGCTGTGGTTGTGCACTCCACATAAAATATTGCTAGGTGGCCGGGCGCGGTGGCTCAAGCCTGTAATCCCAGCACTTTGGGAGGCCGAGACGGGTGGATCACCAGGTCAGGAGATCGAGACCATCCTGGCTAACACGGTGAAACCCCGTCTCTACTAAAAAATACAAAAACAATCCAAAGTAAAAAAACTAGCCGGGCGAGGTGGCGGGCGCCTGTAGTCCCAGCTACTCGGGAGGCTGAGGCAGGAGAATGGCGTGAACCCGGGAGGCGGAGCTTGCAGTGAGCCGAGATCCAGCCACTGCACTCCAGCCTGGGCGACAGAGCGAGACTCTGTCTCAAAAAAAAAAAAAAAATATTGCTAGGTGGTGAACTGTCACTGAATAAGGCTCCAAAAAAAAAAAAACAAAAACAAAAACAAAAAACAACCTCAACTAGGCACAGTGGCTAATATCTGTAATCTCAGCATTTTGGGAGGATGAGGCTGGAGGATCACTTGAGCCCAGGAGTTCAAGACCAGCCTGAGCATCAAAGTGAGACCCTGTCTCTACAAAAATAATTTTAAATTAGCCAGGTGTGGTGGTGTGCACCTGTAGTCCCAGTTCTGCAGGAGGCTGAGGTGGGAGGATCACCTGAGCCTGGGGGATCGAGGCTGCAGTGAGCTATGATCATGCCACTACACTCCAGCCTGGGGGACACAGCGAGACCCTGTCTCTTAAAAAAAAGAAAAGATAAAGATGGAAAACAGGCCGTCCTCCACCGAATAGAAGTTTATCATTTGTCTCGTCAATTACGTGATTGATATGGATGTTTTCTGTCACTTACTACTGATGTTCGGTGATTCAGGTATTTTAATTAACGCAGCTGAGCAGGCAATACACATAATTTTATTAACTTCCTTAGCTCTGACTTTTATTGCCGAGACCAAGGGGAATGTTATACTTGACTTAATTAAGTGGACTCCCAATCCCGGTCAATACCATACTGACAGCCACCACGGGCTCCCAAGGAGCCACTTTCTACCAGATGGGCCCATCATTTCTCCTCAATCATCACCAAGTACAATTCCACCAGCCCTCTCTCCAAGCCCAGTGAGTCTGTTCATTTCTCCCAGATCCTCCAAGAAGCAGCCCGTGACTCTGGGCCTCTGCTCCCCCTGCCTGCTCTGCACCTGTGACTCTCCTTACTTTTGCTCAAGTCCTACCCTTCCTTCAAATCCACGTCCTCCCGGAGTTTTCCCCTGGTCATTGCAACCCTTAATGATCCCTCTCATTCCTGTATTTTTTAGAGATGGGGTCTCACTCTGTTGCCCAGGCTGGAGTGCAGTGGTGTGCTCATCGTTTTCCATGGCCTCAGAGTCCTGGGCTCAAGGGATCCCCCTGCGTCAGCCTCCTGAATAGCTGGGACTACAAGTGTGTGCCACCACACCCAGCTACTATTTTTTTAAAAGAGATAGGGGTCTTACTATGTTGCCCAGGCTGGTCTTAAACTCCCGGACTCAATTGACCACACCCAGCTACTATTTTTTAAAAGAGATAGGGGTCTTACTATGTTGCCCGGGCTGGTCTTAAACTCCTGGACTCAATTGATCCTCTCACCCTGGCCTCCCAAGGAGCTGGGATTACAGGCATGAGCCAATGTGCCCAGCTTTCATACCTATATTTTAATGTTGCTTCTGAAATACACTGCCTCACATGAATCTGTATGGCCCATCTGCCACAATCTACTGGAGAACCTGTGGGTGTTGGCAGAGCCAGCCCTATGAGCTGCCCACAACCCAGTGATATGGATGGGGGTGCCCACCATCTCCCGCTATCAGTGAAGTGATGCGCTGCCTCCACAGGCCACGGTCCTTGCGAAGGGTATGTACGGTCCAGGCAGCCGCCACATGTAAAAGGGTGAAGCTCAAAGTGCTTAGTCCTCCTGCCTCCTCCTAAGGCACCTTGTGCATTGGGATACTTGGGGAAAAAGCACCATTTTCGGTTTCATTGTTAGAGAGCTCATTTAAATTGAAGTAATAGCTTCATGTTGGCAGAATTAACTATTCAGCTGAATAGTCACTTAGATAATAATAAAACGGTGATTCACAAATTGAAACCAACACTTCTACCTATCAAAAGTCTGAACCCAAGCTATAAACCTATAGATTGCCCTGGGGGGCATGGAAGATTTTCCTCATCTGTATTCACATATTTATTTCAAAATACAAAGACACCATGCTAGGCTGGGAGCAGACAGCAACCCGCTGCCCCTGGCTTGGGCCCAGGGGATAGTGTGGTCCCTGAATCAGAAGTGGCAGCTCTCTCTCCCTCCTTCCTCGCAGCTGCCAAATGGGGCTGGGCTCTGCTCTGTTCAAATGGAAAACTTTCCAGCAGGGATGAAGCTGCAGTTTCTTTGCTCAAGATTCAAAATGGTGCCCCAAGGGCCTTGCAGGGAGAAGCCATAGTTGGTGAAGGAGGTGGGTGGTTGGGGTGAGCCCCACAGTGGACACCATGCTGGTGTACTTACCAAGACCCGTTTTGCCTTCTTCCTGCCATTCCTCTGACCACACTGCTATCACACTTAATTAATAGTTCAACCAGGGTCAGGAATGGTGGCTCATGACTGTAATCCCAGCACTTTGGAAGGCCGAGGCGGCTGGATCACCTGAGGTTGGGAGTTCGAGACCAGCCTGACCAATATGGGAGAAAACCCATCTCTAATAAAAATACAAAATTAGCCAGGCATGGTGGCACATGCCTGTAATCCCAGCTACTCGGGAGGCTGAGGCAGGACAATTGCTTGAACCCGGGAGGCAGAGGTTGCAGTGAGCTGAGATCACGCCATTGCACTCCAGCCTAGGCAACGAGAGCAAGACTCCATCTCAAAAAAAAAAAAAAAAAAAAAGTTCAACCAAATCCTCATCTTACTTGACTCAGTAGCAGCAACTGACATGTGATACTTTCTGCATGGAGCACTTTCTCCACGTGGTGACGGGGAGCACGCCACTCTCTGCCAGCGCTCTTTCTGCTTCACCCACTGCCCCTTCTCTGTCTTGGTCTCCTCTGCGGGCTCCAGCTTGTCCTCCTGACCTCTCCACCCTGACGTCCCCAGGACTCGGCTCCGGGACCTTTCCTCTCCTTCCTTGCCTATCCTGGTTCACGGCTTTAAAACGCAGCCATAAATTAACATCTCCCAAATCTAGTTGATCCTCATTACTCAAGGATTCTCTATCTGCAAATGTGCCTACTGGCTAAAAGTTACTCGCAACCCCCAAATCAATACTTTGTGGTCATTTGTGGACATGCGTAGAGTGACCAAAGACTTGAGTTGCCCGGTGCGCAAGTTTCAAGCTGAGGCGGAATGAGGCGGTGCTCCTCCTTCATGTTTCAGCTCCGACTGTAAACAAGGGTCTTTTCTCACCCTCTATTTGGTGTCATGTTTTTCACATTTTTGTGTTTTATTGGAGATCTCCCTGTTTACAACAGCCCCAAGCATAGTGCTGAAGTCTGTCTAGCTTTCCTAACAGCAAAGAGGCTGCGACGTGCCTTTCAGAGAAAATCGGTGGGTTAGAGAAGCTTCCTTCAGGCGGGAGTTACGGTGCTGTGGGCTGCAAATCAAAGTAATGATCCAACAATACATATTCAATAAGGTGTCTTTAAACAGAAACACACACTCTGAAAAGGTTGTACTGATCGGTTCATGAAAATGTGACCAGAGGCTCACAGGAACCCAGCCTGTGTTTCCCTTAGGAGCAATGGTTCAGTATCAATTAATTCAGTGCTTTCAGCTATTTTCTATAATAGAACATGATGACTGTGAATAGCGAGAATCAACTGTGCATAGTTCCAGGGTCACGTTCCAACTGCCCTGTTGGCCTACTCAACTTTAACAAACTGAAACCAAGCTCCTCCTAAGGCATCTGCAATCTATTCATCCCACAGGCTCTTCCACCTCCAGTAAAGACGACTGCACCCTCCTGGGGCACTCGGGCCCACAAACCTCTGAATTATCCATGCCTTCTCTCTTTCTCTCAAACCCTACTTTCAACCTTTCAGAAAACCTTGAGGACAGCGCCTTTGAAATATACCTGACATCTGATAGCTTCTTGTCACTTCTGCTGCAACCAATCTGGACTAAACCCTTGCTGATCGATGCCTGAGGCTTCTCACGGTCTCACCTGATCAATGCCAGAGTCTTCCCACGGCCTCCTTCCTCCACCCCACCCCCGCCATCTATCCTGATCCCAGCTTGTGTCCTAGAGCAGCAATCGCCAACCTTTTTGGCACAAAGGACCAGTTTCATGGAAGACAATTGTTTCATGGATATGGGACTGGGGATGGTTTCGGGAGGAAACTGTTCCACCTCAGATCATCAGGCATTAGAGCTCTCAAAACGAGTGCGCAACCTAGATCCCTTGCAGGCCCAGCTGACAATAGTGTTCGAGCTCCTATGAGAAGCTACTGCCGCTGATCTGATAGGAGGTGGAGCTCAGGCAGGAATGCTCGCCAGCCAGACTCTCACTTCCTGCTGTGCAGCTCGGCTCCTAACAGGCCCTGAATCAGTATCGGTCCAAGGCCCGGGGGTTAGGAACCCCTATCCTAGAGGGATCCTGTGTGTCACTGCCTTAACACAGAAGCCTCTGGACGGCATCCTATCACCAAGTAAAAGCTAAAGTCTATACAACGATTTCCAAGTCCTGGTCCACATACCCCTGCTCAGGACTTCTCCGACTGCCTCTCCTACTCCTCTCCTTCCTGCTCCCTCTGCTCCCTGCCGCTTGCCCACATTCTCCTGCCTTCAGGCCTCTGCACTGCGCCTGGAATGCCCTCCAGATACTTGTATGGTCAGTTCTCTCGCTCCTATCAAATCTTTACCCACGGCCACCCTCTTAGTGAGGGCTGCCTGCACACTGTAGTTAAAATTGCCACCACCCTCTGAACACACGCACTTCTTATCATCTTTTCTGCTTCACTTTTCTCCATAGTATTAAGGCCACCTAACACACGAATGAACTTAGCTATCAATATTTGCTTTATATCCTATGTCTCTCCCACTCAGATGTAAGTGCCACTAGGGAGGGGATTTTTATCTTTTTTTCTTCTATTTCTATTGATGTACCCACCCAGTGCCCAGAACAGAAGGTAGACAATAAATAAATAATTCTTGAAGGGCTGAATGATGTAGCCCTGAGCATACATTAAGCTGACCTGTTTGCTTTCTCTCTCACAATACTGCTGAATGTTTTGAGGTCAGAGTTTGTACCTTATTCGCATTTGTATTCTCTCTCTCTCTTTTTTTTTTTTTGAGATGGAGTCTCGCTCTGTTGCCCACACTGGAGTGCAATGGCGCAATCTCAGCTCACTGCAACCTCTGCCTCCCAGGTTTAAGCGATTCTCCTGCCTCAGCCTCCCGAGTAGCTGGGATTACAGGCACCTGCCACCTTGCCTGCCTAATTTTTTGTATTTTTAGTAGAGATGGAGTTTCACCATATTGGCCAGGCTGGTCTGGAACTCCTGACCTCAGGCGATCAGCCTGCTGTGGCCTCCCAAGGAGCTGGGATTACAGGCATGAGCCACCGCGCCCGGCCCATATTTGTATTCTCAGACCAAACACTGTACACTTGGCCCTCGTATCCATGGATTCAAAATGTGTGGATCCACAGATCAAAAATATTTGAAAAAACAATAAAGGTAATACAAATAAAAATAATACCTATGACAACTATTTCCGCAGCATTTACATTGCATCAGATATTATAAGTAATCTAGCGATGACAGTACACAGAGGCCATGCCTAGGTTACATGCAAATACTACGCCATTTCATATGAGGAACTCGACCATCTGAGGATGCTGGTATCTGCAGGGTGTGGAGTATCTTGGAACCCAGTCCCCGTGGATACCATGGGACGACTGCACACAGTACACAGCAGGAACTCAATAAATGCATGCTGAGTGAATGGAACGGAAAGAGAGAAAGAAAACATGGCTAAGATTCATGAGCTGTGTGTTTTTACTAAATGCAGTAGTGTCTGCAGAAAGATTTAATGAGACTCACAGTACAATGAGAGACACAGATTGATACGAACCCTAATGCGAATGTGATCAGACCATGACGAGAAAAGGGTCATAGAAAGAACCAGGATGTCAAAGGACAGGACAAGGTGATATGAAAGCAGTCAAAGGACGTAACATTTAAATTGGGCTTTGGCGGCTGAATAGGAGCTTGCCACGCAGACAAGGGAGGAAACAGCCCAAATTCAGCTGGTAACTGCCTAAGGGATGTCCTCTAGACACAAGCTCTTCAAAGCAGCCCCTTCCCTCCTCTGAAGTTGTGTCCCCTCCACAAGACTCACTCCAGAGGCGCTCTCTTGGTGGAGTTTCAGTGCTCAGTCAACACAAACCAACAGAAGAGCGCCACTGCTACAGTCCTCCTCTCCCCCAGCCTCCTCCAGGACAACCTGGTATCTCACAACATCAATAGCCAATGGCTCCCACTGGCTGTCATTTAGAGTAGCAAGAGCAACAGACTCTTCTCAACACCATTCCTGACTCCTCAGCGCCAGACACAGCAATCAACAGACCGAGACCCCGCAGACGGCAGCCACTTAGAAACCAGAAAAACTGCCATTCCGTGGGCTTTGCCAAAACACAGAGAAGTAAAACTCAATTTAGAAAGTGCTGGAGTTTTCCAGCCAAACATGAGAAGCACGTGATGTATACGTAGCTAGGGGCCTTCACTGGTTGTCAGAGCATTTAAATCACAGCCCAAGAGTCAACTTCCTGAACGGAACAGCTGGGCAGGTGACAGTAACAGCATCTTCTCACCAGGGGAGACAGCTGAAAAGAGGACCAGCACCAAGACCTAACAGACCTTTCATTTTCTAATGTCTGGGATTCCGGGTAGTTGGAACAGGCTCTCCCCAGTCAGCTTGTCTCGCCTCATGGATTCACGGCTTCCCTGATGGCTCAGACTGAGCTGGAGAAATTCCATGCATATAGCACACACACTCTTTCCTCCCGTTGCCACCCAAGGCACATGTCCCCCCGCCAGGGACCAGGCTATCCCTGCAACCATTATCACACTATCCTAAAAGAGACGATTGCTGACCATGCTGTTAATCTCTATCAAAGCCTGCACTGGCTTTTGTTTGTTTGTTGTTTGTTTGTTTTTTGAGACAGGGTCTCGCTCTGTCACCCAGGCTGGAGTGCAGTGGCACAATCTCAGCCCTACTGCAACTTCCGCCCCCCAGGTTCAAGCGATTCTCTTGCCTCCGCCTCCCAGGTAGCTGGGACTACAGGCATGCGCCATCATGCCCGACTAATTTTTGTATTTTTAGTAGAGATGGGGTTTTGTCATGTTGGCCAGACTGATCTTGAATTCCTGGACTCAACTGACCCACCTGACTTGGCCTCCCAAAGTGCTGGGATGACAGGTGTGAGCCACTGCACCCGGCCATGCACTGGACCTTTCAAAAACGAGCAGAGCAGCCTCTTCTTCTTTGCCTTCTGCATACACACAATCCACGGAATCGAGCCCCCCCTGCGACAGTATCCACACAGCTCCTCCCCAGCCACGTTTCCACCACCTGCATCTCCCTGCTTCTAAACCCTGCTGCTTTTTTCCCTTCCCCTTATTTGTTCCCTAGCCGGCTTAGCCTGCTCGTGTCTTTCCTCCTCTGAGTTACTCTGAAAATGAACAGCTATGACACTCGAGCTTGACATGGCTCTGTAATTATATGCAAGAACTTGAAAGGCCACAAAGTGGTCCCAAGGTCATCTGGAGTTTCCCACAATGCCCCTTGTAACCCCTTTAGTTTCAGGCCAACTCTCCTCGGCCTGCCTGGGAAGGTTCTGTGGATGTCCCCAAAGACCCACAGGGATGATGCTGGTCACATAACATACCTCCTCTCTCAGGTGGGTTCACCAGCTGTTCTCATGAAGAAAGGTCACTGCACTTTGCATGACAAGAACTTAGCTTCAGTCGGGCGCGGTGGCTCACGCCTGTAATCCTAGCACTTTGGGAGGCCGGGATGGGCGGATCACCTGAGGTCAGGAGTTTGAGACCAGCCTGGCCAACATGGCAAAACTCTGTCTCTACTAAAATTACAAAAATTAGCCGGACATGGTGGCAGGCGCCTGTAATCCCAGCTACTCGGGAGGCTGAGGCAGGAGACTCACTTGAACCCAGGAAGCGGAGGTTGCAGTGAGTTGACATTGCACCAATGCACTCCAATCTTGCGACAGAGCTAGATTCAGTACCCTACCACACCCCGGCTCAAAAAAAAAAAAAAAAAAAAAAAAAAAATTCAGCCTCAGACTCCATTTTCGATAACTCTTTTCCAACCTCATCTTTTTTCTTGCTCTCAGATGTCCCTAGCTCGTACCCTCTCCCAGCCTTTGCACTTTTGCACAAACTGGTTACTCTTCCTGGGATGCTATCCTGTAACTCCCACACGGCTGGCTTCTTCTTGCCACTGAGACCAAGGCCCAAGTCTCCTCCCTGTCCTCTCAGCCCAGTCCTGATTCCTTGTCACTCCATGGCAGGCCCCCAGGTTTAGTTTCTTCATAGCACTTATGATCTGAAATGGACCCGTTTGCTTATTTGTTCCAACTAAAACGTAAGCTCCATGAGGGCAGGCACCATGTCTGTGTCATTCACTGCCTTAACCCGGGTGCCTGGTACAGCATCAGGTACATAGTAGCAACTTTACATACATTTGCTGAATGAATGAATGAATGAATGAATGAATACACTGATGTCAGTGAAGGTCTCAGAACAGTCACAAGTATTCTAATGGTGTTTCTCCAGGACCCCAGAAGTCAAAAGATGAACGTCAGAATCCAAGTGTTCAGATCTGTCAGTAGTCTTCTCTGCATTTTGGATGTTTAGTACAAAGAAATAGGGGTTGGGGTTTAGGGAAAAACTTGAATGCCTAGCATCACAGTACAGATCAGGGTTGACTGATAGATGAGAGTGACTTGGTCAAGGTCTGAACCAGGTTCCTCCATCAATGTTCCTATCTCAGCAATTGGAATGTTTTCTTGTGTGTGCAACTTACTGTTATCTCAGTGTCTCACTGTAAATCACTCAGAAACAGACGCATGCAGGATCTCTGGAAATGGAATCTGGGATTCATCCAAATTAACTCCCAGCCTCCCGTCAGGCCCACAACCAAATCAAATGGGATTTCTACCCAACTGAGCAAAAGTTTTCAGGGGAAATCACTTCCCTGCTATGAATTATTCATTCCAGTGTCCCTCAATCTTTTTATTCTTTCCCCCAAGGGAAGTGAAGGCAGCTGTGATTACATGCCAAGCTCATATGCCTCAGACAACTGATGAGTTGACACGTGGTGACACCACATATGAGAACATCACACACGCACGGGCACATGTGTGCACACGCACTGTCCTTACCAACATAGCCTGGAGTTCCACAGGCAGTGGACATCACGTCTCCTTTGCCCTCCATTTTTGACAATCCAAAGTCACTGATCATGATTTTGGACTCCTCATCTTGACTGTAGTACAAGAGATTTTCAGGCTAGAAAGAAAATAAGAAAAAAACATTACAAACTACATGTAAAGCTGGGTTAACTGTGGAAGACCCATTCAACTGCAAAACCTATTCGCAACGTCAGGATGTCCTTGATCTTCGGACGTAGGAGATGCATCAGCTAAAGCAGCGGCCAGTAGAAACAGTGCAGAGAGCCCGGCACAGTGTCTGGCACAGATGGGCTTTCAATCTACGTTAGTCTCTTTCCTCATATTTTGTCTACTTTATTTTGTCTACTTTAAAAACTCATATTTTGTCTACTTTAAAAAAGCTCACCATATTCTGAGACAATCGAGAAAGCTGACTGCTGTGCAGACTTGTGGATTCAGGTCTGGGGTTAGGGAAGGGAGATTCCAGGAAATGAAATCACTTTTGCAGGTGCTTCTCTGCTCCTTTTTAAAGAGTGATTTTTCTTGAATCCAAGGGTCTCTGTTTCTGCCCTCAGTAACATGCCCTGGTGCTCTGCGGTTCTGGGAGATGTACTGCACTGCGCCCTTCACGAAGGCCAGCTGAGCCCTGCTCGTTCCTCTGCCAGGGAAGCAGAGGGATGCCATCCTGGAATAAATGAATCTGGAATTGAAGATGTAGCACTTTCCAGCCGTGTACCCTTAAGGGGTTCGCACTTCTGTTCGCCTTTCTGTGAAGCATGCGTTGATTTCATCCTTTGTCTGCTCCTCTGAACAGTGCTCGGGCAGCAGGAATGCACAGCAAAGGCCTTCTTCCATTTCTTATGGCCCCCGTCTTCACTACAGTTCTGCAACATGCAGGAGGGGCTGAGAGTGGCAGTCCTGGGGTTGGCACGGGAGCCAATGAAGTATCATTTGCATAGTGTTTTATGCAGAACTGGGGAATCTCATTGTTTCTAGCAAGGAAGGGAGGTGGGGCTTATGGAGGCTGAGAAGCTACAGCCTGGGAGCTTGTCCCTGCACTGCTGGGTGGACCTTGAACACAGAGAGGAGCCTGCATTTTTTTTTTTTCTCTCAAGAGTTGCTGGACTTGATGACTCCTGGATTCATCATCATGGTGACGATTTATCACGGGGGGACACAATGTCAAGGACTGTCATCTCTGCTGTTGTCTGGGAATGTCCACCCTTCAGGATAATCCTCACCCAGTGAATGAGGAATCGTTTCCGTTGTTTACACCAAACCTTAAACGGAGCGCAGCATGAAGAATCTGACGTGGGAAAGGCATTTCCCCACAGCACTTCCCATCCAGCTCTCCTCCCCAGTCCCAGCGGCGAGCCACATTCTCTCTCTCAGGGGTTTGTGGTGAATCTTGGGTTCCCAAGGGTTGGACTTTAGAAACTATTCTTATGTAGAGTGTGAAAGGAAAATAAATCTCAGGACCCCAAAATCACGAAGCCGGAGGGAAAAGTCAAGCTGGGAACTACGCACACCTGCCTCCCATTTTCTTTCTTTTTTTTTTTGAGATGGAGTCTCGCTCTGTCGCCCAGGCTGGAGTGCAGTGGCCAGATCTCAGCTCACTGTAAGCTCCGCCTCACGGGTTTACGCCATTCTCTTGCCTCACCCACAGGCGCCCGCCACCTCATCGGGCTAGTTTTTTGTAATTTTTTTTTTTTTTTTTTTTTTAGTCGAGATGGGGTTTCACCGTGTTAGCCAGGATGGTCTCGATCTCCTGACCTCATGACCCGCCCGACTCGGCCTCCCAAAGTGCTGAAGTTACAGGCCTGAGCCACCACGCCCAGCCCATTTTATTTCTAAATAACGAAACTACAAAGATAAAAAGCCACATTCCTCCCTCATGATTCGCCGATAAGGAAATTCCTTGTGGGCAAAAGACAGACAAAACTCAAAGTATGGCCAGGCATGGTGGTTCACACCTGTAATCCAAGCACTTTGGGAGGCCGAGGCAGGCGGATCACCTGAGGTCAGGAGTTCAAGACCAGCCTGACCAACATGGCGAAACCCCATCTCTACTAAAAATACAAAAATTAGCCAGGCGTGGTGGCACATGCCTGTAATCCCGGCTACTTGGGAGGCTGAGGTGGGAGAATTGCTTGAACCCAGGAGGCAGAGGTTGCAGTGAGCCAAGATCGCGCCATTGCACTCCAGCCTGGACAATGAGAGTGAAACTTCGTCTCAAAATAACTAACTAACTCACTCACTCACTCAAAGTCCTCCCTCTGCTCACGGGAGACAAAAGCATACCTGATTGCTTCCTCTGCCCTATAGTTTCACTGAGCCAGACTAAGGCGTGAGTGACTATTCCTGTAAATTATATATTCATTGAAGAGCTGATCAGAGACTCAAAAGAAAGCAACCCTTTGTCTCTTATCTACCTAAGACCTGGAAGCTTCTGCTTTGAGTTGTCCCGCCTTTTCAGACCTAGCCAATGTACATCTTACACATATTGATTGATGTATTGACCGAGCCAATGTACATCGTACACATATTGATTGCTATCTCATGTCTCCCTACAATGTATAAAACCAAGCTGTGCCCTGACCACCTTGGGCACATGTCATCAGGACCTCCTGAGGCTGTGTCAGGGGCACACCCTTAAACTTGGCAAAATAAACTTTCTAAATTGACTGAGACCTGGCCAGGCACAGTGGCTCATGTCTGTAATCCCAGCACTTTGGGAGACTGAGGTGAGTGGATCACCTGAGGTCAGGAGACCAGCCTGGCCAACATGGTGAAACCTCATCTCTACTAAAAATACAAAATTACCCAGGCATGGTGGCAGGCACCTGTAATCCCAGCTACTTAGGAGGCTGAGGCAGGAGAATCACTTGAACCTGGGAGGCGCAGGTTGCAGTGAGCCGATATTGCACCATTGCACTCCAGCCTGGGCAAAAAGAGCAAAACTCTGTCTCAAAAATAAATAAAAAAATAAAAACAAATTGACTGAGGCCTGTCTCGGATATTTTTGGGTTCACAAGAATGACCAGACTTGTTTAGAAAAGTGGTTCTCGGCCTGTTGTGTGGCAGAGGCACCTGTGAGGGTATTCACTGGCCGGAGATCTTATCCTTCAGTGGGTCTGAGATGGGGCCCAGGGCTCTGGATTTCGAGCTCCACAAGCAGCATTCTGATATGTCACCATGGCAGTGAAGAATTTTTCAGAACTCACCAAGACTCCCTCCTTGACCAAACTTGAGGCAGGCTCCTCTAAGTCCCCTGCTCTCCTCGGCCTTGACCTTGGCCTTGTCTATCCTGCCCCTGCCAGGCCTGCACAGCCCTCTCTTAGCAAGAGTCTCCTAGGTCGGAGAATCTCCCACCACGGGTATCTGATCAAGTTCTTCACCCACCCCACCCCCACTGACAGGACTCCTGCTGAAGGCAGGCCAAGCTGATTCGCCATTGAGATTGGGGTGATACAGGAGCTAGAAAGGAATTATTTAGGCAGATAGTGAGGGTAAAAGAGTCCTCGGCTCCTGGCTAGCCCGGTGAAACCCCGTCTCTACTAAAAAGTACAAAAAACTAGCGGGGCACGGTGGCGGGGGCCTGTAGTCCCAGCTACTCGGGAGGCTGAGGCCGGAGAATGGCGTAAACCCGGGAGGCGGAGCTTGCAGTGAGCCGAGATCCGACCACTGCACTCCAGCCTGGGCAACAAGAGCGAAACTCCGTCTCAAAAAAAAAAAAAAAAGAAAAGAAAAAAGACTAGGGTGAGGGCGGCCAGCTTTCATGCCCTATGGAAATAGCACACCTAGCCCTAACTAGTTTTTTGTGTCCTATACAAATGGCACACCTGGTCCAACCAATCTTTTGTGCCCTATGTAAGTCAGACATCACCTCCTCAAGCTCAGCTATAAAACCCCCTGCATTTCACCGCAGACTGGAAACCCGCTTGGGACCCCTCTCTCTGCAGGAGAGCTCTTCTCTTTCCTTCACCTATTAAATTTCCGCTCTTAAGCTCACTCCTTGTGTGTCTGCATCCTTGATTTCCTTGGCATGAGAGAACGAATCTCGGGTATCACCCCCGACAACGAGGCCACTTCAGGGGCATTAGGGATCTGATGAGATAACAAGGGTGGAAGATTTCAGCTCAACTGATTCAGCAGGATTCTTGCTGAAAACTGGACCTACTGGACAGCTAGAGAGCAGGTCCTAGTCAGAAAGAGGACTCAAAGGGGCCTTTGTCAACGTCTAAGTCCTTAGCCTGCCTTTAGCAGGAATCCTGCCAGGTCAGGTTAGCAAAAATCCCCCAATTTCCCAACCACTACCCCATCCCCTCTCTTCTTTGACTATCAATCCCTGCTCGTCTTGCTGTATTCCAAGTTGAGCTCAATGACATTGCAATGGTCTTGAATAAAGCCTTCCTTACCATTTCAAGTAGCGTCTAAAGAATTTTGTTCTTTAACAGAACCTAAAGAATAAATACCATCCTTCACCCCAAATAATACACAAAGGGATGGCAGTTAAGAGTCACTGTGACATTAATTTTGTGGGGGAAGCAGGAGATTAGAAGAAAATCAAAGGTGCACTGAAGGATGTTTCCAATGAGGTTTTATTTATTTATTTTGAGATGGAGTCTCGCTCTGTTACACAGGCTAGAGTGCAGTGGTGCAATCTCAGCTCACTGCAACCTCCACCTCTTGGGTTCAAACAATTCTCCTGCCTCAGCCTCCCAAGTAGCTGGGATCATAGGCATGTGCCACCACAGCCAGCTAACTTTGTATTTTTTAGTAGAGACAGGGATTCATCCTGTTGGCCAGGCTGGTCTCAAACTCCTAACCTTAGGCGATCCATCCACCTTGGCCTCCCAAAGTACTGGGATTACATGCATGAGCCCACCGCACTGGCCCCAGTGAGTTTTAAAAGAAAGTAAAGTGGCCAATCAGTTGAAACAAGAATACTCTCACGCTTAGAAAAGGGGCGGGAATGCTCGAATCATGAAGTCCACGTGGTTCCTGTTTTCTCTGGGTGTTTAGGGATTATCCTTTACTAAACAAGAAGGATCCAATCATGGGTGCTGAGAGAGGACAATGCTGTTATTTCTGACTTTTTATCTTCCTTGTCCCAGGAGGTGATAAGGAGCGGAGAATAAGTGATTTCACACTGCTAACAAGGCATAATCCAGGCAAGGGGTGGCCAAAGGGCCCAGAGCATCCACACATCCCTCCTATAAAAGATTCATCTGGGTCAATAAAATGCTCTTTTGAAAACCAATTACGCCCAAGGAGGGTTAAATCAACTGGTCATTCACAGTTTAGATCAATACTTTTTTTTTTTTTTTTTTTTTTCTTTTTGAGATAAAGTGTCACTCTTGTTGCCCAGGCTGGAGTGCAATGGCACGATCTTGGCTCACTGCAACTTCTGCCTCTCCGGTTCAAGTGATTCTCCTGCCTCAGCCTCCTGAGTAGCTGGGATTACAGGTGCCTGCCACCACACCTGGCTAATTTTTGTATTTTTAATAGAGATGGGGTTTCACCATGTTGGTCAGGCTGGTCTTGAACTCCTGACCTCAGGCAATCCACCCGCCTCGGCCTCCCAAAGTGCTGGGATTACAGGCGTGGGCCCCCATGCACAGACGATCAATACTTTTAATTGGCCCAAGACTTAGTAAGGACAGCAGGGCTTTTCCTGTGGGATGGGAGTTGGGGAGGAGGGAAGACCGTGGGGGAGAGGCAGGCTCAGGTATCATCTGGGTGGGAGGCCCCGGTCCCCAGCAGGAGGGCTGTGGGGGTGGTGGCCACAGGGAGAGGGTCTGGCCCACATTGCATCACAGTTCCTCCTGGTGTCCAAAGAGGTCCAGGACTCACAGCAAAAATTAAATTTTCTGCATATGATGGCATCTTAGAAAGACAACTGGTGGCCAATACCTGAGTTGGAATATCAACTCCAACCCTTTATAATAATCTACATAATAAGCTTTAAAAAGATCGGAATCAACACACTTCTGGTAACGTTAATGTTATCCATAATCACATTCCTACTCCAGTGATTCTCAACTAGGGGCAATTTTGTCCTCCAGGGGATGGATATCTGGCAATGCCTAGGGACATTGGTAGCTGTTAACAATTCCAGACGTGGTACTGGTATCCATGAGCAGAAGCCAAGGATGCGGCTCTAAATCCCACAGTGCCCAAGTGCAGGGGCTGAGAAACCCGATCCTAATCTACTGAGGCAGGAGCAGGCACTTCCAGTCTCAGTCACTTCATTTTGCAAAAAGAGCAACTGTCTCTAATAGCTTCCCAGGGTAACAAGACATCACATAACTTTCTATAAGGAGAAGGAGGTACATTTGCAGGTAGGCTGGGGCAGTATTCCGACTGCTGCACTAAGCTTAAATTAACACGATCATCCTCTCTCTATTGCTCTGGGCTTGGTTATATAGGTGGTTTTAATTTTAATTTTCTTAGCTGTTTATGCAAATTTAGTAGTCCAATTTCAACTTCCTCCTCATAGATCAAACTCCTCTGTGCCTCTGAAAAGAGATCACAGAAAGGTTCTTAAACGGCAGTGTTCTTTACATAACGACAGACCCGCTGCAAGTACTTCTCCAAAAGCATGACATGGGTTAACTAAAAACACTAACTCCCATACAGCCAGTCAGCCTTTCTAAGGGAGAGAGAAACATTGTCCCTCCTGGATATGCCTTATTTGCTTAGAAATTATTTTTCTAGTAAGTACAGACAGCCCATCACAGCACATCCCTGTGGTCACCACATGAACGTGTTCAGAGAGAGCTGCCTGTGGTGTTCTGGAAGCACAGAACTGGCATTTGTGGGGGCACAAGAGATCAGAGAAGGCCTGGAGGCCTGGCACAGAGGTGCCAGGTCGGCTGAGCTTGCCCCTACCTAGCCCTCTGAAGTATCTCCAGGCCCTGAACATGAGCCGACCATGCCCACAGTCATTTCAGATGTCAAGAAGCCTGCAGAGGATGAAGGCTCAAAGGGATCCACTAAGATTCCCAAATATCCTCGCCCTGTGGTTTTCCAAGAGCAGCTCCCAGACCAGCATCCTCATCACGGGCAGACCTGTTAGAAACCCAACTTTTCAGGCCCCACTGGAGACCTACAGAATCAGACCACTGGGGATGGGGCAGCAGTCTCTATTTTCATAGCCCTCCGGACAATTCTGATATGGGCGAACATTTGGGAAACACTGACTGGGTCAATGGAACATGACAACATGCAGAAAAACCATGGTAGTGAGTCTTTATGAAAGAAAAAGCTACACCACTTTATTCCTTAGTTCCCAGGAGCAGATAATGGCCAGGTGCGGAAACTCTGTTTATACAAATGTTTATGACTGGTTCTTTAAATGGATTTTGATTTCCCACAGTTGCGTACAGCACAGCTTCCAGATAATATGATCTTCGTGTTTATAATGAGTGGTGGGTATGTGTGCTGGGGTGGAATTTTTGTCTTGACTGGTGCAGTAAGTTCTGGGGGCTGGACCTATAAACATCCTAGAATGACGCCACACTGCAGCTTTGGGTCAACCGCACCGCTTTCCACTGTTTCTCAAGTGAATATGTCTGATACCTACCTTTGGTACCGTATGTGTGACATCCACCCTTCAGAACTGTATGTTTGACATCTGTCCTTCAGTGTCTACATAGACCTGCTAGGGAGGGGCATATATGCCCATATAAGGCCCAGATCCTTCTGTGCCAAGGGATAAAGGGTCAATATACCAAAACCTCATTAAGAAACTGTAAGAAAAGAACCTGCAGGACACTATTTTTATTTATTTATTTATTACGAGACAGAGTTTTGCTCTGTTGCCCAGGCTGGAGTGCAGTGGCGCAATCTTGGCTTACTGCAACCTTCACCTCCCAGGTTCAAGTGATTCTCCTGCCTCGGCCTCCCGAGTAGCTGGGACTATAGGCATGCACCACCACGCCCAGCTAATTCTATTTATGTAGAAACGGGGTTTCACCATGTTGGCCAGGATGGTCCCGATCTCTTGACCTCGTGATCTGCCTGCCTCGGCCTCCCAAAGTGCTGGGATTACAGGCATGGGCCACCACGCCTGGCCAGTCATAGCTCTTTTAACCTGTCTCTCTCCCTTCTATTTCTCTTCTCCCTCTTCTATATCTGCTTACCTTCTGTTTCCTTTCACTTTCCTCTCACGGTGTCTGACCACTGCTCTCTCTCTTTTATATGGTGTGTTGTGCTGAAATGGGACTGGAATTGGCAAAGGTACTGCGGAACTGCACCAAGAGAAGGGTTTCTGCAGCCTACATGTCATGAGCAAAATCATCTCTTAGATGGGCTTGAAGCAATATATAACCCACCTCCCTGTGACCCTTTGGCTACACAATAGTTGTAAAAATCTTATGAACAGTGGCCAGCCATATGAATCTTCATCTTCTTTCAAGATACTTCTGGGTCTGGATCCCAAAGGCCCTGACAAATGAAAGTACACAAACGCCCACCATCTGTTGCACCCACTCTACATCAGAGCAGCCGCAGGCCCCCACTGGCATCAGCCCTCTTGGACGGGTACATCACGGGCTGCAGAGTTGCTGCAGGACGCTGTTCAACAGTGGCCTCACCTTGAGGTCTCTGTGGACGATGCCCATTCTGTGGAGATAGTACACGGCGTCCAAGACTTGGCGGATCAGAGTGCTGGCATCCTTCTCCGTATAAAACCCCTTCTCCACTATCCGGTCAAACAGCTCGCCACCAGACACCCTGGCAAAAAAGAACATATTAGAAGTTTGAAAGGATCTGTTGAATTGTGAAGGGAAAGCTTCCAATGTAATAAAAGACCCAAACTTTATTGCAAAAATGAATCCATTTTCAGATTGAGATGTTGTCTCCCTATTCCTCAGAGGCTATAGCCAGGAAATGTTTCCATGTCACAGCAGTGCAAATGTTTGGAACAAAGTAAAAGAAATTTTAAAAAACAGGGTCCATGGACCCGCCACACCTGGGGTCTGTCCAGGCCTTTGCCTCTGTTCTGCTGTGATGATGTAAAAAGTTTAAAAAAAAAAAACCCTTCCTGAATACCAGCATCCTCGGATACAGGCAGATGACCCTGAATAAGATGTCTCCTTTGCATGAGACAGTATCCTTAAATGACCGAGAGTGTTGTGGGCAAAACACTGGCCTGCCAACGGGATGTCTGGGTTTTTGACCAAGTTCTGCTCCTAATATACGGAGCTATGAACACTCCCTGAATCCCTGGACCTTGATGTTTTCATGTGTAAAATTAGGGGATGAATCTGGTCAACATTTTCAGCAGTGAGTGGGAGCATGCCCTCGGAATGATCAGAATCTCAAAGCCACTTCTGATTTATGAAAAAGCAGGCAAAAAATCAACACGATATTTCATCACTTTGCTTTGATTTTAGTGGTGCTGTATCTTTTTATTTGCTTTGCATTTCAGATTGCATTTAACATTTTTAAACATTTTTCAACATGGGACTAGGTTGGCAAGGGTCAAGAAGCCCTGGGGAGGCAACCTCTCTGGCACCTTTCAGCTCTGATATTTTATGCTGCTCTGAGTTCAACAAAATAATGGAAGTGTACGAGCTAGAATACAAACTCAACTAGTGTTCTCCAAATCAGTAAGCCACCTTGGAAATAAATTTCAAGGGATTTATTAACACTACTGAAAAAAAAAAAAGAAACATTTTTCAAAAACAAGATGAGACGGATTTGAAATACTAAAATCAAAAAGCAGCTTAAAAAACAACCTTAAAGCTTTCATAGATACAACAAAAGACAAGCCCTAGGGTAACACACACTCATACACAAACACACAAAGATAGGATTCATTTTCCACAAGGCACAACAATTTATGTGCAATAACTGATCCACCGAAACCTTCTTCTAAAAAAACTAAACAAACAACCACTGCAGCTGTGAAAGGCCTATGTGCTAGTCTCTTTCATTACCTAGAGTCATAGCAGGCAATATTGCGCTCGGATACTGCTTCATTTCCAAGGCAAACTGACAATCTAGGTAAGAAAGAAAAAGTGCTCAGGAGAAATGAAAAAGCAATTCAAAGAGTGAAAAGAAATGGAAACGACTGGGAGAAACTACATTTTGATGACCACGTTGTCTAAATGATCCATGCTTAGGTAAGCCAAGAGCCCAAGATATTCCTCCTGACACCAACTTCTCTCCACTTGTCATTTCTCAGAACCTTCCCCCAACAAGTTTCAACATCTGAAACTTTGCAGAGCTCGAGAAAGTACCACAAGAGGTAGACTGCTGTTAGGGACAAAGTGAGTCTGGGTGCCCTGGAGACATTCACTTCTTCACTTTTTTTTTTGAGACGGAGTCTCGCTCTGTCGCCCAGGATCTCAGCTCACTGCAAGCTCCTCTTCCTGGGTTTACGCCATTCTCCTGCCTCGGCCTCCCAAGTAGCTGGGACTATAGGCGTCCGCCACCTCGCCTGGCTAGATTTTTGTATTTTTTAGTAGAGACGGGTTTTCACCATGTTAGCCAGGAGGGTCTCGATCTCCTGACCTCGTGATCCGCCCGTCTCGGCCTCCCAAAGTGCTGGGATTACAGACTTGAGCCACCACGCCCAGCTCACTTATTATTTTTTCTGCAACAGGGTCTCATTCTGCAGCCCAGGCTGGAATGCAGTGGCATGATCACAGCTCTCTGCAGCCTTGACCTACAGGGCTTAAGCGATCCTCCCACCTACCTCAGCTTCCTGAGGAGCTGGGACCACAGGTATGCGCCACCACGCCCGGCTAATTTTTGCATTTTTAGTAGAGACGGAGTTTCACCACATTGCCCAGGCTGGTCTCAAACTCCTGGGCTGAAGAGATCCTCCTGCCTTAGCCTCCCAAAGTGCTGGGATTACAGGCATGCACCACTGCACCCAGCCTGCATTCACTTAATTATTTATTCAACCACTCACTCAACATTTCCTGGGTGCCCATTACATGCCAGCGAGCATGCCCAGTGGGAGGCAACTGAAGCAGCTTTCGCTATGAAGGAGGGATGTCTGTTTCGACTGTGCCCTTCCACATAGGCCCCCTCCATGAGCGGCCTCCCTAACTGCTGTCTCCAGGGCTCGCTTCTCACCGTTCTGCCCGCTACTGTCTCCTCTCCTCTGCAGCTGCTGGAGGACCTCTGGCAAGAATGCTTACCCCTTCCACTGCTCCCACCACCTTCTGCCCTTAGGACCCCATGATCCAAACCTTACCCGACCCTCTGCCTTCCTCAAAACCTACCTGTCTTGCTTCCCATTCTATCAAGGTCCTTTTTTTCCCCCATTATGTGATATATAAGGTATGGACAAATTCTACTGAATAAAAATATCTGCATATATTTTCTGTCTTACAGCAGTGCCATAGGTCAGCAATGCAGTGAAAACCAAAGCATCAAAGGGTAGTATGTACTGTTGCAGAGTCTCAATGCTCTGCACATTTAATATTCTGCTTCTTACATTTCAAATTGCACCAGGGCTCTATTTTTCTGAACATTGCTTGGAAAGAATTTGGTCTCCTTAGAAACCGAGGCACAAGGGGAAAGTTTAGAATCTTGCCAATAAAGAAATACGATAATATGATATTGTCATGTATTTTTATGACTAATAAAAATATCTTAAATCTGCAAATCTCTTTGTACTTTTCAAAATTCTCCTTAAGCCTGCATTTCAAAAACCTATGGTACTGTTATGGACTGAATGTTTATGTCCCCCAGAATTTATATACTGAAGACTTAATTCCCAATGTGATGATGGCGTTTGGAGCTGGGGTCTTTGGGAGGTGATTAGGTTTAGATGAAGTCAAGAGGATGCAGCCAGGTGCAGTGGCTCATACCTGTAATCCCACCACTTTGGGAGGCTGAGGAGGGCAGATCACCTGAGGTCAGGAGTTCGAGACCAGCCTGGCCAACATGGTGAACACCCATCTCTACAAAAATATAAAAATTAGCCGAGCATGATGGTGGGTGCCGGTAATCCTAGCTACTCGGGAGGCTGAAGCAGGAGAAGTGCTTGAACCAGGAGGCAGAGGTTGCAGTGAGCCAAGATTATGCCACTGCACTCCAGCCTGGGCAACAGAGCAAGACTCCATCTCAAAAAAAAAAAAAAAAAGAGGGTGGGGCCCCATGCTGGGATCAGTGTCCCTGTAAGAAGAAGGAGACCAGAACTCTCTCTTTACCATGTGAGGACACAAGGAGAAGGCAGTTGCCTCCAAGGCAGGAATGGAGCCCTCGCTATAATCTTTCCATGCTAGCACCTTGATCTCAGACTTCCAGCATCCAGAACGGTGAGAAAATAAATTTCTGTTGTTTAACCCAATCTATATAGTATTTTGTTGTGGCAGCCAGCACTGACTTATTCACAAAACTAGTTGTGAGGTAGACACTGTCCCAGAATCACTGCTGGGGAAATAAGTTAGGCATCATGGCAAGCTGCACATCTCATTTTCAGGCTTGCAGACCATGCTTAGGTTGGCTGTTTGGTTGCTGAGTTGATTGACTGAGAGATTTTTTCTGAGTCAGACACCTTCTATGTCAAGCCTCTTGGGTGCATGTTTGAAAGCTCCACATCAGAAATGAAGTTCCCCAATTAAAACATGCAAAGCATCAGAATGAAGTTAGAAGGGACAGGGGTCAAGTGATTGAGGAAAAGGAGTAGAACCATAGTAATATATCAATACATTAAAATGAATAAATGAGGCCGGGCATAGCGGCTCACGCCTGTAATCCCAGCACTTTGGGAGGCCAGGGTGGTTGAGACTGCAGTGAGCTATGATCGCAACACTGCGCTCCAGTCTGGGTGAAGGACCAAGACCCTGTCTCAAAAGAAAAAAAAAAAATAAGGTGAATCAATGGCATAATAGCTATTAGGAGAGAGGCTCAGCTTCATAGGATGCAGATCTGGAAAGGTAAACAGGCTGGCAAAGATTAAGGAAGCAGAAGACAGAAGAGATAGTCGAAAATTCTCTACTCTTCTGAATTCCAACTTTGAAGTTTATTTAGAATAACCTGCCTCTGCATTGAACTTGGGTTTGTTCAGTTTTTTTTTTTTTTTTTTTGAGACGGAGTCTCGCTCTGTTGCTGAGGCTGGAGTGCAGTGGTGTGATCTCAGCTCACTGCAAGCTCTGCCTCCCGGGTTCATGCCATTCTCCTGCCTCAGCCTCCCTAGTAGCTGGGACTACAGGCGCCTGCCACCATGCCCAGCTAATTTTTTGTATTTTTAGTAGAGATGGGGTTTCACCGTGTTAGCCAGGATGGTCTCGATCTTCTGACCTCGTGATCCGCCCGCCTCGGCCTACCAAAGTGCTGGGATTACAGGCATGAGCCACTGCGCCCAGTAGGGTTTGTTCAGTTTCTAATCTTCCTTGCCTAAGACAGTATAATGCTATTGTATTGTGTGCAAATTTTAAATATGCAAATATGAAATCATTTGATATAATAATCTCAGTAAAATTTCAGTATGTTTGCCAAATTTTACATGATCCAAATCCTTTCAAATTAAGAAGCAATTGTCAAAAAACATAACATCATTTTGAAGTTGCTGGACCGAGTAAACTCAGCTCTGATGACACAGTGGTATACTGCAATACAGTCTAATCGAGTCAGTATGCAATGTATCCCTTGTTAGTCCTCGGCCAACCATGCTGTTGTTTACATGCATTCAAAACTTCTCCATCTGATTTTGGTAGATATTCTGTTATCGTACAATTTACTGCTAATTGTAATTTAAAGTATTTTATGTCTTCAAACAATATCAACCACACATTCATTAAAAGGGAGCACTTCTGCTACTGCTGAAAGCAGCCTCCAACAATCTATTCTACTCTAGTATGGAAGCGAGATGTAATAAAATAATATGAAGAAGGCCAAATAGTACAATGCTGTGAGAGCAGTCTGAGAAATACTAGCCATGATGCTAGGGTAATAGAAAGTAGTGGCACATCAAATATTTGAAATTCACCTTTGAAATACCTTTGAAATTCACAAAGTCTGCCCTATGACAAGGCCGGGGGAGTGGAGAGACACAGGGGCATGCTGCAAGGGCTGTGCGGTCTCAACAGGCCCCAGAGCAAAGGCTGGTTATAAATGTGTTTTCTAAGCAGCATTTCTCTTCCTTATATTTAGTCCTAAGGGGGAGATACTCTTGAACTCTGTAGGCTGTGATGAAGAAAGGCTACAAACAAACAAAGCATTTTTCAACTGAGAAACCCCAAGGTCCGGAAGGCAGATATTTACATTTTTAACCTGGCTTGGAGAAAGTTACTTTCCATCTTCTCAATCTTTTCCTCAATCAAGATCCACCCTGGCTGAACCTGAGATTTCCCTCTTTCCACTAAAGGCAGCTGTCCATCGTCCCACACTGCTGCCTATAATCGTCATAACTTCATTAGGTTTGGTGCCCACCCACACACACTCCCTGCTCCTGGGGGGACTCCCTCACCCACTTCTGGGAGATTAAGGTTTCATTTCATGCAACTCTCCCCTCAATATTTTCTTCCTTCAACAAATCCTACTTTAATAATTTTTAAAAATCTTTATTCTTAGAATTCCATTTCACAGTATCTTCCAGGCCTCAATCTGTTCAGAAGTTTCCAAAATACAAACACACGCCTTTCCATCTAATAGACTGGCTATATTTAACCACCTGTATTCGGTTACACTCTGATTCTGGGCGTTTTGCCTTCTCCATATCTGGGTGTTATGGACTGAACTGAGTACCCCTAAAATCCATATGGCGAAGTTCTGACCCCCCAGTACACCTCAGAATCGGACTGTGTTTGGAGATAGGGCCTTTGAAGAGGTAACTGAGGTTTAACGAGGTTGTATGGATGGGCCCTAATCCGATAGGACCAATGTCCTTACACAAAGAGGAAGAGACACTGGGAATTCCATGCACACAAGGACGACCACGTCAGGACTCAGCAAGGAGACAGTTGTCTGCAAGCCAAGGAAAGAGGCCTCAAGAGAAATCAACCCTGCTGACACCCTCATCTTACACTTCCAGCCTCCAGAACTGTGAGAAAATACGTGCCTGTTGTTTAAGCCACCCAGTCTGTGGTATTCTGTTCCATTAGCCCAAACAAATACACCAGGCAACGTAAAGGGTCTTCCATACTCACGCGAAGTGTCTTTGAATATACATTCTCTTTATACATTTTTTCCAGGTTTATTGGGGGAAACCCACCCACCATGTTCGCTACTTATTGTGCTTTGTTTCTTCACCACATCACGGAATGATCCTTTTCAGAACCAGACAGTATGCTGTCTCTGTTTCCAACGGGTGCATAGTCCAGTGCGGCACACTCACACACAGCCAAGTAAACTAGGGTGTGAATGGCTTTGACGGTGGAGGGAGGCAGAGTGGTGAAGGTGCTTTGGAAGACTTCAAAAGAGCACCCGGAAGGGACCCCTGGGAAGAGGCAGGAGGGGACGATCTGAGCTGTCTTAAAAGGAGGAGAAGGCTGGGCATGGTGGCTCACACCTGTAATCCCAGCATTTTGGGCAGCTGAGGTGGGTGAATCACCTGAGGTCAGGAGTTCAAGACCAGCCTGGACAACATGGTGAAACCCCATCTCTACTAAAAATACAAAAACCAGCCAGGTGTGGTGGTGCACTCCTGTAATCCCAGCTACTCGGGAGGCTGAGGCAGGAGAATCACTAGAGCCAGGGAGATGAAGGATGCGGTGAGCCAAGATCATATCACTGCATTCCGGCCTGGGCAACAAGAGCGAAACTCCATGTCAAAAACATAAGAAATAAAACTAAGAAGGAGGAGCAGTATTTAGTTAAGTGAAGAGAAGCCCAGAGGGCAGCCAAGGCCCAGTAAATGGAATTATACTGAAAAAGGGGAACCAGTGAAAGCAGCCAGAACTCACTCTTTTGGAGAACACAGGCCATGAGAGAAGGGTTAAATGCACACACGGTAGAACCCCGCCACCTGAGGTGCAGGACTGTTCTGTCTGGGGGGCCACAGAAGCTGCTCTAGTTTACAGTCAAGACACCAGTGACAAATGACTTGCCACCTATGACCCTAGCAGGATGCAGGGCTGGACATGGCAGAAGGGAGAAACTGAAGGGTGAGGAAAGGTTTCCTGGAGGAGGTGTCTCCACTACCTTTGTGTCTCTGGAGTCCAGCAGAGCACTTGTTGAACTGCAGACATTTCAGCTGATTCTCAAAGCAAGAAGAGGCTGAGAGAGACAGGAGTTAGGGAGAAGAGCATGAGAGGCAGGAAGGAAGCGGATACGGGAAGAGGCCTGATGTATCTAGAAAACGCAACTGGTTGAGGATGAAGTCGAGTCAGGAAGAGTTTTGAAACTCAAGCAGTGGAGGCTGGATGTGCTGCCTCAGACGACGGTCAATGCTAAGCTGCTTGTGCCCTAAAGTTTCCCATTTCCGAAAGAGATGCCACCGAGAGGGGTTATGATCTGTGGAGTGGGTCTGGGGTGGAGGCATCATGGAATAAGGGCCCGTTCCTCGATATGTCCACTGTCTTTCAACAGAGGTCTGCAGCTGCTGTCACAAGCCTCTTGCGTGTTCCTGTTTTCTTCTCTCAGGTTTGCTCCACACAACACATCCACATCGGCCAGCTCTGTGGTGGACACTGATTTTCTAGCCATCCAGGCAGAAGCTTGAATTGCCCTGGATGGGACCTCAGTGACTCGTTACTATCACCTGCTTCTAACTCTACCCTCTCAGTTTCCAGCCGGCTGCCCTTCAAAGCTGGCCAGGAAGAGCGTGGTTATGTCCAAAACAGTGCACAGGCTGGGCACGGTGGCTCACACCTGCAATCCCAGCACTTTGGGAGGCCGAGGCGGGAGAATCACCTGAGGTCAGGAGTTTGAGACCAGCCTGGGCAACATGGCGAAATCCCATCTCTACAAAATATTAAAAAAATTAGCTGGGTGTGGTGGTGTTTGCCTGTAATCCCAGCTACTCAGGAGGCTGAGGCACGACAATCACTTGAACCCGGGAGGCAGAGGTTGCAGTGAGCCCAGATCATGCCACTGCACTCCAGCCTGGGCGACAGAGCAAAACTCAATCTCAAACAAAACCAAAACAGTGCATAAGAAAGCACTAAAGACACTTTAATTTTCCTTGGGAGACTTGCTTGTCAAGACTGATAAAGAAATTCTACTTTTGCATTACTTATAAAAAAAGAGTTAAAGGATTTGTCAAGAAATCATTAGCGTGATCAAGATTTCAACAGAAAACAGCTAATCTCATCTAACTCAAAGCATCCGTTCACATTCCAAAGATGATAAGTTAATGACAAGTCATTTTAATTTTTTGTATTCCAAGAGGGTAAACCACATTTATTCACGTTGAATCGCCAACACATACAACTTTTCTATTCTAGTAGGAGAGGGAGAGAAAGAAAATGAGTAGATTAATGAACAAATAGATACATTTGAAAGTGCCAGAGGGTTAGAAATGCCGGGTGGAGAGGTGAAACAGTCTAGTGGGCGGCTGGTACAGTCACTGTTTAGTGCACTCAGTAATGGCTCCTCTGAACGACACGAACGAGGCAGCCACGTGTGGTCGGGGAAGAGCATTCCAGAGAGAAGGGTGAGGCAGCCGGTTCTAAGATCCCGAGGACCACACAGGTGGGATGGTATTTGGAAAAAATCTCACAGCTGAGTATTGTGATGTCTGCATTAATTAGATATCTCTCTATAACCTTTTAGTTTAATGAGGACTTGTAAGATGAGGGTCAGAGCTATCAACCTAGCATGAAATGTCCTAGGTTAATGAACCAGTCACTGACATGGCATAGCCCCAGCTAGTGACCTTCTGGTAGAACACAGCCAGCATTAGCTTTATACTAACAGATGTTCTTGAATGTATGAATTTTTGAAAATATTTTGTAATTAGCTCTTTGATGGTCACATATTGGCCGTTCTACAATTAGTCCAGTTAGGAAGATTGTACTTGGCATGCGGTATGGCGCGACCTCTGCTCAGTGCAACCTCCGCCTCCCAGGTTCAAGTGATTCTCCAGCCTCAGTCTCCCGAGTATCTGGGACTATAGGCGCGTGCCACCACGCCTAGCTAATTTTTAGTCGAGATGGGGTTTCACCATGTTGGCCAGGATGATCTCGATCTCTTGACCTTGCGATCTGCTCGCCTCAGCCTCCCAAAGTGCTGGGATTACAGGCGTGAGCCACCATGCCCGGCCAATTGTTTTTCAATTATACTTTTTTTGATACTGAAGTCATTTGATATTCCTTGAGTAGATGACAAGTGGAAGAGACAGGAGATGGCTCTGTCATAGGCCTCGGAATATGACTTGGTTACAGACAGTTCATAAGACCAGTGGCTCCCAGGCAGGGAACTGCCAGTGGCTGTAGGCACGTCCTGGTCTCTCTGGGGTCAGTGACTCTACTAAAAACTTATGGAGAACAACTATGCAATTACATATGCTCGAGAGATTCAGAATGTGAAGACAAATTGATAGGACCCCGATTCTATGACAAGCCTAAAAGATGCCTTTAATTCCTTTGTTCAGTTTTAATGGGAGTTTATTATGTGTATGTTTAGTATGTGTATATATTTTTTTATTTGGACAAATATAAGGGGGACAAGTGCAGCTTGTTACATGGAAATCCTGTAGTGGTGAAGTCTGACTTTTAGTGTAACCATCACTCAAAGAGTGTGCCTTGTCCCCATTAGGTAATTTCTCATCCTTCGTCCCCCTTCTACCCTCCCGAGTCTCCAATGACTACAATTCCACACGCTAGGTCCATGTGTACACATTATTTATGGTATTTACATTTTTTCTAGTGTTTCTCAGCCAATGGGGATCTCTACTGAAACTCTTCTAGCACAAGTGTGGGTAGGCACATGCATTTAGATAATCTGGCCAGCGCGGTGGCTCACGCCTGTAATCCCAGCACTCTGGGAGGCCAAGGTGGACAGATCACCTGAAGTCACGAGTTCAAGACCAGACTGGCCAATATGGTGAAACCCTGTCTCTGCAAAAATACAAAAGTTAGCCAGGCATGACGGTGGGTGCCTGTAATCCCAGCTACTCGGGAGGCTGAGGTGGGAGAATCGCTTGAAAACCTGGGAGGCGGTGATTGCGGTGAGCCGAGATTGTGCCACCGCACTCTAGCCTGGGTGACAGAGCAAGACTTCATCTCAAAAAAAAAAAAAAAAAAAAAAAAAGATAATCCAAGAAAGACCTAACAATGCCTTTGAAAGAGCAAAGATGAAACAAAGATTGCCTGTCTATTGCTCAGCCTTGCAAAACTTGACTCACTGCCTTTGTTGGTGAAGTCTCAGTGGCTTCTGGGTTTACTTTCTATCAGTAGCACTGACAAAGGCGCATGGCCCCAGCCGCCCACTGAATGGCTCCCCGGCTCCGTGCCGGCTGCTGAGGCTGGGACCTGCAGAGCCCTCACACGTTTTTGTCTTTCTACCCGTACTCATTGCTTAGGTCCTAGCTTGAAGGTCGTTAGTACAGAGATGCCTTTCCTGACCCCTAGACCAGATCAGACCCCTCAGTACATTCGCTCTTAGCACCTGTCTTTCCGCACAGCACACACCAGTTATACTTAGGTGTTAGCAGAGTTACTTGGGTCAGGCTCCTCCTCCTGTCCCACCCTATCCCAGACTGTGAACTCCAGGAAGGCAGGGCTGTGCCTGCCTCATTTACCGCTGTTTACCCAGAGCCTGACATGGTCCTCACACAGAGAATAAGTGAACTAAATATTTGCTGACTAAAGAAAGATGATGGCTGAGCAGGGTGGTATTCCTATAATCCTAGTAATTTGGGAGGCTGAGATGGAAGGATCATTTGAGGTAGGAGTTGGAGGCTGCAGTGAACTATGATCGTGCCACTCATTCCAGCATGGGTGACAGAGCAAGACTCTGTCTCTAGAATAATAAACAAATGAATAAATATTTTGCACAAAACTGCATAGTGAGTGGGGTGTGGTCTAGCTGGGTATAGTGACCTTAAGCAGCCATGTAAATTCTCAAAGCGTGCAGCATGAAGCTCACGACAGAAGCCTTCTGAAGCCTACCTCCTTTATTTTATTTTATTGGAGGAGACAGAGTCTCATTCCATCACCCAGGATGGAATGCAGTGGCATGATCTCTCGGCTCACTACTACCTCTACTTCCCGGGCTCCGGCAATTCTCCAGCCTCAGCATCCTGAGTAGCTGGAATTACAGGCATGTGCCACCATGCCCAGCCAGCTTTTGTATTTTTAGTAGAGACGGGGTTTTGTCATGTTGGCCAGGCTGGTCTCAAATTTCTGACCTCAGGTGATTTGCCCACCTCGGACTCCCAAAGTGTTGGGATTACAGGCGTGAGCCACGGCATCCGGCCTGCCTACTTCCTTTAGTTGACTGGCTGCTGAGACAATCCTCCCTCAACTTTTACTTCATTCATCATTCATTCATTCATTCATTCATTCTTGACTTTCCCCACCCCTTAACCTTGATAGTGGTTTGCACGTTGTACCCTTATTTCACCAATGGTCTCTCCTCCCGGCCTCTTCTGCTCTGAGTTTGGCCTTTTAGCTTGGAGTGCGTGCCCCACACTCAGTAGAATATTCTAGAGTCCCCAGCCCATCCAGGGAATGGCTGTTCCACCTGGCTGGTCCTGGCTTTGTGCAGGGACCCCGAGCAGACAAGACTTGGTGACTTCCCTCTGCAATCAAAGGTCACATCTAAACAAAAGAACCCATCAGCACGTTTTAATAATCATCCATTTCAAAAATCATGCCAGAAAACCATTTAGAGTGGTCTGCTATAGGGTAAGTGAGTGAGTGATATGGCACAGCATGTGGGCATGGGGTGACCCCTGGGTGGGGACAACTGGCTGGCAATGGCATAGCCCAATCTGTGCCACATGGACAGGGTGGAGTAATCAAAACACACGTAATCAGTGCCTGGGGAAAAAAAAGCAATTAAACCATGGCAATTTGTCAGTTGTGAATTTTGACAGCTAACAGTTCTAAAGCCTTCCCTTGTTATTGCACAAATGTACAGTATGTGCTGAAATGGCTTTGTCAATTGACGTGCTCTTTTAGAATTAAGACGAGGAAACAGACCAGCTGCCAGACATTCCAGGTAAGCATCCACTGTCCTTGGCTCCTTCTCACTCAGCTCAAATGGCGGCAACCTGAGAATAGAACAAAACCTCTACTCATGGCTATGGTGTAGGCAGCTTTTAAAACATATTTTCTGGCCGGGCGCAGTGGCTCACACTTGTCATCCCAGCACTTTGGGAGGCCAAAGCAGGTGGCTCATTTGCTGTCAGGAGTTTGAGAACAGCCTGGCCAACACGGTGAAACTTTTTTTTGTATTTTCTACTGAAAACACAAAAATTATCCACGTGTTGGTGGCACCTGTAATACAAAATTTAGTGTGGTGGTGGGCACATGTAATCCCAGCTACTCGGGAGGCTGAGACAGGAGAATTGCTTGAGCCCAGGAGGCAGAAGGTGCAGTGAGCAGAGATTGTGCCACTGCGCTCCAGCCTGGGCGACAGAGCGAGACTCCATGAAAAAAACAAACCACACTTTCCATGTGTTCCAGTCCCCTTATTGGACAAAAGCCATTCTTACAATGGATTTTTTTCTTTTTTAACTTTCTAGCACCTACACATTCATCCTCCACATTTAGTATAGAGGAAAATAAGACATGATGTGACACCAAATGAGAACACTGCAACATGATCAAAGGCAACAGTTTTAACAACCTATAAAACCACATTATGTTTGTATTAATTAATAGTATGCACTAGCCTTAATGTTAAAAAAATGACAAAGAAAGTTTTTTCCCCCAATATTTATAAGGTTTACTAAGGATGGATACCACTGTTCCCAAAGAATGAACAGCAACCATGTTGCTGTCCTGAAATTTAGGTTGTAATTTTGAATAGCTCCCAGGCATCACGCCCAAAATTTAGGAGCTGCCTTCCAGCAAAGATGGTCAGTCAAGGTGTGGAGCATGGTTAGACCTAAAGTTCATGCTTTTACACTTGCAATTGTCTCTGTATAAAAACCAATCACTAATTAAAGTAATTGCAGAAACACTCATTCATTACAATAAAATTGAACAGAGAAACAGAAGTCACGGAAAGAATCTGCAGCCTCCTCAACCCCTTAAGATTTCTTCCTCTGTTTTCATCAGAACACTCTGTCACTCAGGCTGCCATGCAGTGCTACAATCATAGCTCACTGCAGCCTTGAACTCCTAGGCTCAAGCAATCCTCCTGTCTCAGCCTCTCGAATAGCTGGGACTACAGGTGTGCACCACCACGACTGGCTAATTTTGCTTTGCTTATTATCAGTCGTCACTGATGGACTAATGGACATTTCGGGGCTCTCCCTGCTATGTACACTGTCAGCAGGAGCTTTCCAGGCAGGACATGGTAAAAAGCATCTTCTGATGAGCCATGGGACTAGCTACTGTCCTTCTCAACAGATGAGTTACTCTGATCAACTGAGGACCCCAAAACCCAAAGCTTACAGCAGCTACTAGTGTTTTTTTCTGGTTCCACAAAACAAGCCTTTTCCAGGAACTCTTGTCTTTTCAAGTTTTTCAACGGTGCTCAAGGAAAACTCTGAGTCACACACCAGTGCCCCCATCCCTGCCCGTGGGCTCCTCCCAACCCTCAGCATCCCTCCAGCCAGAGTCCAAGTCCCTGGTTCATGCCTGCAACCACATGAGTTTCATGCATTCTTCCCCTTCTTTATTCTCAATGTCTTAGCACGTGATGGCTCCCTGCCACTAAGGTTTTACAAGAGACCCTTGACAAATTTATTTCTGATTGAGACTATTCTGAAAGACACTAAGTATGCTTGCTTTTGAACAATTTTTAACACAAAGAACAGGAAGAATTTAAACACCATGAGCTGTGGAGGGTGAAGAGAGGAATAAAATTGCATTGTTCTGGCCAGACCAAATTCCGGAATGGCTCCTTAGTATCCCTTCGCTGCATCCTGGCTGGGCCCGTGAGCGTTAATTTTATGAAACTTGAATAGGCCACAGTGGTCAAATATTTGGTCACACATTATTCTGGATAAGTGTGTCTGCTTTTTGGATGAGATTAACATTTAAATCGGTAGACAAAGTATAGCAGATTTAACTTCCCTAATGAGAGTGGGCCTCATTCAAAGACCTGGACAGAACATAAAAGGGTGTCCCCCGCTGCCCCCAAATATGAGGGGACCCTTCCTGTTTGACTGCTTTAAAGCTGGGACACTGGATTCTTCCTGCCTTTAGACTTGAACTGAAATAAGCGCTCTTCCCAGGACTCAAGGCTTTCAGACTGAAACTCACACCATCAGCTCTCTGGGATGTCCAGCTTGCCAACTGCAGATCTCGGGACCCACCATCCTCTGTCACCATTAATTGTTTATATTAATAAATCTCTTTCTGGCTAGGTGCAGTGGCACATGCCTATAATCCTAGCACTCTGGGAAGCCAAGGCAGGAGGATCACTTGAAGCCAGGAGTTCAAGACCAGCCTGGGCAACATAGCAAGACCAGTCCCTGCTCCCCTCCACCTGTCTCTTCAAAAAATAAAAATAATTGGCCAGACGTGGTGGTGCACACCTGTAGTCCCAGCTCTTCAAGAGACTGAGACAGGAGGATTGTTTGCACCCAGGAGTTCAAGGCTGCAATGAGCTATGATTACACCACTGCACTCCAGCCTGGGTGACAGAGTGAGACCTTGTCTCTTAAAAAAACAAACACCTGTAATCCCAGCACTTTGGGAGGCGGAGGTGGGTGGAACACGAGGTCAGGAGATCAAGACCATCCTGGCCAACATGGTGAAACCCCGTCTCTACTAAAAATACAAAAATTAGCTGGGTGTGGTGGTGTGTGCCTGTAGTCCCAGCTACTCAGGAGGCTGAGGCAGGAGAATCGCTTGAACCCGGGAGGCAGAGGTTGCAGTGAGCCGAGATCGGGCCACTTCACTCCAGCCTGGGCAACAGAGTGAGACTCCATCTCAAAAAACAAACAAACTAACTAACAAAAAGAATTAAATAAAAATAAAAAACTCTTTCTCCATCTATTTGTCTATCTCTATATATCCTATTGGCTGTTTCTTTGGAGAACCATAAAACAGGGGCTTTCTGCTTCTAGGGTTCCTTTAACCCCAACTAATGACATTGTTGTAGTATCAGAAGGATAAACTGATCTGGTCTCTAAAATGTAGGAACCTCAGACGCCTTTTAGTTAAACCCCCCATTTTAAGGTGAGGAAAGCGATGCCTTCAGCTGTGGTGTGGCTCACCCCCGCCCCCGTCACACAGTTCCGTGTGGCACAAGGACATGGCCTCATGCTGTTTCCTGTGAAACGCTCCTTTCCTCAGTAACTCTGGTCACGATTACAGAAGGGAAAGCAGATGGCAGAAAAAATAATATGGAAAGAGAACAGGAACGAGAAGTAGAACAGGAGAGACGGCAAGGTCAGGGAAGCAAGAAAGAGAAGGTGTTCCAGGAGCAGTCTGCTCAGAGACCCCTGAAACATTTTCCTGGAATGTGGATGGAAAAGTACAGCATAGAAAACTCACATTTCTTTCTTTCTTTTTTTTTTTTTTTTTTTTGAGACGGAGTCTCGCTCTGTTGCCCAGGCTGGAGTGCAGTGGCCGGATCGTGGCTCACTGCAAGCTCCGCCTCCCGGGTTTACACCATTCTTCTGCCTCAGCCTCACGAGTAGCTGGGACTACAGGCACCTGTCACCACACCTGGCTAGTTTTTTGTATTTTTTTTTTTTTTTTTTTTTAGTAGAGACAGGGTTTCACCTTGTTAGCCAGGATGGTCTCAATCTCCTGACCCCGTGATCCACCCGTCTCGGCCTCCCAAAGTGCTGAGATTACAGGCTTGAGCCACCGCGCCCGGCCGAAAACTCACATTTCTAAACAATAAGCCTAACGTTCCCATGTCCCCCCAATTTCTGTCAAGCTTTTCTAAAACATGTTAGCCTCAAGTGGACAGATTTGAGATTCAGTAACTTTTTAATAGCTTTACAGGTAACATAGGCATCGGGACAAATACAGTCGGCATCAGGACAAATATTAAATGTATCTTTGATGACAAAAACACTTTGATGCAAAACCAATTAGAAGCCTAAGATGTTGTCTAAATACCAAAGGGGTCCTGGGACATACTTTCAACTAAGTGACTGTTCTTGAGTTGTGGTATTCTGGAAGAAAGTTGTCAGATTTCACTGGCCAGGCACGGTAGCTCACGCCTGTGATCCCAGCACTTTGGGAGGCCGAAGCGCATGGATCGACTGAGGTCAGGAGTTTGAGACCAGCCTGGCCAACATGGTGAAACCCCATCTCTACTAAAAATACCAAAAATTAGCCGGGCGTGGTGGCAGGCACCTGTAACCCCAATTACTTGGGAGGCTGAGGCAGAAGAATCTCTTGAACCCGGGTGGCGGAGGTTGTGGTGAGCTGAGATCATACCATTGCACTCCAGCCTGGTCAACAAGAGTGAAACTCCGTCTCAAAAAAGAAAAATAGAAAATTGTCAAGAGTTCTTGCATTTGGAAAAACAAAACTACAAGAATCCATATGTAGCAACACTTGAAAAACTCACGAAAGGGACCTTAGATAGAGATGCTTTCTTCAGTGCTACCAGAATTGTTGACCTGTCTGATTCCCTTCAGCACATTCTGTTTCTAGTATTCTAGTTTGCGTGTGTGCGCACGTGCACGTGCGCACGTGTTCATGCACGCATGTGTTTATGTTATTTGAAAATAACTATAAGCTTTGGTCAATCTGGGTCTTAAAAAATACAGCAGAGCCTGTTCAATGAGGGAGTCCAGAATGGACATTCCCATGGTTCTATGAATGACAGTGGCTCTCAGCAGCCACGACCACTACACCTGATCCCTGAGCACAAAGAATGAAGTTTCGTGGGCATGGAACTGAGAGCCTCAAGCAAGAACCTGACTTGTTTTGTTGTTTTTAGAGACAGGGATGCACTGTGTTGCCCAGGCTGGAGTACAGTGGCGTGACCACAGCTAACCACAGCCTTGAACTCCTGGGTTCAAGCGATCCTTCTCCCTTATCCTCATGAGTAGCTGGGATTACAGGCATGAGCTGTCATGCCTGGCTAATTTTTTTAATTTTTATTTTTGTAGAGACCAGCTCTCACAATGTCGCCCAGGCTGCTCTTGAATTCCTGGTCTCAAGTGATCCTCCCACTTCAGCCTCCCAAAGTGCTGGGATTACAGGTGTGAGCCACTGTACCCTGACTTTTGTTTTTAAGCTTCGCCTTTCTTTGCTGTCAGTGTGTTTTTTAAAATATGCCTTTCTGCCTCACACACACTAGTACAGCTACAATTTAAAACCAAAACAGCAAAAAGGAAAATAACGAGTGTTGGCAATAAGAATGTAGAGAAAGTGTAGGCCGGGCGCGGTGGCTCAAGCCTGTAATCCCAGCACTTTGGGAGGCCGAGACGGGTGGATCACGAGGTCAGGAGATCAAGACCATCCTGGCGAACACGGTGAAACCCCGTCTCTACTAAAAAATACAAAAAACTAGCCGGGCGAGATGGCGGGCGCCTGTAGTCCCAGCTACTCGGGAGGCTGAGGCAGGAGAATGGCGTGAACCCGGGAGGTGGAGCTTGCAGTGAGCTGAGATCCGGCCACTGCACTCCAGCCTGGGCGGCAGAGCGAGACTCCGTCTCAAAAAAAAAAAAAAAAAAAAAAAGAATGTAGAGAAAGTGGAACCTCACTCATTGCTGGTGGAAATGTAAAATGGGGCAACCACGATGGAAAACAGTTTAGCAATTTCTCAAGAAGTGAAACTACAGCATTATGGGATGACCTAGCAATTTCATTCCTTAAGTATATACCTGTGTGATCTGAAAACACACATTCATACAAAAACTTGTATATCAACGTTCATAGCAGAATTGTTCATAATAGCCAAAAGTAGAAACAACCCAAATGTCTATCAATTGATGAACGGAAAAACAAAATGTGGTATATTTACATCATACATATATGGCATATTTTAGCCATAAAAAGAAATGCAGTACCGATACAAACGACAGCATGAGAAACACATTGAAAACATTATGCTAAGGGAAGGAACCAGACACAAAAGGGCACATATTATATGATCCCATTTATATGAAATATCCAGAACAGGCAAAAAAAATTTTTTTTGAAACGGAGTCTCACTCTGTCACCCAGGCTGGAGTGCAGTGGTGTGATCTCAGCTCACTGCAACCTCCGCCTCCCAGGTTCAAGCCATTCTCCTGTCTCAGCCTCCGGAGTAGCTAGGATTACAGGCGCGCACTACCACATCTAGCTAATTTTTATATTTTTAGTAGAGACGGGGTTTCACCATGTTGACCAGTCTGGTCTTGAACTCCTGACCTCAGGTGATCTGCCTGCCTTGGCCTCCCAAAGTGCTGAGATTACAGGCGTGAGCCACTGTTCCCCGCCCATAACAGGCAAACCTTTAGAGAGAATGTAGATTCACGGCTGCCAGATGCTGGGAAGGAAAGAGGAATAGGGACTGCTAGTGAGTTTAGAGGTCGTTTTGGGGGTGATAGGAATGTTCTGAAGTTCTGTAGTGGTGATGGTTGTCCAACTCTATGAACATACTAAAAACCACTGAGTTGTACAACTTGAAAGGACGAATTTTATGGTATGTGATTTATACCTATTTTTTAAGTGCATTCTTCTCTTTTTTTATAGCCCATTATTTCATCAACAGGAGCAGAAATGTGCCAAATGAAGGCAGATTTTTACACAACCTTAGAAATAGCCCAGTTTTCCCTTGTCTTTGTTTGTTTCCTTTTTCTTTTTCTTTTTTTTTTTTTTTTTTTTTTGAGACAGGGTCTCACCCTGTCACCCAGGCTGGAGGACAATGGCGCGATCTTGGCTCACTGCAACCTCCGCCTCCTGGGTTCGAGTGATTCTCCTGCCTCAGCCTCCCAAGTAGCTAAGATTACAGGTGCCTGCCACCATGCCTGGCTAATTTTTGTATTTTTAGTAGAAATGGGGTTTCATCATGTTGGCCAACCAGGCTGGTCTCAAACTCCTGACCTCAAGCGATCTGCCTGCCTCGGCCTCCCAAAGTGCTGGGATTATAGGCGTGAGCCACCACGCCCGGTCTTGTCTTGGTTACTTGTTCAATCTTTGTCTTTACTCTTCCTATTTTCTGGTGACATACCAAGACGACCTCTCATCAGGGCCATGCCTCCTTTTCCACACACCCTTCCTCTTTTAACACCTGCTGTCTCGCGCACATCCATATCTGTTTAAACAGTCCCCGTCTCTGACACGGGTTCTCCTCTTGAAGAATAAAGTGGAAGAACTCTAAAGCATGCAGCCCTTTGTCAGATGTGGTATTCTTAGACAACCTCAGGGAATAAACCACTTAACACAGGGAGCTGGAGTCATTCTCTTTGGAAATAGCTTTTAGTTAGTTACGTCTGCCAAGATCTTCTATGATGTGACCTCAAATAACTGCTCAATGGCACCTCACTCGCTCATATTATTCCCACCTAAAGAGCCCTTCAAGCTAAGAACTTCATTGAGCTGAAACCTCACTAAACGTGATTTGCTTCAAAATCTACCAGACATAATTTTAAAAAGAGTGTGTGCCATTAGGGTGATGAAAATGTTCTAAAACTGGATTCAGGTGATGGTTGCACAACTCGGCCAATTTACTGAAAATCATTCGATTGTACATTTGAAATGAGTGGATTTTACGGTACATAAATTACACTTCTGCTGTGCGCGGTGGCTCACGCCTGTAATCCCAGCACTTTGGGAGGCCAAGACAGGTGGATTGCCTGAGCCCAGGAGTTGGAAATCAGCCTGGACAACACGGTGAGACCCCGTCTCTACTAAAAATTTAAAAATTAGCTGGGCTTGGTGGCGCATGCCTGCAGTCCCAGCTACTTGAAGGCTGAGGTGGAAGGATGGTTTGAGCCCAGGAGTTCGAAGTTGTGGTGAGCTATGATTGCATCACTGCACTCTAGCCTGGGCAACAGTGTGAGACCCTGTCTAAAAATATATACACACTTCAAAAATGTGTTAAAACACAAAAACAAAGGGGAGCAGTGGGTGTAGGCAGAGAGAGGGCAAGATGGGCCTCGTGTGCACATTGTCCCCTCAGTGGAGGAGATGCTGCTGGGTGTGGCCTTGCTCTCCCTGTAACGACACCCCAGATGCTGGCACTGTTGGCTGAGGACAGCTCTTAGCTGAATCCCTCACCTTTAGCATATGATACCTAAAGATCCCTCTCTAGGGGTGGCTCACATCCAGACAATGAGAGGATGTAAACGTCCATCTTCTCTCCTTGTCCCAAAGCAGGAGAAATCCCTGCAGGGCCGTCTCAGTTCCGAAATTCTGGGATGGCTGAGGCCTTGCTGAGCCTGCTCTGTGGCCCAATTCCTTCCCCAGCCCTCTCCTGCTTCCCGCCCTTCCCAGCAGATGGGGACTCTCCACAGAAAACCACCTGCTCCCAAACCTCTGCTTCAGAGGCTGTTTCCAGGGAAACCGACTTAAGACAGAGGCTCATGACATGTTCTCTTTACATTTGTAAATGCTGAACGTTTTTCATAAGAAATAAGAAAACCAAAAAGGTCCCTGAACAGAAGCACCACAAACTCTAGGGAAAACATATCTGATGTTTCACAGCCTGTAGCCCACACAAAATTTGTTGTCCACGGTAGAAAGAAACAGAGCAAGGCAAGCCAAGAGGGTGGCCCTCACTGCCCCTGAATCTCAGGGTCAGGAGCCTGGTTCAGCGTGATCAGTGCCTTCCTGGCTGCCCTGTAAGGACTGTGAGATGTATTTACCCATCTGTGCAGAGGGATTTGTTGAACCTAGGTCTAACCTGGTGGTTCGTAACTGTTCCAAGAGCACGTGGTCTCTGCTAAGCATGAAGAAAGGAATATGGGAAAATCTGAGAGCACCCAGGCTCTCAGAGAGGTAATGAGAAGCCAGGAAAGTCTGTACCCACATTTGAATTTAGAATCCATGTGTTTCCTTCATTTAATACACTTGCACCCTCTGCTAGGAAGCCTGGAGGCAAGAGGATAATAAGATTTTGGTGATTAAATGATTGAAAGTCACAGATATAGGAAAATTTGAGTGCATTCAACATTTTCAGTCTCTTCCATCAAAAGGATGATGTGGAAAATCCCCTTCCTTTAGGCAGTCCAGGAACCACCAATGATCTGAAATTGCCTTGCTTAAGAAAATTTCAAATGTCATTTGAAATTTCAGGTTAGCTCATGATTATTAACTCCCACTGGCACATGAGGTGAACATTGGTAGTACACTAAAAAGTTCTCAACCAAAGGGATGTGAGTGACCACTTCCGTTACACTAGGTTCAACTCAGTACCCAGTACTAGGGAATGTGTTGTCCTATGCGAAAAACAAAAACAAAAACAAAAACCAAACCAACAAACAAAAAACAGAGATCTCTCCAAAAGAGGCACTGCCTCCCAAAATCTTGAACTGCCTTGGCTCAGCTATTTGTGTCTTGTTCAAACTCTCAGCTTCTCTAGCCTCATTGGTCCATCCTACTGCCTTTCTGGTTCCATCTCCTAGTTTCTTTCCTTTTCTTTCTTTCTTCTTTCTTTTTCTTTTCTTTCTTTTCTTTTCTTTTCTTTTTTTCTTTCTTTCTTTTTTTTGAGATGGATTATCCCTCTGTTGCCCAGGCTGGAGTGCAGTGGCACGATCTCAGTTCATTGGAATCTCCACCTCCCGGGTTCAAACACTTCTCCTGTCTCAGCCTCCCGAGCAGCTGGGACTACAGGCACACGCAACCACGCCTGGCTAATTTTTGTACTTTTAGTAGAGATGGAGTTTCACCATGCTGCCCAGACTGGTCTCAAACTCCTGCCCTCAGGTGATTCACCTGCCTCCACCTCCCAAAGTGCTGAGATTACAGGCATGAGCCACTGTGCCCGGCCCATCTCCCAGTTTCCGGTCTTGTCTCTCTCCCTTGATGTGGTACCTCCACGAAACAGTCATTTATTTACAAAATAAGCTCTGTGCATTTCCTTCATGGGGTGGCCTCTGGGTGCCTTTCCACGCAGCCACACCAGGGGATGTGGGGGAGGGCTGCACAGAGGGCAGAGGTGAGGCCCCAGGGAGGAGCTGAGCACAGATAGAAAGATTCACAAAAGGAAGGCAGAGAAGTAATATCCCAGGCTGGGCACGGTGGCTCAAGCCTGTAATACCAGCACTTTGGGAGGCCGAGATGGGTGGATCACGAGGTCAGAAGATCGAGACCATCCTGGCTAACACGGTGAAACCCCGTCTCTACTAAAAAATACAAAAAACTAGCTGAGCGAGGTGGTGGGCGCCTGTAGTCCTAGCTACTCGGGAGGCTGAGGCAGGAGAATGGCGTAAACCCAGGAGGCGGAGCTTGCAGTAAGCTGAGATCGCGCCACTGCACCCCAGCCTGGGCGACAGAGCGAGACTCCGTCTCAAAAAAAAAAAAAAAAAAAGAAATAATATCCCAGATGATGGGATGAAACAGCACGCAGGAACTACTCGGTTCCTACCTCAGACACTTTTTACAAGTTAGGAAATATATTTGACATAAGTAGTACCATCGTCCGACTCATTACTGCTGTCAATCTTTGCCTTTTCAGAAATATTTGTGCAACTGTACAAATTCCACTTGCTTCTCACAGGAAAGCTATTGTTGGTCTCATTTTAAGGATAAGGCAACCAGGTTACAGGAAGGAAAAATGATTCGATGGGTGAGTAGCTGAGCTGTAGTGAACTGAGACCAAGAGAGCACCATACAATTAGGGGTCTTTTAAAATTTCTGATTACAAATAGCACATGCTCAGTACAGAGAATATGGAATGTATACAAAGTACACGAAACTAAAATGTCATCCCCAACTCTACCACCAAAGGGCACCCAGAATTAATATTTTACCTTTATCCTCTCAATCTTTTTTTCTTTTCTTTTCTTTTTTCTAAGTTATATTGAGATCAAAATATATATCTCAGCCGGGTGTGGTAGCTCACTCATGTAATCCCAGCATTTTGGGAGGCCGAGGTGGGTGGATCATGAGGTCAGGAGTTCGAGACCAGCCTGGCCAACATGGTGAAACACCGTCTCTACAGAAAATACAAAATAAAAAATAAAAAATTAGCTGGGTGTGGTGGCATGCACCTGTAATCCCAGCTACTCTGGAGGCTGAGGCAGGAAAACTGCTTAACCCCGAGAGGCGGAGGTTACAGTGAGCCAAGATGGCGCCACGGTGCTCCAGGGCCTGAGCAACAGAGCAAGACTCCGTCTCGGCGGCAGGGGGCAGTATCTATCTATCTCATTTTATATTAACCTTTTTTCTTTTTCTGAGACAGCGTTTCTCTCTGTCGCCCAGGCTGGAGTGCAGGGACGCAATCATGGCTCACTGCAATCGCCGCCTTCTGGGCTTATGCGATCCTCCTGCCTCAACCTCCTGAGTAGCTGAGACCACAATTATGCACCGCCACGCCTGGCTAATATTTGTATTTTTTGCAGAAACAAGGTTTCGCCATATTGTCCAACCTGGTCTCAAACTTCTCGGTTCAAGCGATCCACCACCTTCCAAAGTGCTGGGATTACAGGTGTGAACCACTGCACCCAGCCAAACTTTTCAAGTAATGTTATATTACAAAGGTTTCCCAACATTCATAGATACCTCTTAAGGTAATTTTTAAGTTTGCATAATCTTACATGTGGTTAGAATAATTTATTTTTATTTATTTATTTACAGACGGAGTCTCGCTCTGTTGCCCAGGCTGGAGTGCAGGGGTGAGATCTCGGCTCACTGCAGCCTCTGCTTCCTGGCTTCAACCGATTCTCCTGCCTCAGCCTCCCAAGTAGCTGGGACTACAGGTGTGAGCCAACACGCCTGGCTAATTTTTTGCATTTTTAGTAGAGATGGGGTTTCACTGTGTTGGCCAGGATGGTCTCGATCTCCTGACCTCGTGATACACCCGCCTCAGCCTCCCAAAGTGCTGGGATTATGGGTGTGAGTCACCGCGCCCGGCCAGTATACTTTATTTTTAATGATATATTCCCTGTGGATATTTGTTATTATAAATAAAAATGAACAGATCAAGTTGGCATAAATATCTTTGTTTACATTTTGAATGATGCCATTCCTAGAAAAAGAATTCTAGCACTGGACAAATGACTGATAGGAAAGGGCTTGTGTGTCCTTCACTCCCACCAACAGTCCAACAGAGAATCCATTCGCTTTATTTTAGTCTTTATTTCTGATTAATCTATGAGACCCTTTGCATCTCTTATTCACTAGTTACACAAGGTTAAAATGTCCTCTTACTGACAGAAATTCTTATGAGCTCTTACTATGGTATAAGGATATTAATCCTGGGGTCTATCATAATTTCTGACATATTTTTCATAGTTCAATATTTATCTTTTAATTATATTTTCCACGCATTGTCACCTACAGAGGCTTTTTATTTTATTGGGTATTGAGATTTGTCCACACATTCCTTCACTATTTATTTTCTTGAGGAAGGTGTCTTTATTTCAAAGACCTTACAAATATTTCTTCCCAAAGACTTTGTGATTTAATTTTTGATTTTACACTAACTAGTATATTATTTTATTTTAAAATTTTATTACCTTATTATACATTTTGTGAATTTATGACTAGTTATTCTTTAATCCATCTAGAATTTATTTTGATATATGGTATAGTAGTCTCATGTTATACAGCTGGAATATGAGTTCAATAAACTCGTGTTTATTTTAGGTGCTACAGCAGGCATTCTTAAGAGTATTTTATATTTACTTGTGTTTATCTTGTAGCTTATGTCCCCTTTGCCCCAAAGTGAGTAGAGACTGTAGAATCTAGGATTGAGTCATATCACAATTATTGATCATTTTCAACAGTGATACAAATGAACATTTCCAATACACAATGCCAAGAACAGAAGTGTTAAAGGGATGGGACAGCAGAGCAGTGGGTAAGGTGGAAAGGTCACAGGCAGAAGAAAGAGGCCAGGCCAAGGAAGGTTTCAGCCGGGACCTGGGGAAAGTGCGGTGGGGCTTTGCAAGCTGAGAGGACAGTAGACTCCAAAGCTCAGAGGAAAGAGCGCAGGGGTCTCGGGAATACCAGATAGCCTGTGTCACCGGGCAGTGCAGCCTGAGGTGGTCAGGAAGGGGCCTGACTCAGAACTTCATTCTAATGATGACAGAGACACAGCACTTTGGGCAGAAATATCCCATGTTCAATTTCTGTCTAGGATGATCCTTCTGATGTGAAGCATAGGTTAGGGGAAATAATGGGGGCATGGAAATTGTCAAGAGGCTGCTGCCCCCGGCCAGCAGAAAGAGAGTCAAGGCCAGTCCAGGACAGGAACAACAGGGAGGGAAAGAAAGTGAAGACCCTGAGGAGAGAGAGGTCAGAGGCAGTAGCTGATGGATGGGGGCAAGGGTAGGAGGAAGGCCCAGAGGCAGTGTTAGAGACGCCGATGTGTGTCTGTCCAGCCCCCGGCCCCTGGAACTCAGGCTATGCACCCTCATGCCTTCCCCTGCAGCTGCTCGCACTGAGATTGGTCAAGGGATGCTCGCTGTGGGGTCCCTAAGCTAGAATGAATCAACCTTGAAGCAACTCGTGGCCGCGGTCCAGCTCCTCCAAGGGAGCAGAGAAGGAACTAACAGGCAGGGAGGAGAAGACCAGAGATCCAGAGAGTGATGGGGAGAGAGAAACACAGGGGCTGTTTGTCCCTGACGCAGATGCTCAGTTCTGCCAGTTCCTGATGGGTTTTCTCTCACTGGCAACCAAAGGAGTCTTGACTAAATTAAATACCATGCTGGCTCTGGCGAGAGCGGCCAGGGAAATGATGGTGCTATTCATCAAGAGAAGCAATACAGGAGCAAGAAAATGTTTTGGAGGAAGAAAAAAAGTTTGGAGGCACATTGTGTCAACATATCCCAGTAAATGCATACAGCAGGCACTTCTATCTAAGCGTATGAACTTGATTTTTTATTCATTTTTCATGTACTCTCTGTTGGGTTTTGTAAATATTTTCCAAAACTGTAAAACACAAATCGTATTTAATAAGTGCCAGAAAACTTTTAATGATATTATAATCTGTTTTGCACTTCTAGAAATAAATTGCTTTTAAAAAAATCAATAAATTCTCAACATTACTGCTACTAGAACTCGCCGAATAGAATTACCCAGCTGAACACAATTACGATGCTTCTCTAGTCAACAGCCAGAGACCCGCGCCTCTGGGGCAAGGCCACTTGGCGGTACATGTTGCTCTTATACCACTCCTTAGGGATGCCGAGGGGAAGGTGGTGTCAGGAGACAGGACACATGGGCAGGGCCGTGCCATAAGAGAGAAGAGGAGAAGTTGAGGGGAGGTGAGAGAGGAGGAAAGTGAGCGTGGTCTTCTTCACTGGGGAAGAAACTCATAGACTGCTTGGAGCAAGCATCAGAGGCTCTCTGGAAGTCCTGGCGTTTGGCGCCATGATGGCAATTTCTGAATGAAGAAAGGCCACATTTCAAAACTTGCTGCAGATCTGGCTGTCCCCTGCATGAGCTCCCTCTGCCAGCAGGGCCTTGCAGCCAGTGCTAAGTCTCAACCGGAGGAAGCCACAGTATCCACTGGCTCAGCACTATGTTCAAATTCCTCCATGTGCCTATAGTGGAATTTCAATCAAAATCAGCTTATCCTTCTCTTTCCTTTGTAATCCGAGTGTGGTGCCAGCCATCTCTCAACCCCACAGCAATGGAGTATCTGGAGGGCGAGGAGGGGTTACAGCTTCTTAATTTCTTATTTCTTAAAAAAAAAAAAAAAGATGCTGACTGTGCCACCCCATAACTCTTTGGGGATTAGAACCTGCCAGGCTGCCAGCTCCACATCTCAGCCTGCTGTTCCTGACGTCAAGGTCACGGCAGGACATTCAGCATCGGGTCTGGTACAGAGAGAGAGTTGGTACCGCTAGAGGTGAGAGTGACCAGCTCCTTTTGGAGAGCCAGGCTTCTGCCATCACTGCCCCTTGGACACGGCATCGCAGGGCAGGGGTGAAGAGACCGAAGGTTTGCTCCTTCGCTTCTTGCTGCGCGAATTGAAAAAAAGATACTTTCCTTTCTTAAACTCACACCTGTAAAATGGGCATAATTATTGCACTTATCTCTCAGGATCATCAGGGGACTGAATAAGACCTATGAAAAGCGGACACAGGGAAAGGACTTGACAAAGGCTAGCCATTATTGTTACTATTCATATCCTGTTATTCTAAGGCACTTCAGGCAAGGTAAACGCTTGGAATCACACCTCCATTGCACAGATGGAAACAAGTAAATGTTTACCATTTTAACAAATGCTTACTGAATGTTTATTCTGTGGCAGCGACTCTTCGAGGTGTGAGGAGAGACCTGTCCAAATGCCCAAATCCACCAATAATGAGCTACTTTTTCCGCCCAACTCTGTTCCAAAGAGCAGGCCTGAAAGGCGGCTTGAAAGGATGCAGACAACACAGAAAGAGAAAGCAAATTCGATACAAGTAAGAACAAATTGGGCTAAGGAGAGGATTAAATCTAAGATGAGAAGTAGGGAGAGGCTGGTGCCCAAAGCCAGGCCATGAAGTTCTCTGGACTTGGTGGAAGCAGGTCACAAACACAGTTCTGAGATTTTTCTAGTATCCGAGTCAAAGAGGGATACAGCCAAGTCAAAGAGGTTTGTGTCTAATCTTATTTTATTTTTTTGAGATGGAGTCTCGCTCTGTCGCCCAGGCTGGAGTGCAGTGGCGTGATCTCGGCTCACTGCAACCTCCAGCTCCCAGGTTCAAGTGATTCTCCTGCCTCAGCCTTCCGAGTAGCTGGGATTACAGGCATGCACCAGGCTACTGTTTTTGTATTTTTAGTAGAGATAGAGTTTCACCATGTTGGCCAGGGTGGTCTTGAACTCCTGACCTCAAGTGATCCACCCGCCTCAGCCTCCCCACGTGCTGGGATTACAGGTAGGAGCCCCTGCACCCGGCCTGTGTCTATAATTTAACACAAACCACTGCTCAGGGGAAGCGCAAGAGATCTAGGATTTAGCCCACCAGAGGGGGCTTCATCCACAGTCTTGGAGATGCTTACGATGTGATCATCTCGCCTTGAAATCTCTGGTCTTTCAAGAACTGCTAAATAATTTAGAAAATGAGTATACATACAATGACTGTATATATAATAGATAAGTATGGTTTTGAAATTTACAATAAAATGAACATTTTCAATTCTTTGGCCAAAAAAAGCGAATTCAATTCAGGAACCATTGAAGCATTTGAGCCAAATAGCTCAAAGAAATGCTAACACGCACACTCATTCAAAACAAATTGGATTCGGGTGTATGGCATAACATAAATGAAATTTACTGAATGAAGAGTCACTGGCTGGCATTTTAATTCTGATGTTTCTAGAACGTTACCTGGAGTTATAATTCTTCTGTGGCTGTACACGCTGTGGAATGGTTAATCCTGAGTAACACTGAGGATTGATGAAATGAGCCCATGATCTGATTATTGCCAAGTCTGATGGAAATCCAATTAATTAAAGAAGTTGCTCTATGCCAAGAAGTGTTGAAAATTTCCTGCTGTGCTTTCAGTGTCACCCACCTGGTCAGCAAAGCCAGAAACCTAGGAGATTGTCTATGACTCCCCACCCAACATTAACTCGCGTTTTTCATTCTGCAATTTCTCTCTTAAAATATTACCATTCTCTCCTTCTATCTCCATCTTCACTGCTACTAAGGAAGATGTCTTCTTGGTCTCTCTCAGCTGTTAGAATATCTGTCTAGCTTCACCCTGAATGACTCATCCTCCTCCAATTTACCTTCATACTACTATGGCACAAAGGCTCAGAAAAGGTGGCAAATAAACCTTATTTAGAAAACAAATTGTGCCATATAAGAATAGAAAGGTAAACTGCCACTTTGCTCCAGACTGGAGGCACAGGGTCTCACACAAAGATTTGGACCAGGGAGTGACATCGTGTATATTGTAATCGCTATATGCCGGGAAGCATGCTTAACATTTTTTTGTACATTATCTCATTTAAACCTCAGAACTGCTCCATCTTTGAGGCATGAACTATTGTCTCCATTCAACAGACGAGGAAATTGAGAAGGAGGGGGCTTAGTGGCTTGTCAGATGTAAGTGTTGGAGTGAAGATCCCAAATGAGGGCCCTCCATCGCCTGCACTGGAATCATAGGCTCTAGATGAACCTATCGGATGCTAGTCCCACTGCCCCTCACTGTTGCTGTGAACCAGATTGATAGGGTTTGGCTATGTCCCCACCCAAATCTCAACTCGAATTGTATTTCCCAGAATTCCCATGTGTTGTGGGAGGGATCCGGGTGGGGGGGCAGGTAATTGAATAATGGGTGCCCGTCTTCCCTGTGCTATTCTTGTGATGGTGAATGAGTCTCACAAGATCTGATGGGTTTACCAGGGGTTTCCACTTTTGCGGTTGTGTTTCAAGCTGTGGTGTTTTTCCAGGAACCTCCATGATATGAAAGATTGTGCCCACAAGACACTCTCGTCTGTTGCAACTTATGTCTCCGAATGTCTTATCATCCCAACAATGGTGCTTGTTCCATAAAACATAGTGGGCCAGTGCATATTATTAACAATCACAGTACAAACGCTGTCAAAACACAAATTCCCTAGGCAGTCACATGCTATCAATAAAAATGCTCCTTGAAGCAAGCTAGTAAGAAATATTGTTATATAAGCACAGACCAGTGATGCCTGCTTTGCCCTGAATGATTACTTAACCTCAGATCCACAAATCCATTCTGCTTTGATGTTTTTGAGTCATAACCTTCTTAACATTTCTGGACTTGAAAGAGATTGTTTTAAAAAGTCTTCAGAAGCCTTTAAGTTGTAGCCTAGCATCATCAAAACGAGGCTTAGTTTTACTTCCCTTGCTCAGGTGATGAGTTTTTACAAAACAGTAAAGCCCCAGCTCCTGGCTATTTGGCCTCCATGAGCCACAAGCCTCCATCAGCACAAGTGCCATGCATGCTTCAGAGCCCCTGGGCTGAGCAGGCTGAGGACGATGAGGAAGGGGAGTCTGGGTGTAACCATGGGTATGGCTTGCCGTAGACCCGGATTGAACACAGCCACTCCTCACCATGGCCCTGGGCAGCTGGAGCACAGGGGGCTGAGGGAGCTGGGTTCAAATGAATTATCACCTGGATGCACAAACACGTGCAAAGCACTTGCTTTGTTTTTGCTCTGTCGCCCAGGCTGGAGTGCAGTGGCTCTATCTCGGCTCACTGCAAGCTCCACCTCCCGGGTTCATGCCATTCTCCTGCTTCAGAGCAGCTAGGACTACAGGAGTGCGGCACCACGCCTGGCTAATTTTTTGTATTTTTAGTAGAGATGGGGTTTCACCGCATTAGCCAGGATGGTCTCGATCTCCTGACTTTTGTGATCCACCTGCCTCGGCCTCCCAAAGTGCTGGGATTACAGGCGTGAGCCACTGTGCCCGGCCACAAAGCATTTTTTAAATGAGCTATTCTGGTTTAAATGAAAGTGAGAACTCAAAACTCTGACCCATGTTTAAAAATCACAGTCATAGTAGGTAATGTTGTGGGCTGAAGAATCTGGAAAACATTCGAGCAAATCCGAGCTCTGTCACTGAGGCAAGTCACCGTGTCTCCAAGTCTCAGTTTCTTCAACCATCACGGAACTAGTGTGAGCATTTAATGAATTATATAAGCGTTGAGCACAGCCTTGCACTGTATACAGCAAGTATAAAAATAATTACTAGTAACAATGATAGCATGTCCTGGTCATGGCTTCTGTAGAATTATTTTCTGAGACACGTCTCTTCTAATTCTACTGCTGAACTAGGTCTGATTAAAGCTGACAATATGTAACTCAGCTTTCCGCTTAACTACAGTATTCCCTTCGTAACATTACCACGTCATCAATTCCATTTTATAGGTTACGTAAAACTTTCTTTTTTGAGACAGAGTCTTGCTCTGTCACCCAGGCTGGAGTGCGGTGGCACGATCTTGGCTCACAGCGACCTCCACCTCCCAGATTCAAGCGATTCTCCTGCCTCAGCCTCCCAAGTAGCTAGGATTATAGGGGTGTGCCACCACTCCTGGCTAATTTTTATATTTTCAGTAGAGATGGGGTTTCACCATGTTGGCCATGCTGGTCTCGAACTCCTGACCTCAGGTGATCCACTCACCTCAGCCTCCCAAAGTGCTGGGATGACAGGAATGAGCCACCGCGCCTGGCCAGCTAAGTGAAAATCTTGATTAACTATTTATTGGCTAGAAAAAAAAAAAAGGCATATGACACATGGCTAAGGCTGAAATACTAAAAGGCCTGCCTATGAGAATTTCTTCTCAATGTGTTTAGGATGTGTGGGGAGAGTAGAAAAGTTAGTATTCATTATATTTTAAAAACTTCAAGTGCTGCCTGTAAATCCGTTAAGAAAACTATGAGATTTGGCCGGGCGCGGTGGCTCAAGCCTGTAATCCCAGCACTTTGGGAGGCCGAGACGGGCGGATCACGAGGTCGGGAGATCGAGACCATCCTGGCTAACACGGTGAAACCCCGTCTCCACTAAAAAAATACAAAAAACTAGCCGGGCGAGGTGGCGGGCGCCTGTAGTCCCAGCTACTCAGGAGGCTGAGGCAGGAGAATGGCGTGAACCCGGGAGGCGGAGCTTGCAGTGAGCTGAGATCCGGCCACTGCACTCCAGCCTGGGCGACAGAGTGAGACTCCGTCTCAAAAAAAAAAAAAAAAAAAAAAAAAAAAGAAAACTATGAGATTTAAAGAAAAACAAATGAAAAACATTCTTTCTGGGGGAATATCAATTTTAAATATGTGCAACATTTGATACCAAAATTTTATTGTTATGGCCAATGGCTGTGGAACAAAATGGGATTGTGGGAATCCTGCATAGCTAACATTATTTTTATTTTTTATTTTTTATTTTTAACATTTATTTATTTATTCATTTTATTTTTTGAGACGGAGTCTCGCTCTGTCACCCAGGCTGGAGTGCAGCGGCACGATCTTGGTTCACTGCAAGCTCCACCTCCCAGGTTCACACCATTCTCCTGCCTCAGCCTCCTAAGTAGCTGATACTACAGGCGCCCGCCACCACACCCGGCTAATTTTTTTGTATTTTTAGTAGAGACGGGGTTTCACCGTACTTATGACTTTTTAAGAAAGCTGTTAAAGTTTGTTAGATTACTAGCTGTTCTGGCTAACTCATCTTTTAAAAAATGATGTTTGGATTCATATATTTGAGTTGATATTGCACTTTCTCTTAAAAATTACCTCTTTGATGTCCTTTATTGTTGAGGAAGAAAACCCCCTACTTTTGAGTTTAATGGAAAGAAGCTACAAATACTTTCACAAGTAAGAATATATTAGGCTGGTGCAAAAGCAATTGCAGTTTTTGCCATTACTTTTAATTTTTGCCATTAAAAGTAATGGCAAAACCACGATTACTTTTGCACCAGCCTAATATGAATGCATTCCATGGATGCCGAGTTCCATGGCAGACAACGTGCCCCTGCTGTTATTTTCTTACTGGCTCCTGTGGCAATGTGGCCGGGCACCAGGCAGGGATCTGCAAGCTGAGCCTACAGAGGACTGTGGATCTGAGGGTTCCCCAGCTGTCCCCAGTCCACATGGCTAAGCAGAAACACAGTGGGGACCATTGCTTCTGCTGCAAAATACTAGACGGATGTGCCTGGTTACCATTTGTTACCATTTGTGGAGTTTAGATTGTTGAAAGAGATGTAGTTGAAAGAAACATGCCTTTTTTCTTTTCACAATTACATCAAACATCTCAGGTGGCAGACACTGGGACACAGATGGATCACATTTTTGTTTGTTTTTTTAAGAGATGGGGTCTGGCTCTGTCACCCAGGCTGGAGTGCAGCAGTATGACCACAGCTCACTGCAGCCTCCAACTCAAGACGATCACATTCTGTCGGCTGCCTAGACCCAAGTGAAGGCCCATAGAAGTCAGGCTGCCCTGAGCTGGGTTTTATTTCATTCACACAGAAGAAGCATCTCCTTCCTATGAAGCCCAGACAGCGGCTGCCTGGTGTCCAGCTCTTCAAAGGATGAATATTTTCCCAAACAGTGATTTAAATGTGAGGACTTCTCGGTGTCTAGGACAACAGGGATATATTCATTTGCTTTCTTTAAAGTGGATTTACAAGGTTTTGCTTCTGTCCAGCAATCACATTCCATTCTTCTACCAGAGGACACAGAGTGATGGGTGTAGTAAATCCAAAGCAGATGAGACCTGTGCACAAGCAAAACTCCTCTAAGTGAGGTGACTCCTATCCTTAGCGACTCCAGAACCCGCTCAAGGACTTGGAAAGCCACAGAACACAAACCCTTCTCCATGCACAGGGATGCCATTCTCCTCACTCTGTTAAAACAGAAGGCAGCCCAAGACAAACAGATAGAAATGCATTTAAAAACCTGCTAATGGAGGCCGGGTGCAGTGGCTCACGCCTGTAATCCCAGCACTTTGGGAGGACGTGGTGGGTGGATCACTCGAGGTCAAAGTTTGAGATCAACCTGGCCGACATGGTGAAACCTCATCTCTACTACAAATACAAAACTTAGCTGGGCATGGTGGCCCGCGCCTCTAATCCCAGCTACTTGGGAGGCTGAGGCATGAGAATTGCTTGAACTTGGGAGGCGGAGGTAGCAGTGAGCTGAGATCATGCCACTGCACTCCAGCCTGGGTGACAGAGCGTCAAAACAACAACAACAAAAAAAATAAAAATAAAAAAATAAAAAACATCTGCTAACAGAGTTTTAAACTACTGCAAGGATATAAACACAATTATTAATGATGTATTTTAATAGAAAAAAAATCCTTTCAATTTACATAGTAACTATTCTGCCTCTTGGAGGTCTTGCTTTCATTCATAAGTAGGCTGATTAGTGATAAGCTTACACAGTAGCAAAAGATGCAGGTTCATCTGTACCGTGTTGCAATTCCTGTACACCTTTATGTAATCAATACTACTGTGGTATTTTCACTAGTTTATTTCCTTAAGTAGATAACCTCCCTCTCCTTTTCTGAGATGAGATGCCCTGAAAATGATGCAGGGAAATGCAGGTTAATTAGTTTGGGTTCTGTCATTAACCAGCTGTGTGAGGTCAGGGAAGCTACCTAACCTTGTGAGCTGCTGACGCTTCATCTGTTACACGGAAGAGGTCGGACATCTTTTCCTTTTAAAGCAAAAATTCTACAATTCTCCCGTTCAGGCCGTTCAAATACCTAATAAATCTCAATTCTCCCAAACTGTAGTTTGTCTCCTTCTAAATAATGATAAATTCTAAATTAATTAAGTGTGACTCAATGAGATTGCTTTAAGACGTGTGGGCCTGCAATACGCAAACCCACCGCCCGACACCTGGGACTTTAGCCTTTTCATGTCCATTTCTTCTTTTCCCCATGCTGTGTTCATACAGTTCTTCCTCCCATGTGGAATTGGGAACACCCTCCTTTCTACCTTTTCCCATCTACACTCAAATTCCAGCCCACACCATTTTCCACCTGCCCCGAGAGCACCGATTATGCCTCCATTAGAGATATACTAATTATCACTTTCAATATTCTGTCACATACTTATTAAATCACATTTCCTGACTGTTTACTCTTTTCTACTTCTCACTCTTGTTCCAAGCAGTTCCCAACAGATCACATCCCTTTTAGTGATCAGGGCCATCCATGCCTTACATTTCTTTTGTTTCTGCCTTAATGCTAGAAACTCTGTTAGGACAGGGATTTTAATCTTATAGCTTCAAGTGTAAATGGTAAGGACCTTTGACCTGACCTGGTCCAAATCCTTTGGTAGGCCAGCGGGGAAGAAACCAACATTTGCCAGATGGTTATCGTGTGCCCAGGGCTTGGCTAAGAATTCCTCGTAACTTCTCTATGAAGTATCATTTTCTCCATTTACAGATGAGGATGCTGAAGGGCAAATTTCTATAACTTCTGGGGATAAATTTAAAACTTATACTCCTTTTCAAATTATTTGGAGTTATCTTTTTTTTTTTTTTTTTTTTTGTGAGACGGAGTCTCGCTCTGTCGCCCAGGCTGGAGTGCAATGGCACGATCTCGGCTCACTGCAAGCTCCGCCTCCTGGGTTCACGCCATTCTCCTGTCTCAGCCTCCCAAGTAGCTGGGACTACAGGCGCCCGCCACCACACCCGGCTAATTGTTTTGTATTTTTAGTAGAGATGGGGTTTCACTGTGTTGCCAGGATGGTCTCGAACTCCTGACCTCGTGATTCACCCGCCTCGGCCTCCCAAAGTGCTGGGATTACAGGTGTGAGCCACCACACCTGGCCTGGTGTTATCTTAAAAAGTCTACCATGGACTGTCTCCCAAAATGCATGTACTGAAATTCTAACACCCAAGGTGATAGTGCTAGGAGCAGGGGCCTGTGGAGGTGATTAGGTCATGAGGGTGGAGCCATCGTGAATGGGATTAATGCCCTTACAAAAGAGACCTCAGAAAGCTACCTCACTCAGGGAAACAGCCCCCTCTAGCTATAGAGCCTGCTGCACTTAGAAGGCAGTGAGGGGTTTCAGTAACTCCTACAAAAATCCCCTGTTATAGACATTAGGTCTACAGCGGCAATTCTGACACCTGGAGTCTAGGGCCATGTCCGTAACCAGTGCTTGTCTATCAAAGGAGGCACTGGGCCACGCGACCCTCATCTCCCCCCAGTCATTTCCCATTGAGCCACGTGGCCTAATGATTACTATCTGGAGGCACCTAGTTCATGCATGTGTGCACCTGTTACTACAGGTTACCCTCCGCTAAGTAATAAGCTATGTGAGCATAGGGTCCTGGTCTATTTTGTTCACTACTATATTCCTGATGCCTACAAAGGCCCTGGCACCTAGTAGATGCTCAGTAAATATTTTTGGATGGATGGATGGATGCATGAATGGACGGATGGATGGATGGATGGATGGTGGATGGTAGCCAGTGAAAGCAACACAAAATTTTGAAGCTTGGAGCCATCTAATACCATGGATCCCAGATTTTAACCTGCTCCCAACAGTGCTAAATTGAGTAATGCACAGCCTGCTGATACATTTCCGGTGATTAAATCCTATTCTTCCCTGTGTGGAGTTCCAGAAGGTGTTTTTATAAGTTGGATGTATTTGGAACAAGAAGCGAAGAAATTGCTAGCCCTCATGAAGGCTGTCCATTATGTGAGAAAAAAGCCTGTCACTGGTCTCGAATTACTTACCGAGTAATTGAAATGTGCAGGGAACCACAACAGGCTATGAGACTAATGGCCATGCTATTCCATACAGCCAAGCTTCTCCAGACATTAGTCCCTTGACGATGAAGATCTTGCTGATTGGGCATGAGCATGTTTGCTAATCACGTGGCACAGTTCAGCCAGTTTGTGATTTTTGGTGTACAAATGCCTCTACCTCACCCAAGGACAACAAGCCCCTCAGGTCAGGGCCTATTTATATCATCTCACACTAAGCCTTGCCAAGAGTGTCCACTGAACGGATTCACCAATTCCAGAAGACAGGTGCCCTGTCATTTGCTTTTGAAAAATGACTCACGTGGTTCATGTATGTCCTTGGCCTGCAGTTAATTCAATTCTAAGGCTGAAATGACTTGAGGGAGGACAAGGCATACAACAGGCTTCTCAGAGTAACTTGCCAAGAACAACCTCCTTACCGTGGAGAGGAAAACCCTTGAATCCTTATTGATTCTTCGGGGTCATTTGAGAGGGAAGAATAATCTTCTCACTATTGTAGTTTCATTCTCAAAAAAGGGTTGAAGGGCTCCTATTTCCCTGTCAAACTCTGTTAAGACATTCAGGGCACTGGGCCAGTCACTGGCTTGGGACAATGAGTCTCTGTTTGTTTAGTTGAGATTAAAGAATGTGTCAACAGTCTTATCTATCATGTCACCTCTAGATCTTATTACCCTTAAGCAATGGGTGGGTTGAAAGATTAGTAGGAATGCCTTGAAGTAACTTGTTGGAAGAGACTGGTCACAGACCTGCCAAGGTTTGTCATCACTCAGCATGTCTATGAAGTTCAAGGGAACTGTGTCTTTAATGGGACTGTCTAAAATCATCCATAAATGAAGGCCTAAAACCAGAGGTGCACTGTCTCCATGCTGCTCCAATGCACAGCCTCTTCTCTCATTGATACCCCAAGAGTGACTCTTCACTAGGAATTCTGCAGACGGACCAGGCTGGGTTCTTTTACACCCTAATTCAAGTCATGAGTTCTGAGTGACATC